>NC_090182.1:35663815-35973046 GCF_024679245.1 Pseudorasbora parva | reverse complement strand
ACTACATATGGAATCCAGCCAACATCCACGTTCCACAAGCATACGGGTGCAGGCCTAGCGTTAGACGGTCCACAACGTCTGACACCGTAGGGGTGATGGAGGAGCTCACATGGTTAGCCGTGTCCGGGGAACACAACTGGAGACAATACATGCACGTATCCGGCCCAGAGGGCAGGAGTGGCATTTGCAAGCCAACACTAGAATGGGCACTTAGGACTACTGGCAACTAGCAAACTTGTGAGGTGTCACCCAGCCCGCAGCTCTATATATGTCTGTCAGCGAGGTGCCTTGAGCCAGCGCCCAGGAAGAAGCAACCATCCTTGTGGAGTGTGTTCTTACCCCGAACGGACAAGGCACGTCTTGGGACTGGTAAGCCAAGACTATAGCATCCACTATCCAGTGGGCTAACCTCTGCTTGGAGACAGCCTTTCCCTTCTGTTGGCCTCCGTAACAGATGAAGAGTTGCTCTGAGGCCCGAAAGCTTTGAGTCCAGTCAACGTAAGCGTGACGAGCGCGGACTGGACACAACAAAGCTAGGGCTGGGTCTGCCTCCTCCGAAGGCAGCGCTTGCAGATTCACTACCTGATCCCGGAAGGGAGTGGAAGGAACCTTGAGCACGTATCCGGGCCGGGTTCTCAGGACAACGTGAGAGTTACCGTGCCCGAATTCTAGGCTCGATTCGTTGACCAAAAATGCATTCGTGTCCCCAACCCTCCTAATAGAGGCCAATGCGATCAGGAGCACTGTCTTCATTGACAAAATTTTAAGCTCACTTGACTCCAAAGGCTCAAAGGGAGGGCTCTAAAGTGCCCAGAGCACTAGAGCTAAGTCCCAAAAGGGTATCGAGTTTGGGCGAGGAGGATTCAGTCTCTTCAGGTTGTGCTTTCCTAAGGACTTACCTTCAACTGCGTCGTGGTACGCCGCTATTGCGGCAACGTACATTTTGAGGGTGGAGGGAGACAGCCTTTGCTCCAGCCCATCTTGCAGGAAGGAAAGCACGACGCTAATCGAACACCTTCGGGGGTCTTCCCGGCGGAAAGAGCACCACTCAACGAACAGTTTCCACTTCAGAGCATAGAGGCGCCTCGTAGAGGGGGCTCTAGCTGAAGAGATGGTATCTACGACTGTTTGTGGTAGTCCATCTAGAACCTCCACTTCTCTGTCCATCTATAAAGTGCCCCGTCCCTGAGAAAGAAGGTCCATCCTCAGGGGAATGGGCCACGGCGGGGCTGTCGCAAGGAGAGTTAGTTCTGGGAACCAGGTCCAGTTGGGCCTGTAGGGCGCAACTAACAAGACCTGCTCCTTGTCCTCCCTGACCTTGCACAATGTCTGTGCAAGAAGGCTCACTGGGGGAAACGCAAATTTGCGTAGGTCCCGGGGCCAGCTGTGTGCCAGTGCATCTGTGCTTAGGCTACCCCTGGTCAAGCAATAGTACCACTTGCAATGGGTTGAGTCCATAGAGGCAAACAGGTCTACCTGTGCAGCTCCGAACCGGCCCCATATCAGCTGGACTGCCTGGAGGTGGAGTCGCCACTCTCCCGGAGGTGTCGGCTGTCGAGAGAGCTCGTTGGCTGTCTGGTTGAACGCACCTGGGACATGAATGGCCCGAAGCAACCTCAGCTGCTTCTGACTCCACAGGAGGAGGTGGCTGGCGAGTTGGAGCAAACATCGGGAGCGTAGACCACCCTGACGGTTGATGTACGCAACGGCCGTGGTGCTGTCCGTACGGACCAGTATTGATATGCCAATGCAATTGAGGCCCCGTCCACAGACCTGCAACTGCATGCCCGTTGTATGTGGCCCCCCAGCCCATGGCAGAGGCATCCGTGAACAGCACAGCATGCCTGGATACTTGTTCTAGGGGCACTCTGGCCCGGAGAAACGAAGTACTGGACCACGGGCTGAAGGTTTGGCGGCAGTAAGGAGTCACTGGGACCCGGTACTCTCCGCTCTGCCACGCCCATCTCGGGACTCGGCCATTGAGCCAGCGTTGAAGCAGTCTCATATGAAGCAATCCAAGTGGCATTACCGCGGCTGCAGATGCCATATGCCCCAGGAGCCTCTGAAAGAATTTCCGTGGGACCACTGTCCTGCCCTTCAATGAATTCAAGCAGTTCAACACTGACTGGACTCGTTCCTCTGTGAGGTGTAAGGGTGGATCGCCTACAGTGGTTCTGACTGCAGGGTTGCCGAACGACTAAAGAAACGTTATCAGCGTGATGGTAGAAAACTGTACATTTCTTGTCTATAACCACCCACTGCAACTTATACCAACGACGGAAATAAGCGCAGTTACAATAGCAAAATATGTGGGAGAGCGTTGCTTTAATGTGACTATATTGTATTGCAATAGGGAGCACTTCAAAGTCAATTCAGAACCAAAACTAGTTAGCAAATCATTTATAATTGAAAGAATTTAATGACAAAATCCGGTTATGGTTACACTTAAAATAGTTACAAAATAGATGAATGAGATGATAAAACTTATACCATTAATCGTACCCAGCATATATAGAATGTTACCTGAGAGATAGAGAGAGATAGAAAGATAGAAAGAGAGAGAAAAAAGAGAAGAGCCAAAGAAGGCCCTAGAAGAGACAGCCAGAGAAAAAGACAGCGTCAGAGGAAAGAGACCCAGAGAAAAGAGAGACCGTCAGAGGAAGAAGACCCAGAGAAAAGAGAGAGAAAAACCCCCGAGCAACAGTTGCAATCTTCTTTTATACATCCCTTGACCATGTGACTGAAACCCTGAGACATTCAAACTGACCAGTCAGACCAGACTTCCCCCACTGTACTACAGGTGTGGCACCATTTGGCCTACAGGCCCTCAACATCTCTTTGTCTTTAGGAATCCCAAACAGCCCCACTGATAAGAGAGAGGGGGGTGAAACACAGTAAAACAAATGTCTTTGTTCAAAGAAAAATATCAAATATCTTTGATTATTTTGGATTCTTTCAGAGGCGTGCAGTCCAATTGACAGAGTCCAGCTCCATACCGAGGTAAGAGATCCTCTGTGTGGGACAGAGTTTGCTCTTCTCTCGGTTGACCCGAAGCCCAACAGGCTGAGGTGACTGAGCACCATGTCCCTGTGTTCGCACAACTGTTCCCTCGACTGGGCGAGTATCAGCCAGTCGTCGAGGTAGTTGAGGATGTGAACGCCGCGTTCTCTGAGCAGAACAATGGCTGCCTCCGCGACCTTCATAAAGACGCGAGGCGAAAAGGACAGCCCGAAGGGCAGGAACATGAACTCATGTTATATTGCACACTGTAAACAAAGCTTCGAAAACACACGAAGAAGCTTGTTTTCACAAAATGTACTTATCTGTACAGAGCTGTTTTCTCTGTCCTAAAAACGGCCTGATGATTTCCTTGTTCTATGAAGTCCCTCCTTCAGAAACACGTAACGAGTTCTGATTGGGCCAGCGCTTCCTGTGTTGTGATTGGACAGCAGCTTAGCGCATTTTTTTCCCGGAAAGGTCCTGCCTCTTACAATAACGGGGAGATGCAAACGCGCTCTTCTCCACGTGGGAGAGCAACAAGACCACGCCCCCTTTTTTGCGTGTTCTTGTGGGCGGAGGGTTAGTCAACAAACGGTTCTAGTGACGTCATTACAGCAGGAAGTGCAGGGGTGTAGTCCAAACCGGCCGTTCACTGTAGTGTAGACTTTGAAAGGGAACTTCTGTTAAATAAAATATCTCGCTTGGCATTGATCTTTGAGCTTTATAATTTTACAGGTATTATTTTTGCTCTAACAGCAACATTACACACTAACTAAAGTTTGAAAGATGGAATTGCGAAGAACGGGACCTTTAATGTTAAAGTGAAAAGACAATATATAAGTAACTGTCAGTAAATTACAATAATTTGGATTTGCATTGTAAATACTCATGTTCAGTAAAATACATTATAGAATCAAACAAAATTGTAACTTCATAAAATTATTTATTTTTCAATAAACTAAGCGTCTGCCAACAGTTTGAAATGTTTTACATTTTCAACATTGAGTCCATAAAAGCCAATAACAGCTTAACATCCAACATACTACTCTTTGAACACCTTCTTCTCTCTCCCTCTAAAACAGTTTACATACAACATTAAACTTTGTTACATCTCTCTCTCTCTCTCTCTCTCTCTCTCTCTCTCTCTCTCTCTCTCTCTCTCTCTCACACACACACACACACACACACACACACACACACACACACACACACGTAGTGTTTCCATGTTTTATGGGGACATTCCATAGGCGTAATGGATTTTATACTGTACATACCATATTTCCTATCCCCTTACACTGCTCCTACCCCTAAACCTACTCATCACACACACACACACACACACCCACACACACACACACACACTCTCTCTCTCTCTCGCTCTCTCTCACTCTCTCTCTCTCTCTCACACACACACACACACACACACACACACACACACACACACACACACACACACACACACACACACACACACACACACACACACACACACACACACACGTAGTGTTTCCATGTTTTATGGGGACATTCCATAGGCGTAATGGATTTTATACTGTGCAAACCGTATTTTCTATCCCCTTACAATGCCCCTACCCCTAAACCTACCCATCACAGGAAACATTCTGCATTTTTACTTTCTCAACAAAAAAAAAACTCCTTCTGTAGGATTTATAAGATATTTTCCTTATGGGGTCCAAAAAATGTCCCCACAAGGACAAGGATTTCGGATACTGCCATCTTTGTGGGGACATTTTGTCCGAATAACTTAGTGAATACCAGCCCACACACACACACACACACACACACACACACACACACACACACACACACACTGTTCCTCTCTCTCTCTCTCTCTCTCTCACACACACACACACACTCGCGCGCGCAATTTTTCCCACTCACTTAACATTGTAATGTTAGAATCGAGTAATTTTTGTTGTGTTTGTGTTCAGGTGGCAAAGTCTCATACCGTTCAGATCAGGGGAAGTATTTTATAAAAATAAATCAAAATTATTTTGACCACATTTGTCCGCAACATGGTATGAGGCTAGTGGTTACTTTAACTATACATTAGCTAACTACCAACTAACCTTTTTAGGCAGACTGGCTCTTCAAATGACGGATGATATTGGAGGTTGTCGTCTGGCTGTCCGTCCGTGATTTTAATGTTGCATGTCTTGCAACGCGCATTGTTCGTGTGTGTAACGTTCGTCTTTTGCCATCTTGCGAATAATTGTTGAAGCAGAAAGCGATGACCCTTGGTATCCCTCTGGGCTGGCTGACATGTTGATATGATATCTGATCTAAGTGGGCATGGTGTGCGAGAGGGCATGACTGATGATAGTGTCGTGATGCAGTCATGACAGCACTATTCTGTCTGCCCTTTTAAAATAATTTATATATTTTATATTCAAACTGAAAACATGATGTGATTAACACTCAAGTCATTCAAGTCATCGTGTCTCAAGTACAGTCAAGTCCCGAGTCTTTAACTTCCAAGTCCGAGTCAAGTCTCAAGTATTTTCTATTTTGTCAAGTCAAGTCACAAGTCATAAAAATAGCGACTCGAGTCCAAGTCACCAAGTCTCAAGTCCCCATGTCTGCAGTCTAGTAATGAGGGTTAGTTGACATGTAGCTGCCACGTTAGTGTTCAGTTTATAGGCACTAGAAGGTAGAGGTTCTTTCCAAAGTGGCAATGCCAAAAACTGGCCTGGAATGCACAATACAGCATTTTTAGTTTAGTTGTTCTCCTTTTTTGAACAGACCTGATTTTAACTCTTCAGCTCATTAGAAAAGACTTCAAAACTTATAGTTGTGTCAGACATAAACATCGTATTGGGGTCCTTCAGGACCAGGATTGGAATCCACTGTTTAAGAGCATCTGCTGTGTAGTGTGTTTCTCTTTACCTGCTGGAGAAACAAATATAGGGACACAACGGATAGAGCTGCTCCATTACAGCCATGAATTATTTGGATTTAATGCCTGAGGAGATGCAGTTGTTTTCATTAAAAAATATCTTAATTAGTGTTTCAAAGATGCAGTGGTGGACAATATGCGCAATAGGCTCTTGCAGATATCACATACAACTGCGACATGATTGTGAAATTTCCATTAATGAAAGGAAGTCTCTTGGTGCAATATAATTACTCCTCACCGGGGTAACAGCCTGGAGTAACATATGAGTGGGTGTAGAGGAAGAGTAGAAGAGGCGTTGTAATGTTTCATGGTAGGCATTACAGATTCCCAGTGGCACTTCTTGTAAAAAAAAAAAAAAAGAAGCAAAAAAGTACACTTTATTGATAAAAGCTGATGCTTATAAGTGCACCAAAATAGAGCAGTGTAGGTTTGTTTAGAATAGAAAACAGTTTTCAAGAGTTTTCTATACCTCCATTGAAAGTCCACACAACTAAAACTCTGAAAATCCAAACAGGTCATGCTTGCATTTTAAGACAAATTGAATCAAGCTGTTTGTGTTTTTGAAGAGGTTTGATCAGTTTTACTTGACCTCATTTAAATATCAGTGTTGTTAAAAAAATAAAAAAAATAAAAAAAAAATTATATATATATATATATATATATATATATATATATATATATATATATATATATATTAGGGGTGTAACGATACGCATATTCGTATTGAACCGTTCTTGGACTAATTAATTAGATTTGGAAAATAAAAAAGTGTGTGAAATATAATAATATGCATTCAACAAGGTAGCCCAATAACCAAAACGACATAACAGCCAATGCCCCTGACACCGCCGAAGTGAAAGAAAAAAAAAATCCAAAAATGTTTTAGGCTGCTCAGTCAGGTGCTCGCTTACTCAGTAGGCTACACGCTGAATGCTCGTGGCAAAATGGCTATTGCGTTTAACAAACCACAAATAAAAGATCCTCCAATAACCAACAGGTCTGGTGTTTGGGTGAACTTTGGATTCTTTGTAAGCTATGTTGTTGGCAAGAGTGATGGATTAAAAAACAACGGTATGTCGCATTTGCTGATGGTACAGCAGCGGGAATAATTCATGTCATGTCAATCAACTCATTTACGCCGACAACAAGACAATAAAAAGAAGAAACAGCCACAAACTATCCCCGTAGCTTTTAGACAGACATTTCCAACTTATTCAAATGGCAAAAGACATCACCGCGGCGAGTGGTCCATTTATAGCCGCGGATATGAGACCTAACGCCCATTTCACACATACTCCGTCTGCAGTGCGTGTGCGGTGCGTATTTTTTTCAGAACCCATGTTAACGGATGACAGCTTTCACACTGCACACGGATGCGGTCCGTCAGTCCGTTCCAGGTGCGTTGCGTCTGCAGCAGTGCACGGATCGTTTTCGTACCGAGTCTATTTTTTGCTGCGCTGCGTTGCTGCATTAAAATGATAGAATATTGTTCGCATTAAAATAAACATGTACTGACGCGAAAATCTAGTAATTTCACCACAGATGCATATAATTTAATATATACTCTTGTTTCAAAGTCAACAAATGGCTTTTTTTTCTCAAGTAAAGCAACAAAACAACACCTAACCTGGCATTTAGGTTAAAGTTCTTTTTGACCTGCAGGATTTCTTTTAAAAGGGTGTAAAAACGAAAGAAAATACGAGAGTCGGCTGTTTTTGAATAGACTATTGTAAGTTTCTAATTTAAAATGTTTGTGATTTAAGGCTATAAACTATGTTTAAATGTTTTGCCACTTGTGTGAGCTAAATCTAAAGTATATAAATATGAATAAATGAATTTAATAAAATGCTGTTTAAATGTAGTAGGCTACGTAACCTGACTTAGAATTCTATTAAAGAGTAAACAAAGAGAATTGGAATTCTGACGAGGCATGTTCAGTAAAAACTTTTGGATTTTAAATAAAAAATAATGAATAAATGCTGTGTTTGTGGTATGCAACAGCAGATCAGTTGTGGACTGCAAACGCAGCATATGTGAAAGCACTACAGGGTGTGGGGCTCCTGCAACGCACACGCTAATGTAAAGAGCTAATGTCTTATTCCTGTAACTACATAGAAGATGGGTAAAGTATAGCTCCATCATTGTTCAATGTAAAAAAAAATCATAGCCTACTTTGTTAAGTTTTAATAAAAAAATAATATTTTATATAATAAAATATTAATATTTAATAAAAAAAGGTAATTTATCTGCCAATTTTTTCTTTTTGCTGTATCTAAAACATACCGAACCGAACCGTGTTTTGTGAACCGTTACACCCCTAATATATATATATATATATATATATATATATATATATATATATATATATATATATATATATATATATATATGTTCTCCAATTTAAAAATACGAGAGAGGATAATTTTCATCATAGGTTACACTTCAACTATGAGAGACAGATCTATCTTTGACAGAATGAGAAAAAAAACTGAAAATCACATTGTCTCACTTTTAAAGAATTAATTAGCAAATTATGGTGGGATTAAAGTTAATTTAAAGTATCTTTATTATAAGTATTTGGTCACAAAAGAGGATGCTCTCTGGCTCTCAACGACCTGTAACTACTTCCTTAACCCTTAAAGACCTAGAACATTTTTGCGGCGCCTGATGTGCCTCTACTTTTCTTTGTTTTTCTCCCCCATTCTAGCAGTTAGCATCAAGTGCTATATATCATTTTAAACAGGAGAACCTGAAGTTTCCCTCTAGCTCATTTGATGTCCCAATTTTACATTTATTTATTCTGAGAATGGATTAAATTAATATAATTTCAAGAAAAATGGCAGCAAAAATGTGATGTTTTTACTGTGAACTCGAACAGAACTTCATGAAGTTTGGATTTTTTCCTTTAGAAAGTTAGACTTGGTTGTTTTACACTTCCAGATTAAATTTTGTCTACATGTAACAATCCCTCAGCAAGTTATAGCCATTTATTATAACATTATTCTAGGCGTTTCTAGGTTTTTGAGTGAAAACAGGTGTATTTTATTTACTGATAATGTGTCCTAAAAAGTTCAAATAATAAAGTAAATAGAAAGATTGTTATATAATAACAACACTGAAACAAACATTTTTCTTCAGAGAAATATATTATAATTTGAGCATGAAAAACAAACGCAAACAATACATCAAGTTGTGACAAGCCGTGAAATAAAATATACTAAGGCTACTTTTACATGTGGGCGGCTATATTCATAAACGGACATTTCAACTTCTCTGCACATAATCTTCTCAAACACAAATTGAGGAAGATATAATAGTGAAAATTGTGTAAAACACTAACTACATACAAATAGAGGAATATACTGGCTGTGCTCTGAGAGAGAGCGCTTTGCACGCGTTTATTTCTGTTTGGTTTCATGTTGCATGCAAATTCACACCCACGTTCATTTTTCAGAGAAACGTGATTCGTGGTTCAAAAGACCAAACACTGTGTTTATTGGTTGAGTTGATGAAAGTTTCAACGAATCTGGGCACAGGGGGGTGGGACTAATAAAAAAAATCTGTTTGGCTCAGGGGAACAACTCACGTGTGTTTCCTGGACAAATCAATGCTGCATATTTTGATGACGCATCCTTGCTGACTACGGAGCCTCTGAATGATCAATCGCGAGACATATTATACCTATGGAAAGCGGAGATTCTCCTCTTTATTGTGCAGTTTACAACACACAGATTGGATTTGCGGTTTAAAAGTTATTAAACATTTTAGAACGATAGTTATTTTTAGCCGCGGGCGGCTGTCTCTGTCTTTAAGGGTTAAGAGGCTCCTCTGTCCTCCACTCATTACCTATATTAATGGCACCTGTTTGAACGCGTTATCAGTATAAAAGACACCTCTCCACAACTTCAAACAGTCAGACTCCTAACTCCACTATGCCCAAGAACAAAGAGCTGTCAAAGGACACCAGAAACAAAATTCTAGACCTGCACTAGGCTGGGAAGACTGAATTTGCAATAGGTAAGCAGATTGGTGTAAAGAAATCAATTGTGGGAGCAATTATTAGAAAATGGAAGACATACAAGACCACTGATAATCTACCTCGATCTGGGGCTCCACACAAGATCTCACCCTGTGGGGTCAAATTGATCACAAGAACGGTGAGCAAAAATACCAGAATCACACACAGGGATCTAGTATATGACCTACAGAAAGCTGGAACCAATGTAACAATGGCTACCATCAGTAACACACTACGCCGTCAGGGACTCAAATTCTGCAGTGCCAGACGTGTCCCCCTGCTTAAGCCAGTACATGTCTGGGCCCATCTGAAGTTTGCTAGAGAGCATTTGGATGATCCAGAAGAGGATTGGGAGAATTTGATATGGTCAGATGAAACCAAAATAGAACTTATGTGAGATTTTGAGTAAAAAGCGCCTTCCTTCAGCAAGGGCTTTAAAGATTAAACATGGTTGAGTCTTTCAGCATGACAATGATCCCAAACACACCACCCAGGCAATGAAGGGGTGGCTTCGTAAGAAGTATTTCAAGGTCCTGGAGTGGCGTATCGAGTTTCCAGATCTCAACAGAATAGAAAATCTTTGGAGGGAGTTGAAAATCAGTGTTGCCCAGCGACAGCACCAAAACATTATTGCATGGGGGAATGGGCCAAACTACCAGTGTGTAAAACCCTTGTGGAGATTTACAGAAATGTTTGAACTTTGTCATTGCCAACAAAGGGTAAATAACAAAGTATTGTTTTTGTTATTGACCAAATATTTATCTTCCACCATAATTAGCAAATCAATTATTTAAAAATCAGACAATGTGATTTTCTGGATTTTTTTTCTCATTCTGTCTCTCATAGGTGAAGTGTACCTACGATGAAAATTCCAGGCATCTCTCATCTTTCTAAGTGGGAGAACTTGCACAATTGGATATATTTGGCAAAGTACTTTTTTGCCCCACTGTATAATAAAACACAGAAAGGCATCTGCAGTTAACAGTGGAGAAGGGTGACTGTGGCTGAGTGATGGTGATGTCTTCATCAACCTCACCAAATATGAGGGAACAACCACTCAACCACTGCACATATTCAATATAATGAACCAGGGGACATGTGGTAGCTGCTGCTGGAACTTCATAATAAAGATGTTCATCTAGACCACACCAAAACATGGTCTTAAGGGTGTCATCATTCCAGGCTACCCAATGAGAAAGCTTGAGGAACTCCTCTACATAGTCCTCGATCGGGCGGCCATCTTGAAAAAGTTAGATTCGCTGATTATTGGGGTTAATATGGGTGGTCTCAGTAAAATGGGTCTGGTCTTGTGTCAAGTGGTAGAAGTCAGCTATTAGCTGTGACTCACCCCAGTATTGCAATTTTTTTGAGGTCGTAGCTATTTAGTTTGATTTATTGAACTTTGGAATGCAAAATAAAAATTGTGTTAATTAAATTGTATCAATTCACAGAAATTCAGTTTGGCCAAATTAAAAATGTAGATGTGATCAGTCACTAGAAAAAATTCAGTTGGAGACCTGATTGTTATTAATATTTTTTACAGTGTAGAGTTTTCAAAGTAATTGGTGGCAGGATAGTTTTTTTCACAGACACCAAAAAGCAATGTTTCCAGCAGTTTAACCCATTGAGAGATAATTTTCAATGGTACTTATTGGAAGCAAGTACTATGGTCGTTCCAGCAGAGTGCCTTACAATTCAGTCTGTACTTCCACATTCATATTGGAAAAAAGCCCTCCTAAAACATTGATAAGTACACATTTGTTTTCGGCGCGAATCGATACAGTTCGGGCGATGGTCTTAGGGATAAGGTTGGGCCACAGCATCACTGTGAAGCACTTCCAGAAGGTGTTAGGGAATTTAGCAGCAGCGTCCAACGTGATTTCCTTTTGGCCTGTTGCACATGAGGGCCCTACAGTGGTGGCTAAAGACCAAAGGGTTTTCCCCCAAAGGGAACCCGTTCCGTATGATCAGGGTAACGCGCAGATGCCTTCTTGTTCTAGTCATGTGGGAGAAAGTTTGGTTTCTGTCCCAAGGGCCAGGGCTGGGAAAATCATGTTGCCGGAAGACAGTTTCAACAGATGCCTCCCTTACTGGCTGGGGCGCGGCCATGGAAGGCCGCTTTGGGAGAGGTCCATGGGAGGACCGTCATTCCTCCTGGCACATAAATTGTCTGGAGATGATGGTGGTCTACAAAGCTCTGAGGAGTTTTTCCCGGAACTCAGCGGGCATCATGTTCTGGTTCGCACGGACAATATAGCAGTTGTGTCATACCTGAATCGCCGGGGGGGTTGAGATCACACCCTCTGTGAAGACTGGCGCATCTCATTCTCCTGTGGTCGCAAGATAAATTGTTATCTCTCAGGGCAATGTATATCCAGGGGATACAGAATCAGAGAGCAGACATCCGGTCGAGGCAGGGGCTGAGTGGCAGCTCCACCCCGAGGTGAGGCGTCCCACTGTCCACTGTGGTTTTCCCTTATGCATCCAGCCCTATTGGGGTTGGATGCCATGGTGCAGACGTTGCCAAGGCTGCGTCTGTATGCATTGTTAGGGTTTGAAAGTTTTGACCCATAGACCAGATATCCGAAATGAAGACCAGGAGTCAGGATATTCAATCATCGGAGAGAATTTTACTGAAGAATAATTTGCAGTTTCATCGGTAGAGTCAGCTTCAGAGTCTCTCAGGGCGGTGTCAGGCCAGACTCTACTCTACCTTACACAAAATTACCACACCAGTTATACCAATTTCAAGGGCATGATTTACATCTTTATGGACACGTGGAATATTACTGATTGGCATAAAGTCTAAACAATGTGTCACGCGAGAATAGATAGGAGATGTTGTTGTTGTTAATCAGGATGTATACATCAGACAATCCCAAGATTGGGGTAGTGTTGACTTCAGGGGAGTCCTAGAAAGATGACAAAGAGGTCTAGGGTGTGAGAAAAGCGGCCCAATCCAGTCAGAAGACCTGCACAGAACATGTAACACACACAAGACTCTAGGGCATATCTCTCCTCCAAGGTTAGTGCGTCCTGTGAGCTTATCAACAGGACAAGATATCAACACCACATGACAAACGAATCTCCAGAAAGAAAAGTATGACTAATATGATCTACCTCATTCTATAAAGAAATATAAAGATAAAAAAGTACTTCTATCAATGGGAAAAATCACACTATATAAATGGAAAGAAATCACAATTGGGAGACAAATCCTCCAACCCTTCCTGTCCTGGGGTTACTAACAACAGGCAGGATTCACCTCTTGGAAGTTCTAACTTTCTCTCCATGGCCCTGTTTGTCAGGACCCAGAGATAGAGGTCAGGCTATCTATGTCAGGGCACATAGATAGGGGTCAGACTGTCTTTGTCAGACCGTCTCTGAAAAGCAAATTAGAAACCATACAGCAGACATAGAGTCAAAATCATATTAAATAATAGTTAAATGTATTAATGATCACATAAAATTGGTTGTCAATAATTATTCATTTTGAAAGGATAATAACTGATTATTTAATTCATGAGGTTATTAAAAATCATTCAAAAGGATAAGAGCCATATGATGAAGAGGCAAGGGTGTCAGCCCACTCCCCCCTTCAGCATTAACTCCCAATCGCTCTGCTCCCATTGATGCTGGAGAGAGTCCGGCAACAAGGAGTCAGTCTTCTTCTGGTGGCTTCTTGTTGGCCGACTCGAGTATAGTTTGCAGACATCATAGCTCTGCTGGCGGGTCCCTCATGGCAGGTCCCTCTGAGGAGGGACCTCCTATTGCAGGCGAGGGGCACAATATTTCACCCCCAGCCAGAAATATGGAACCTTTGGGTCTGGCCCCTGAGGGGGCCAGGTAGCAAGAGGTTGAACTGGCAGCAGATGTTATAGAGACCTTACTCAGTTCCAGGGCTCCGTCTACGAAGAGATTGTACAGCCTTAAGTGGAATGTTTTCGCTACTTGGTGTAGAGAGCGTGAGGTGGACCCAGTTAACTGCCCGGTGGCTTCAGTGCTGGAGTTCCTCCAAAACCGTTTCTCTGCAGGGCTTACCCCATCCACACTCAAGGAGTATGTGGCTGATATTGGAGCTTTCCACACTCCTTTGAGTGATGGGCCCTTGTGTAGGCATCATTTGGTTGTACGTTTCCTCTGTGGGACTCAGAGGATGAGGCCTGTAGCCCGTACCAGAGTTCCTACCTGGGATCTGGTGCTTGAAGGGTTGGTCAAGGCCCCCTTCGAGTCACTGGATTCAGTAGAGCCTAAGAACCTGACCCTTAAGGCTGCAACATACTGCCCATGTGACGGCGGAAGAAGGGAGAGTTTTGAGTTAGGGCACTGAGGATATATTTGGAAAGGTCAGTACATTGGGGGAAATCAGACCAGCTGTTAGTGTGTTTTGGCTCGCCCAAGAAAGGGTTGCCTGCATCTACCCCTACAATTAGTAATTGGATTGTGCAGACTATAGCCTTGGCATATCAGGTGCGCCAAGCATATCTTGGCATATCAATCTGCCTTCACCTATAGCCGTAAGGGCCCATTCCACCAGGGGCATGGTCCCTCCTCAGTGGCCCTTCTCTCTGGAGTCCCGATGCAGGACATCTTCGAAGCAGCTGGATGGGCCACTTAGCACACATTTATAAGATTTTACAGCTTACACCTCCCTTGCAACACCCGGCGCCAGGGTGCTTTAGTCCTAATTGTGCCTGGTTTCCATCTTCACAATAGGACAGGTTTGCCCTCGGTGTGGCCTAGTGGGTACTCTTTCCCCAAATTCGTTATTCCGATGCAGTGCGAAGTTCCCTCGATATAGAGAACATCTTGGGTTATAACCCATGTTCCCTGAGAGGGAACGATCCCTGCGTCTCGTCGCCACACCACGTATCACCTAAAGAGCGCTTGCTTCATCGCGATAATTGCTACTATGCCTTTATAGATTTGGGGTATGCTGTCACATCTACGTCATGACGCAGCACCAATCAGTATTGAACTAGCTTCATTTATACTTCAGATGCGCTGATGCTTAGGGAGGATCCCCAAATTCGTTGTTTCGACACAGTGCTCGTTCCCTCTCAGGGAACATGGGTTATATACATAACCCGAGACGTTTCTGCCCTTCACCCACCTAGACACTGATCCCTAATCGACGGCCATAAACATTTCTCAGGACCACAGCAATAGTGGGTGAAACAAAGAAGGACCGAAATGATCGATCCAAATCCATTCACAACTATGTTTGGAAACCTTAAGACTGATGTAAACTAAACATCCATTTCATACTTATTCAGAGAAATAAGTATTCTCAGTGACATATATTTGTATTTGGAAAAATATAGATTTATCATGTTCGCAAAATATTGTCATACAGAATAACATTTCTATTAATTTCTCACTGAATTATGCTGATCTGAAGAGCTGTTGCTCTGAAGAGCAATCTATGAGTCTGTTTACGTCCTGAGCTTTCTCATTCGCTGTCAATCATCTTACTTGACAATACTCCTGCGCCATTTAGTGACGGTGTTCTGCACGCTTCCTCAATCTCATCTCTCTGCTTTAAGCATTGCTAACTCCTGAAACACGGAGCTAATAAATGCACGAATGCGATAGCATATTTGTGTGTGTTTTGCATGTGATTTGGTGTATTTTCAATTGTATAAAGAATATGTCCAATAACATACTAACCAGGTGTAGCGATTAGCTCTATATAAAATGCTAAATAAAATTTTTTAACATTATTGAACATCTCTGAATCCCAGAGTATGTTGCGATCGGGAGTTTGGAGTTCAAATGTAATTTTAATCTTTTATTTTGTGTTATGTCACGGCAGGAGCTATATTTTATTTCACGTAAGGTACAAACAGCATGCTTTTTTTCGTTGTCTGGTTGCCAAAATACTTCAGATAGTATGTTTTAATGTAAATTGGAATGGATTTGGGATTGATGGCAATTCCAGAATGCCTGAATAAGTTTATTATGCTTCAATATAAATAAAATAATTACTATAAAAGAATAATGAGGATTTAGTCATTCATGACAGACGTGTGAAACATTTATTGATTGAAGACAATAGACTGTGAATTGAGCAGTTGAAAGACTAGTTAGTAGACTGGAAGTGTGTGTTTTACAGGCCAATAACATAATGATTAGCATCTTCTCTTACCCTTTGCTAAACACTCACATGA
The DNA here is from genome assembly GCF_024679245.1 of Pseudorasbora parva. NCBI lineage: Eukaryota > Metazoa > Chordata > Actinopteri > Cypriniformes > Gobionidae > Pseudorasbora > Pseudorasbora parva. Next base: position 35,956,941 of record NC_090182.1, on the reverse strand, counting down.
CATAGTCTTACAATATGCTTCATAAAATGCATGATTTTAGAGATTTCATCCTCAGATTTGAAATGAATTGGCCACACTTGTGGTTTCACATTAGATGTGGTTGTAATTGAAGTCACATAATATTTTTATACATTTAAAAATATATTTTAGTATATATTTGAGCCTATATATCTTGAATTTTAAACTCTTAAAGGGATATTTCACCGCTTTTTCATATAAAACTATGTTATTCCCTTAACTAAAACGAGTTGATACATACCTCTCTCGTCTAAATGCGCGCACTTAAAGGGTTAGTTCACCCAAAAATGAAATTTCTTTCATTAATGACCCTAATGTCGTTCCACACCCGTAAGACCTCTGTTCATCCTCGGAACACAGTTTAAAATATTTTAGATTTAGTGCAAGGCCTTTCTGTCCTTTGAATGTAAGTGTATGCCCACTTGCTGTCCATGTCCAGAAGGTAATGAAAACATCATCAAAGTAGTCCATATGTGACATCAGTTGGTTAGTTAGACTCTTTTAAAGCATCAAAAATACATTTTGGTCCAAAAATAACAAAAAATACGACTTTATTCAGCATTGTCTTATTTTAACATACAAGGCACTTCATGGGACTGCACCTAAGTATCTTTGTGACCTCATCAGTCCTTATACTCCATCACGCGCTCTTTGCTCTGCTAACTCTCTCTCACTTCACCAGCCTTTATGCAAGCTTAAGACCATGGGGGAAAGAGCATTTTCATATAAAGCCCCCAGGCTATGGAATGTGCTTCCTCTGCCCATCAGAAATGCACCAACATTGGGTCATTTTAAAAAGTTGATTAAAGCATTTGATTAAGACTGTTTTTTTTTCTAATCATTTGTTGTACTGCTATTGTTATTTTATCGTTTTTGTATTTTATTTATTGTTGTATTATTGCGATTTTACTGTAGCGCTTTGGGTTTAAGAAAAGCGCATTATAAATAAAATGTATTATTATTATTATTACCTTCTGGTTTCTGTTTTGTTAAAAAAAATGCTAGCGTTCATGACCTTTGTCTTCAGCACATCATTCAATACGCTGCCCTGATGTGAGCTCTGGTTTGACTTAGCTGAATTACTTATCAGATAACGCTGAGCAAAAAGGCTGAGTGAAAACGAGGCTTCCTTTAACATACCCCTCAGTGACCTAAAATGCACTTTTATTTTGAACTCACAAACAATAGCGTCCTTGCCGCTGCGCTGCTGTGAATGGCTAAAACCTCTTTTGTATGTGCACTTCTATTCGGTCCGTTGAATGCACAGATGAAAGAATCATCCAAGTTCACCTTGCCGAGTGTTGAGCGATGCTGAGCTGTGAAGAGGCTTTGACTTGATATGATTCGCTTGCCGCTGAAGAAAAAAAAAGGACTGTTTCTGCAAGGTAACGGAATAACACAGGACTTTTGCGCTCAGACTGGTGTAAATAATTGCTCTAAAATACTTTAATACAACACAATGTCACATAAAATGTTTTCTGCTGTAGGCATAACTTAGTCAGGAAACAGACTGACATAATTTGTAGCTGTGGAGGAATTTTGCACCGTGGAGCAACGGTATAGCATTTTATGCAATAAAATACCAGCATTCAGGACATGACCGGAACCATTCCACATTTATACTTGCAGATACAGAAATGGGGAAAAAAAAGATGCAGACTAACATACCTTAAACCTGAGGAAAACTAAAAAGCTCACATAAGGACAGAGTAATGTTAAAACTAGAAAATGTATCTTGCAGTGGTGCTGATCTTATGGGGTGCTTTAGACAACATATCATTAATTGGGATTTGCAGCGAAGCCAATATCTGTATTTGTAACAATCTCAAAATGATTTTTATCTGTAAAACTGGAAGTGGGTGGGGTTTAATCAGAAGTTCATGAAATTTCATGAGAAGCCAAGTCAAGGCTCATTGATGCACGTGGGGAGAATACAGAATACACAGTGCATCGCAGTTTCTTGCATATGGGGCTGCATGGCCACAGAACAGTCAAGATGTACAGTAACATTTTTGTAGCCTAAAAATCTAGACGCACCCTAGCGGCAGCAAATCTAATCTTGCAACTAGCAACTCTCAATAAAGTTCTGAGCTGTAAAAAACAAACTCTGGTCAGGCCAATCACAGGTCAGGCTTGTCAGTAATGTTGAATAACAGTGTGTACAGAGTTATATAAAGAGAGGTTGAACTCTAGACTCTATTTTATAAATTATTATGTGTATATTACGCATATTATGTGTACTAAACTATTAACTTGGGGGGGGGGGGTACAAGTACAAGTTTGATAATATTTGCATATAGCTGTTAAGACTTCTGGTACAGTATTTATTTTACAGTGTATCACTGAGATCATGTCTTAGTGGTGGCCTGACAGGGCCTTCTCTGCTGGCCCTGTCAATATGCATTTTTTTTTAATAATTAAATTAAATTAATGTGTCTGAACATGTCTAGAATCAATTAGTGTCTATTTCAGTATGTTACAATTATATTTCCAGAAAGAATGTGGATATTTTTTGTGAGGCTGAGCTGTATTTTCCATACGTCATCATCTAAACGCATCACAGCTCCGTAGACCAGCACTAGTAGTATAGCTAGCCGTCCGATGCCATTTTCCATTTGATAATAACTTTGAATGATGTATGTGTCATCAGCCAATCAAATTCTGATGAACTTTTCACGGGTTGGGAGCGAACTATGGCCATTGCCATTGCGGAGGACGGGCTGCGTTCTAATGACCTCTGTGTGCATCCTGATGTCAAGCCAGTTGCTGACAGTCATAAATTATCTAAGATTATTATTCACATCGGCAGATAGACTAGTTTAACTGACCACCTGCTGACTGTCCCACATCACACAGGTCAGATACCTAATACATAGAGACTCTTCCACCTAGATATTATCACATAGAGACTGTGTATATTCCAATAATTAGTAAATACAAAAATGTTTTTTTAAATCTTCATTAATTTATTTATAAATCAGTATTTTTAATATCCATGTAGACAATGAAAAATACGAATTGGGATTGGCATTCCGAGACATAATAAACTCTATTTGGAGTAAGGCAACACGTCAGGACCCACTCATTGCTGTAAATCAAACTTTAGACCTAATTGTTACGGTACAGATTCTACGGAGACAAGATGGTGAGTTATCAAGTTTATTGAGCAACCAGTAGAGATAATAACTTGACGGAGTGTAGATTTGCTGGTGATCTTCTGGTCTGTGATTCTCAGGGTGCACTTGGAGAACGTAGGAGGATTCGCAGGAGAGGAACGATCTGGAACCTGGAGATCGCTGGAGACTGGGTAGAAAACACTGGAGACGGTTAAGTAACATCGAGGGAGTCCTTAATGTAAGCAGAAGAGGTAAGTACCTTTTTTCAACGAGACCGGACAGTGAATGAGTGCGTGCGTGTGCCTTTTGTGCTCCTGGTGATTGTGGTGATGATGGGTTGCAGGTGTGCATGATTAGTACTCTGGTGAATGCGTGTGCTGTGTGTCTGTGACGTAGGAGCCTGGCGTGTCTGTGACACTAATACTATCACTGGAATAAATGTTGATACCATTGAAATTCTGCAGCAGAGCGATATTGCCTAGTATCATGTATACTTAATTTAGCTATGGCTGCAAAGCCATCCCCTCACTTCAAATATGGCAGGACTATTACTGCTGTGACTAAAGATTGCTTTGTAAATAATCTTCCACATCAGTTTAATCTTCTCAGCATCCCAGATAGCCTAGAGGAACTTAATGTTGCAACAGAAACATCTCCTCCCTGAGGGAGGGAACAGAGAAGTAACATCAATGACTGACGGATGGGGATTTCGCCTAGAAGCCAATCATCTTTGAGATCTAGAAAATGGCCAATGGTGGTGCCAATGCCATCGGCATGTGGAATTTGCATAGCGTAAATCCACCCCACCACATGGGTATATAAGGAAGTATGCTGGCATGATCGCATTATGTTTACCTGCTGAGGAGCCGAGACTGAACTCCGAGTCGCGCCAGCAGTACAGCAGACGTTACGTCTCCGTTCCCTCCTCAGGGAACGAGGGTTACATAGGTAAACGAGACGTTCCCTTTCGTTCAGTCACTCCCAGCCCAAGAGGAGGCTACACTCCGGATGGAGTGAAACCTAACTCCAAGGGGGCATGGATGCCCCAGAATTTGGTAAACCAAAACAAGCCTATCCAGTGAAGCAACCTTTGCTTTGAGAGAGCCTTCTCTTCCAGCTTCCCACCATAATATACAAGAGCTGATCTGAGGTCCTGAAACCAGGGTCCCCGCAGGGTCTTAAAAAGTCTTAAATTTCAAAATCAAAATATAAGGCCTTAAAAAGTCTTATATTCCTGGAAGCATGGAGTTCTAGGTCTTAAATAATGTTAAGCAGGTATTAATTTTCCTACGTCCATGTATCGCTACCTCTAATGCTCATTGAAATCGTCTCAGGTTACGTCTTAGGGAACGAGACGCTGCGTCGAAACGCTAGGAGGACTCCTCTGCGTGCCATGTCATGAAGCACTTGTGTAATCAGTCCAATAGCGGGACGATACGTCACGGGCGGGTGACGTCATCGACCAGGAAGCTATAAAGCATGCCCGGACCAAACAGTCACTAGCTTCTGGAAAAGTCAAGCAAATCGATCACAGGCATGCCGGGAGTATGGCATCTCGACGCAGCGTCTCGTTCCCTCTCAGGGAACCATGGTTACATACGTAACCTGAGACGTTCCCTATCTCGAGGGAACTTCGAGCTGCGTCGAAACGCTAGGGGACCTCAATACCCACGCCGCCAGAGTCCCAAATGTCTGTATGTGTGAATCAACCCAGAAACACCCGGGACCCCGGTGTAGAGGCTACATCTAGATTGTAAAACCTCACAAATGTATGCGGAGAGGACCACCCAGCCGCATCACATACCTCTGACAATGAAACTCCCGAAATAAGAGCCATAGAGGCAGCCATACTCCTAGTGGAGTGGGCGTGGACCCTCATTGGTGAAGGATGTCCGGCCGACTCATAAGCGAGCGAAATAGCCTCGACTATCCACTTGCTAAGCATCTGCTTTGAAGCCGGTTTTCCCTTGCTCGGGGACCCAAAAACACACAAACAACTGTTCTGAGTTTCGCCACAGGGCAGCCCTGTGGACATATGCATCTAGGGCCCTGACCGGACATAGCAGATTTAGCTTCTCTTGGTCTTGACTAGTGAACGGAGGCGGACAGAAAGCCTGCAGCATTACTGGTCCCGGCACATTAGTCGGGACCTTGGGAGCATATCCTTCCCTCGGGAAGAGAAATGCTTTTACCATTCCTGGTGCAAACTCCAGACAAGAGGGTGCCACTGCCTAAGTAGGCACCCTCAAGCGTGCCGCAGGTCTGTGCCTCAAAGTACCACGAAGGAAACGCATGACCCAAGGGTGTTTCCCCAATGATGCATTATCTAATGGAATATGATAAGCAGATATCGCCGACACATATACTTTCAGTGTTGACGGAGATAACCCTGCGGAGAATTTTTCTTGTAGGAACTCAAGAACTGAACCGAACGGGCAGTTAACAGGGTCCAAAGCCTGGTGCGTACACCAGGCGACAAAAACTCTCCATTTGAGTGCGTAAAGTCTCCTTGTGGATGGTGCTCTGGAGTACAACATGGTCTCTATCACCTCAGTAGATAGACCCGTGTTTATGAACTGGGCCCCCTCAGGGGCCAAGCCCACCGTTTCCACAGTTCCGGGCGCGGCCCGCGAAAGAAGATCTCTCCTGACTGGGATTTCCCAGGGAGGACCTTCTAGGAGAGACATAATATCGGCGAGCCATACTTGGCCCGGCCAGAGCGGGGCTACCAATAAAAGCTGAACCCCGTCCCGGCGGACGCTCTCCAGCACTCCTGGGAGCAATGCCAGAGGGGGGAAGGCGTACAAACGCAGCCTCGGCCACGTCTGTACCATTGTGTCCAGCCCCAGCAGGGCTGGATGCGTGAGGGAGAAATATGCTGGACAGTGTGTCGTCTCTCGAGACGCAAACAGATCCACCTGGGCTCGCCCAAAGCGGATCCACAGCTCCTCCACCACCTCGGGTGGAGTCTCCATTCTCCCGGCATCACTCCCTGCCTCGACAGGGAGTCTGCCGCTACATTCAGGACCCCCGGGATGTACATCGCCCTGAGCGAGAGCATCTTGCCTTGGGCCCATGTTAGCATATGATGCGTCAGCTTCCACACCCGACGCGATCTCAACCCTCCCTGGTGATTTATATACGAGACCACCGAAGTGTTGTCTGACCGAAGTAACACATGGCGGCCCCGCAGGTCTGAGAAGAAGTGTTTGATTTTATATGATTGAAACACAGCCATCAGCTCCAGCTGGTTTATGTGCCAGGAGAGCTGACGGCCGTTCAGACCTTGGGCCGAGGGGCCACTCATGACCGCTCCCCAGCCAGTTAGGGAGGCATCCGTCGTTAGCGTTACGCGACGACAAGGAGCCCCCAGAACTGGCCCTTGGGACAGGAACCAAGGATCTTTTCACTTCACTAAGGCACGTAGGCAGCGCCGCGTGACCTTGATCAAGCGAAAAAGGGTTTCCCCTCAGGGAGAACCCCTTGGTCCTGAGCCACCACTGTAAGGGTCTCATGTACCGCAGGCCAAAAGGTACCCCGTTGGACGCTGCTGTCATCAGCCCTAACACTCTCTGAAAGTGTTTCACAGTGAGTGACTGACCTAGCTTTATCTGGTTCACGGTATCCAGGATCGTTTTTATCCTGGGAGGGGATAGCCGAGCCGACATTATTTTCGTGTCCCAGACTACCGCCAGAAAAGTAGTGCTCTGCAGCTTATAGGTGCCAGCACACATTTCTTTCCGTTCAACCTTAGCCCCAACACTCTCATATGGGCGAGAACAGCATCTCGATGCTGAACACCCACTGTTTCGACTATGCTAACACCAGTTCCAATCGTCGATATAGTTGAGCACGCGAATGCCCTGGAGTCGCACCTGAGCCAGAGCTGCATTCACGCACTTGGTGAAAGTGTGGGGTGATTAAGCTAGGCCGAATGGCAGCACTCAATACTGGTAAGCTTCGCCCCCGAAAGCAAACCTGAAGACCTGTCTGTGCTGCGGAAGGATGGAGATGTGGAAGTATACATTTTTTAGGTCTATTGTGACACACCAGTCCTCGGACCTGACGTGACACACAATCTGTTTTATCGTGAGCATTTTGTTTAGCTGATGCAGATCTAAAAATAGGCCTTAACCCTCCATCCTTCTTTGGAACTATGAAGTACCGGCTGTAAAAGCCCGACTCTCTGCAGAGGGGAGGGACCCATGTATAGCCTCTTTTCGCAGAAGAGTCTGTACCTTTCGTTCCATGACCAGAGGCTGCTCGGGGGTTACTACCGTAGGAGTAACCCTGCTGAACACGGGTGGGTGTGACCCGAACCCTTTTTATAATGTGAGCAGGACCCATTCTGAGATATTCGGCAGAAGTTTCCACGCTGCCAGAAAATCTACTAAGGGAACCAGCCTCTCGAGGCTGGTCTCTGGATTTTCCTGGGTGGTCAGCCCGGTGTCCTGTAACGGATAACCGGCAGGTAGCAACCGAACTGACCGCCCCGGGGCCCTCACGAGAGGGCGCAAACATCCCCAAGCCGCTACGTTTCCGGGCGGACAAGGAGATATATGTTCGCCGGGGACCGCCGCGCCCTGAAGCACCAACGGTGGCAGGGTTGGCAGACCGGCCTCCCCCGATGGCACCGGGAACGAGCGGGCGCCTCGGCGAGCCGCACTCTCCCGGAGGGGACTGCCATCGGAAGTCCTGCGCCTCTGACGTCAGGACTTCTTAGCCGAGGCCTTCCTAGCAGTAAGGACGGCCCTCAGATCCGCCCTACCACGGGAAGGTCCCGGCTGAGCGCGTCGCCCGGACCCCCGATCTCTCTGCGGGGGGGGGGGGCCCCGAGCGGCCACGCTCTCTCTTTGTTTTGCTCGGTGTAGGTTTGAGAAAGGATGTACTCGGCTGAGGCTGCCCCGCCCGACAGCCCCAGAGGGACATTTTGATTTATTTATTTAGTTATTATATATATATATATATATATATATATATATATATATATATATATATATATATATATATATATATATTTATATTTCACATCTCAATATCAATATCCCCCAGCAGGTCTGCTTGTTTTATATGCTTGCAGGGCAACCGCCGTATACAAACCGGCGGCCGCCTGATCTGCTGCCGAATATGCCCTACCCACAAAGCCGACTTTTTTTTTTTTTTTTTTTACCGGCTTGTTGTGGGCAGCTGTGGGGCTGTGTGACGATGTGGACTCGGGGGAGAGATAGCTCGCAAGCGTCTCTTCCCCGCGAGACATCGTCGCCCTTTCTGAATGATAGATGTAGACCCATAATCTACGCGATGCCTCGGCAAACACGCGATCTGAGCCACTAAACTCAACCCCGTAATCTACACGCTGCCTCGGCAAGCGCGAGACCCGCGATCGAGTCATAGAATCTATAGACCCGTGATCTACACGCTGCCTCGGCAAACGCGAGATCCGAGCCACTAGATTCAGCCCCTCGTAATCTCAAACATGCTGTCTGCTCGCCATTATATTGTTCTTTCTCTTTCTTATTTTATTTACATATTTATTTATTTATTGGCGAACTTCTTGACACTCGGCCGGCCAGTCTAAACTTAACCTGGACACAGCGCGAGTTACACCAATAGCACCTCTTTTTATGAGTGTGTGTGTGTCGTTTTCTTTTGGCAGATCATCATCAGCGCTAACAACATCCAGTTCCTTGGAGTGCTGTTGCGTTTGTGCCTCAGCGCGAGCGGAAGAAAACCGCAGAGCGTGCTTCCAACTCGCTAACTGAGGCATGAGATCCAGCAGGTAAAGGCAGAGATAGGGGATCACCCGTCTCTAACCCCGCCACTAGATCCAACTGCGATCCCCAGGACGCGAGCCTTCGCTGCGCCTCGGCAACAGCGGGACCCGAGCCCTGAGGACCGCGAGCCAAAGCACTCTCCTCGAAGAGTGCCCGGCGTGATCTTAATATGCGCATTGGGAGTCTCTCGCAATGCTCGCAGCCGACCCCCTCGAGAGCTGACTGGGCATGCTCGAGCCCCAAACACATCACACATTAGGACGTGTGTATCCCCACCCGAGATGTAACGTGGGCAGGGAGGAACACAACACCTATATTTCTTTCTTTTTTTTTTTTTTTGAACACACACACAATAAATGGACATACAATTCACACAGAGCGCTTGTGAAGACACAGAAGCTAGTGACTGTTTGGTCCGGGCATGCTTTATAGCTTCCTGGTCGATGACGTCACCCGCCCGTGACGTATCGTCCCGCTATTGGACTGATTACACAAGTGCTTCATGACATGGCACGCAGAGGCGTCCCCCTAGCGTTTCGACGCAGCTCGAAGTTCCCTCGAGATAGGGAAGCTCCTGCAACGCGCGTATGTTTGTTTTATTCCGGTGTGTTGTAGTTGTTTCTTTTGCTAGTCCAACTATTCTTCGCTGTACAACAACTACAAATGAGGCCAACCTGCATCTTATATTGCAGCCAATCAGCTTTCATGTTATTGGGACGAGTCTCTTTCTGATCGTACCCCACAGACGCATAAAACAAATTTTATTCTTCAGCTGACAGTTCTTCCAGATCTGCAATCGTGAAAGCGAAGGTGAATCTTTCTCACCATCTTACATAATGACCAAATAAAAGTATGATATACCCGATAGCACTAAAAAGAGTTAATAAAAGTGATGTAAACCACGAACTCCGATGTCAGACGGCGTGTGTTTGCTGCCTGTTAGCGATCGTGCGAGTGTACCGAATGTGTCTATTTCTAGGCTCATAACACTTGAACGAATACACACATTACTATGCATTATGTCCATTACCTGACTTAAGTAAAAAAGTTTGGGACGTGTCAGTAAGTACTGGATCTGTGCATTAGTAAGTTCTCAAAGTGAAAGCAAACTAATATAGCTCTTGTCTGTGTGTAAATGTTACACAAACAACAACAACACAAACGGGGAAAATGGCACTTATACGTAGAGCACTGTTTGTATATGTATCTTTATGTTGTATTTTTTTTGTCCTATTGTCATTTGTTTATAAGTTATGTTTTATTACTGACCATTTGCTTAAATAGCCTACTTAATAACGTTTTACTTATATTAAAGAGCATATTGCTCTGGTTTACTTTTAAGATTTTGGTCATAAGATATCATGTTATTAAAGCTAGATAGCACACCACTGGACTAGCCCATTTTTTTGTAATACCAAACAAGATTCATGCGTTTTGTTTGTTTTATTGCCATGTGTGACTATTGTGAATCTAACATAATATGGTTAATGTGGCATCCTAATTATTAAAAAAAAAATTAAACATTCACAAATTTATGGAAGTGACCACCACAAAATAAAATAAAAAATAATTTTGATCTGAAAAAGAAAATAAAAAAAATCAAATCTAACGTGTATATATAATCCTGGTGGGATTGATCTATGAATAAGTGCAAGTTTAGTAATACTTTGTTGAATTTAAATAATTAAATTTGCTTTGCAAGTAATTTAGTGATTCTGCGTTTTCTTTGTATGTTTTTTTTTATTGCGCGATATAGGTCTTAAATTTAATTCATAATGTTCTTAAAAAGTCTTAAATTTGACTTGGTGAAACCTGCAGATACCATGGAAACACTGTGTCCGGTCTACATAAGGGTGGAGAGCGTGTACTGGACAGAGCAGTGCCAAGGCTGGGTCTGCCTCCTCCAAGGGTAGCGCTTGTAGGTTCACCACCTGGTCTCTGAACGGTGTGGTGGGAACCTTGGGCACATATCCAGGCCAGGGTCTCAGGATCATGTGAGAATTGCCCAGCCTGAAATCCCACGCATGCTTCGTCAACTGAAAATGCCTGCAGTTTCCCTACCCTCTTGATGGAGTCCTATGCTGTCAGGAGTGCTCTCTTCATAAGAAGAGCTTAAAAAGTGGTAGAGTACTCAAACCTGCCACGTCCCATCTAGGAGCCACATGTCGAGGTTCCAAAGATCGGGACGCAGGTGCCAAAGGGTGCCCTGTCTCTGAGAGAGGAGGTCCTGTCTCAGAGGAATTGGCCAGGGAGGGCTGTCGCAAGAAGTAGGAGTTCTGAGAACCAGGTCTGCCGTGCAAGAATGAGGCGACCAATATGACCTGCTCCTTGTCTTCTCTGACCTTGCACAGAACCTGAGAGAAGGCTCACTGGGTGAAGCGCATATTCGTGTAGGACCCGCGGCCAGCTGTGCTTAGGGCATCCGTGCAGAGCGTGCCCTCGGTCAGGGAATAGAACAGGGTGCAGTGTGAAGTGTCGTGGGAGGCAACAGATCATAGTGGGAGGGCACATGACACCTGACAGGAGAGTGACAGGAGCCGCTGGAGAACAGGCCAGCCTGGCATATGTGCAAGTTGAGGAGGCAGGCTCACTCAGCCCACCCATATCAACCAGGTAAGGCCAGGTGTCTTTCCCCGACCATAGCTGTGGACATCGCCCCGACCCAGGGATTGTGTGGTCCCCTTCATCGCCGGAGGGCGGGGGCGGTGACGGCACGCAGTTTGTTGAAGAGCCCTCGATCGGCTCTACCCGCGTGCATGTTCAAAGGGGCGGTGGCTTACCCCGTAGCTCTGCAGGACTTCGCCACCAAAGTAGATGAGCCCACAGGCTTAGGGAGGGTACTTAGGATAGCCTCAGTGGACGGCAGTGTGCATCAGAGGGAGGGACCCCAGTGTACCCTTAGGCCATGGCCCCATCGAAGGCAAAGGAGGCCACTAAATGGTCACGGGAAGACACAAGGACTTCCAGGGCCACGTGAGCTCCTCATGTATCTCGGGAATGAAGAGGCAGGCCCAACAGCTGTCAGGTGCCACCACCACAACCAATCGCCCGACCGCAAATGCTCGTGACAGGTTGGAGGTACCATGGCTGCCCAAGATAACATGGCTGTCAACTTTAGGTCGGATCCGGGCAGTTCTAGCACACCCGAAGGCGGAGCACAGCCGAATCGTCATCCCCAAAAGGCTTTCGCCCACCTTGGGATGCGGCAATCGACATCTTCCTGCTATCTGGAGTGTGAACGAAATGAACGGGGCATCAACAGACGGTCCTATCGCTTCAGTCCAAACACTCACGGGTAGCGGTGTGCGAGGGGGTGTGGCCTGATGAATGATTGTCAGTGTTCTTAATACCACAGCACCTCCCTCAGGTCACCCTGGCCCCCAGCCAAAGTAGATTTTGGAGACAGTAGATTGGGGTGTGGCAGAGGGGACTCTCTCTCTTTACAGGGATCATTGAGTCTCAACCAAAACATAGCGAGTTGGAACATGGCACATCCACAAACACTGCCCGAATGTGCTAAAGCCCAAACACATTAAACAATAAATGTGCCCCAAGACAGCGATGAAGATCGATCGCATCCGGAAGTGCGCAGACGAACCGTCTTGTAAAAGATGTGCCACGCGCAAGCTCTTTTTGTGAGAGGTAAGCTCTGCAGAGTGCCGAAGCGCCCAGGAAAAACACACACAGCAGTTGCAGATCACTGCACAGATCAGCAGGCAGGCAATTTGAGATTGCTGGAATGCGCAATCACACCAACACTCTGGAGAACCGCTCATCTCGAAGACTGAAGAGAGAAAATCAGCATTCAGGCTTGCAGGAGTAAAGAGATGCTCTTGGCTCTTAAGCAGAAACATAATGCGACCATGCAAGCATACTTTCTTATATACACACTTGGTGGGGAGGAATTACGCTATGTAAATTCCGCATGACCATGGCATTGGCACCACCATTGGGCGTTTTCTAGATCTCGAAGATGATTGGCTTCTAGGCGAAACCCCCATTGGTCAACTATTGAATCTCTTCTTCAGCACTTTAGACACAGTTTCTGCACTTAAAGAAGATTAAAGAAAATAGTCCAATGCCCTGGTACAAGGAGCACACTCTGGCCCTTAAAACAGCAGCCAGAAAAATGGAGCGCAGCTGGAAGAAAACAAAACACCATAAAAAATATTGTGATTTTAACTGTAAAAGGTAGTAAAATGGTAGTATGGAAATATAAGAGATGGTAGAATATAACCCTAATGAGTTCCATTACTTATTTTTGAGATTTTTTTCAGCCAAATATGTCAACCAACAGGTATTGAAATAAATCCAACAAGTGGCCGACAAAATAAAAGACAGACCTCATGTCGTATCAGCTCTCGCTCCATCACAATATAGATTTAAAGGATTGGCTTAACAGTGAGGACACAAAAGCTTTTGTGTCCTTTTTTTCCTTGTAAATTGTCTCTGCATTGTACATGAAGGCCACTTTCGTCTCTTGCAGTATAATATAAAAGGCTTTCAAAGATCAATATAATGACCGTTAGCATTTTAAAAGTCTTTAAGGTTTGCATTTCTTATAGGGCTTTTAACACAGGCAATATCAGTCAGCACAACATACTCCGACTTCAGTAGTACATGTAATCTATTTCTTTAAATAAGATCACTTAGGCAGATGTTTCATCAAGAGAGACTCTGAGCAATAGAACAAGAATGCATATTAGTTTGGTTAATTAGAAGCCTTTTTTATTAAGTCACATACAAAAATGTGTCCTCTAGTGCTTAATATAGAGGGTAACATTTAGTTGAACTGATAACCAGTCAAACATTAGCTGTGCAATGAATGATTTTAAACTTGTTTACTACCTACCGTACAGTGATTGCAGAAGGCCAATTTGTTAGCATCCACCCTGGCTCCTTCAACAAAATCCTAAAAGGATTTTTCCATTGGCTTTTGGATTATTGCAGAAAATAAACTCTTTGACAAACAAAAGTTTGTGATTTGTACTTGGGGTGTAATCTTTATATCATGATACAAAAATGTGATGATACCATATGTATCAATATTATTCACAATATAGAGTTAGTGGTAACACTTTACTTGAAGGGGTATGCATAAAACTTACATGATCAATGATTCGGATCGCCAGTGTCAAACTGCCAAACTGCTGAAATCACGTGACATTGGCGATCCGAATGTCACTGATTCATAACTGCTTGAATCTTTATTTGAGGAATACGGAAGAGAAGACAATGCTGAATAAAGTCTTAGTTTTTGATATTTTTTGACCAAAATGTATTTTCGATGCTTCAAGAGATTCTAATTAACTAACTGATGTCACATATGGACTACTTTCATGATGTTTTTATTAGCTTTCTGAACATGGACAGTAAAGTGTGCATAGACTGCATATGCTCTGGACCTAAAATATAAAATATCTTAAACTGTGTTCTGAAGATGAACGGAGGTCTTACGGGTGAGGAACGACATTAGGGTGAGTCATTAAAGGGTTAGTTCAACCAAAAATTGAATTTCTTTAATTAATGACTCACCCCAATGTCGTTTCACACCCGAAATACCTCTGTTCATCCTCGGAACACAGTTTAAGATATTTTAGATTTAGTCCGAGGGCTTTTTGTCCTTTGAATGTAAGTGTATGCCCACCTGCTGTCCACGTCCAGAAGGTAATGAAAACATCATCAAAGTAGTCCATTTGTGACATCATTTGGTTAGTTAGACTCTTTTGAAGCGTCGACAATACATTTTGGTCCAAAAATAACAAAAAATACGACTTTATTCAGCACTGTAAAAAATCCAACTCACAAAAAGTTAGGCTAATGATTATGTTTTAGTTAACTGGACAATTAAATGCAAAAAAGTTGGCTTAACCAGTGAAAAGAAGTTGGTTCAACAATTGTTGGACCAACATAGTATTCATTGTAAATTCAATTTGTAATTGCAGGTTAACAAGCCTACAAGTTGGAACAAGTTAACAATGCATTCTGGGTGCATCATTCAAAACTCATCCATGGCTCCCAGCATGCATTGCGGCATGAAAGCATGTCACCATTGTTGAGATTCATGGGCTGATTCTTGATGTCTTTGGGAGAAAATCTAACAGGAGGTCAAAGTGCTTAACTCTTTCCCCGCCAGCGTTTAAAAAAAAAAGTTGCCAGCCAAAACCAGGGTTTTTGACAATTTTCACGAGAATTTAAAGGGGGGGTGAAACACTCACTTTCAGTCAATCTCATTTCAATCTTGAGTACCTATAGAGTAGTATTGCATCCTTCATATCTCCGAAAAGTCTAAAGGGGGGGTTAAATGCTGTTTCATGCATACTGAGCTTTTTACACTGTTAAAGACTTTTTTGCTTGCTACTGCTAAGGTCTAGTCGCCGCATAAAATAGTCCATAAACCGAATCATGTCCTCATAAACTACGAGAAAAGACACACAAATGTTGACAGGCCACTAAATACAGTACATACCACAGAGACGGACGTCCTGATGTTGCTGTTTCTCCTGTTCAATTTATTTCTGCCTCAGATTTGATTCTAGATCATTATCTGTATTAGCTGAGATAGCCATGGGTTTCTCCACGCTTGAGGACGTCACTGCTTTGTTCGCAATCGTCATTCTTTAGCTCCGCCCACACAATACGCCTCCAGGCGCATACAGGGACGCATACAGGGACATTCTGCTCTGTCGACATCAAGCGGACCCATACTCGGAAAAAACTCTCCGAAACATGTGAGAAACCGGAAGGAGTATTTTTGACACAGAAATACTCCATCAAACGTCCAACTTAGTTTTTGACACTTTGTCTGTTTAGGATGGGAATTCAAGTCTTTAACAGTGTAATAAGCTCAGTATGCATGAAACATAATTTCACCCCCCCTTTAATAGCCCATATAATATTTTGTTTAATGAATATCTGAGCATGAAATATATTTTAAAAAAGACCTGACCCTATTCTTTTAAACAAAAACATTTTTTTTTTATTTTGTATTCTAGCTTCCTGCATTCCTTTTTTATCAACACTTGAATATGGGTAGGTTTCATAAAAAAAAGCTACATTTTGAACAAAAAGCTGAGAAAATCACGTATTTGTGAAAGACAGAAGATTCAGAGCAATGATCAAACACAGATGGAGTAGATCGAGTCCATCAACACTCCTAATTCTTGCACAGTCCTGTGTCACCATTTCATTCAGTAACATTAGGCAGTTTTGATTCATATGCTGTTTATTGACAATGATCACATAATTTTTAATGCATATGATTACATGCGATCGCTCGTTTCACTGCGTCTTACTCGCGTGTGTTTTGATCAGGAGATTTAGTACTCTCATTCAGAAGATGCACCATAGCGCCCCCCTATCGTCCGACAGTAAACACAAAATTCCGTTATTGGCCTGGAAGCGTTTTCTCATAAATAAAGGAAATTTCCGTGTTTGGCGGGAAAATAGTTAATGTAAAATCGGTTTTAAAATAAGGTTTCAGCTTTCATGATTAAAACCATGCTGGATCTTTTCTAGACTCACAATAAAATAAAGTTCATAATATATTTTTACTTGAAAAAACATCATAACTAATAAGTATTAGGATATTTTCTACTCTGGTTTTGAGGCTCTCTCCAGAATGCTCGGTTTTGATGGGCACTGTAGACATGGAAGTAAACGCCCATGGCTAGGATTGGAGAAGATTTGCATAATGAGCTTCAACTCCCTTGTCAGTTCAACAGGAGGGATTGTTTTGAAAGTGGCAACAGGAATAATTATCTGACAGGGCTCTCAAAACGTATTTATTAAACAAATACAATGTTTTATCTCTCATCCACCCGGGATTGATTGATTTTTTTATTACTTGGCCCAACAGCTGATTGGTGGATAAAAGAGTGAAACCCACACACATGCGCGGACACATCCATATCGAGTCAAGAGAGTGAACAACAGATCAAGAAATGAATGTTATTTCACTATTAAGAATTCACTGGCCTGTCGACGTGCTTACGCTTTGGTAGCCCGTCTGAAAAACACACAACCCTGGGACGTTGTGCTTGCGAGCCCCCTGGCCAATAACATTGCATATCCGATCTGATCTGAACTGTTCTGATCCCAAATCGCAATGAATCAACAAATAAGGGATTATCCAGCTGGTGACAGCTTGCTAATGTTCTGTTAGACACACACATAATATGATCTGTAACAATGCAAAATCACATTAAAAAAAAGTTTTACTCACATAAGCATGTTGCACCATTGCACAGCATTGTGTTTTAATGTCTGCAAATCCAGTGTCGACCAGAGTCTTATTTACAGAAGATTATCTTGCTATCTTTGGAATGTTTATTGCTCGTTTAGCTGCACTAGTTGGTGAGCAGGGCTGCAGAAGCAGGGGTACACATCTATCTGTGAGGCACTGTTTCCCCCTTTTATTACGTCATTGATTTGAGAGCCTCGTTTTCTAGGGCTGGTGTCTATAAAAGCTTTTATTTTACTAACAAGGAAGTTTTCAGTTCCGAAACTTACAGGATATTCTTATATTACCATGACCTTTCATATATCAAAGGCTCAAGGAAAAGTGAATTTCTCAAATCATCACCAATTTAATGAATCATGATGCACAGATTTGACTTACACAAACTTCCTCAGCAGAGTGAGTAAGCAATAAGTAATTGGTAAATTGGTAAATACATGTTTGGGGAAAAAAATCTCTAAAAGTTTGATTTATAGTTAGGTTTGGTTAGGGTTAGGAAATTAGTGTATGAAACTAGTTAGTAGCAGTTTTCATGTTAGTGTGATGACATCTAGGGCCCTATTTTAACAATCTGATTTCATGGTTAGAAGCGCATGATGCAGGTGCACATAAGGTGTGTCCAAATCCACTTTAACAATGGAAAAAAATTGTCAGTGGTCCAAATGGGTTGTACCTAGTCTAGTAATGAGTCATGGGTCTCATGAGTCTCATCTCCAATTCCCTTTAAAAGCCAGTTGTGCTTGCACCATGGAGGATTCGCTATCTACATGGTGATATTTGGGAGTGGCAAGACTGAATACTTCTCCAGAGAGTAATCCTTTTATTTGAATTTATTTTTTATATTTAAAAATGTGTATGTGCTGCTGCTTGCCCCTGTGTGTGTAATAAGCAGAGTTTATACGTGTTGTGCACCACCTATATGCGCATATTACTTACACATCCTTTAAATAACAACAGACCAATACATAAGTAATACCTCAATTGTGATTAAAGGCCCTATCATACAGCCGGTATCATACACCCGGAATATCATACACAGTTATCATTTTCACATTCAGCACCACATTGTTTAAATACCGAAAGCATGCATGTCCATCTGTTCGACCGTCGGTGTAACAGATGGACGTGAATGCATTCGCTATTTAAACAACGTGATGGTTAAAATGATAACTGTGTATGTTGCCGGGTGTATGATTGGG
Source organism: Pseudorasbora parva (assembly GCF_024679245.1). Taxonomy (NCBI): domain Eukaryota; kingdom Metazoa; phylum Chordata; class Actinopteri; order Cypriniformes; family Gobionidae; genus Pseudorasbora; species Pseudorasbora parva. Next base: position 35,938,595 of record NC_090182.1, on the reverse strand, counting down.
CCCTTAATCACAATTGGGGTATTACTTATGTATTTAAGGTTGTAGAATAAAACATCTTGAGCTTTAATGTTCAACAGAGGCTTTATGCTTTATTTCAATAACGAAATATTGAATCTTTTTTTTGCTAATCTATTAAATTCAATAACAACAACAAAAATAAATAAATAATAATAAAAAGTATTATACTTTTGGATAAGTATCAGTTTTATCATAACCATTTTAATGATAACATTTGACAATGCATTTGTCTACATGCACAAAAGCTCAACCGCTATGGGTTTTTTTTCTTGAGCTGTTAATAGAAAGTAGGTCATCTCATTTTATTCGCCAGCATGCAGTGTCAGTGGACTGAATTGAAAGGAAAATCTCCATTATTTTGCCCCTTTACTTATTCTTTCAAGAAAGAATTCATTACTTTGAAATTGTTCTCCAACTATCTGCTATGCTCAAGAGTTATAAGGCCCTCTGCTTGTTAGTGTAAAATTATCCATGCAGCACATATTGAGTGAAAATGTTCCTTTTGAAAATCTACATATAAAAGTGCAATTCATTCAAGAGCACTGTATTATCGAATAAAGAGTGTCAGGTTTAACAAAACACAATTATTCTACAGAATGGCCTTATCTAAACTTACAAGTGTCAATGAAAGTAAAATGCAACATTATCCCATACTGGTAGAAGATCATTACAGGTCCCTGAGTTATATGTGACCCTGAACCACAAAAAACAGTCATAGGGGTTTTATTGAGTTTTATGTTTACCTAACCGGAAACACTTTACAGGTTCCCTTTGTGAAGGTGTTTGTTAATGACTAATAACTCATTTACAAATGCATTACAAATCATTGAGAAGTAGTTATAACTGCATGCATAAAAAGGGTGACTTTAACGCAATGTCTGCCAAATAGTGAGCCCTTTTTAACTCACATGTTATAAATGCTTAATAAATGTATTTATTCACACATATTTAATTAAGAACCAGATTGATTTATTTAATGATGCAGCAAACATATACTTTAATAGTGAGACTATAAAGACCAAAAGTGTTGTTTAATTGTAAAATGTGGTTTTCTCATTAATATCTCTATATTATAATATCTCTAATATAATATCTCTAATAAAATATCTCAAATATGACTGCCAATTTTTAATATGATCTAATATTACATAATTATTATCTCATGATAATACATAATTATTATCTGCCTTTTTGTGTTCCTTATCAACAGTTACAGTCTTAACCATGATATTCCACAAAAGGCTCATGATGCCTATCCACAGCAGTGTATAAAAACAGATTTATTGTTTATGAAAAAAAATCATAACTTTATTTTGAGGAGAGAAAAAAACCTGCTACACAATAACTGAATGAAATGTAAGTAATGGATATTTTAATTCCCATATTAATTATTTGTAAACCTTAAGTGGATTTGTAAACCTTAAGTGGCAACCTTAACCTGTGAACCATTTATTAATGAGTTACAAACATTAATAACCTGTGAAAGTGAACCTTAATTTAAAGTGACTGTCACAGGTTAACCTGTAGACTATCAAAATGTGGACTTGCAAACATTCAAAAATTTCACTTGTACTATGCATTGCCGGCAATATTAACATCTGTGTACACATTATGAAGGTGTTATGGAGTTTTTGTTTTGTTCAGTCTAAAATTTGTTTCTGCTATGTAGGCATGTGCCGATATCAATTTGTAATGTTGCGATTAATTGCGAAGCTTTTATCACGGTATACGGTATTATCACAATATTGAAATAAGTTGCAAAAAAGTGTTGTCATAGCATAACAGCTTTAAGAACTATTTTTGTAATAACAAAAATAACTGAATGTTTAAATACAATAATACAATGCACCAATAATATATATAGCTCTGGAAAAAAATAAGATAAATCAATGTTAAGTGGTTTCTTGATTTTTTCCATAGCTGTAAAAGTACAATTTTCAAACAGATTAAACAGATTAAAGTGCAAAAGAATTAGGCTATAAAGAACAACAGGTAACAAATTAATTTAAGGTCTCATTATTTAATGCATTAACTAAGATTGAGCAATAGCTACATTTGGTACAGAAAGTATAATGTTTTTGGTAATGTTAGTTAAGAAATACTGATCATTGTTAGTTTTATTTAAGGTCCATTGAAAAAGTTATTTTGTTATTAAACAGTAACTAAGAAATTAACATTACTTAGAATAATTAATTCTTTATAAGTATTTTACATTGTCAGTTTGGTAATAATGAATTAACATGTTAACTAATGAAGTCGTATGTCTTTTGGACAAGTAATCCAAAAAATTCTAATCATTAGGGCATGTTGTAGTCCAGATTAAAACACAATGTTTAAGTTTGAAAATAAATAGCCTAGTTTTTAAGTATTAAGTATTTGGTGCTGAGCCTGTGATGAACAACATTGGGATTACAAAAACTTGGGCCGTTTGGTTTTGCCAAATTAGCACATTGTTGCTGTTTTTTTTGGGTTTTTTTGTACAGTTTTTATTTATTTGTTTTCTCCTGCACAGTAAATATTTTTACACCTTCCGATAAAACACCCTTTTTGGATTTCGCAACTGTTTGTACAGCATGTCGTTTCCTATTTCACTTCAACTGGTTGGCTTCCTTACTATGGAAGCCCATTTCCGCCACAGTTGAGTAAAAAATGAGACAAACAGTTGAGTCAAAATAATGAGAAACTTTCTTGAAATAATGACTTAACATCTCTAAATAATGATACATTTTCTCTAAATATTGACTTAGTTTCTCATTATTTCGAGATGCTAAGTCAATATTTCGAGAAAACATCTTGAAATAATGAGAAACTTTCTCGAAATATTGACTTAGCATCTCGAAATAATGAGAAACTAAGTCAATATTTCAAGAAAACATCTCGAAATGAGAAACGTTCTCGAAATATTTACTTAGTTTCTCGTTATTTCGATATATAAGAAATGTTCTGATTATTTCGAGATGTTAAGTCAATATTTTGAGAAAGTTTCTCATTATTTCGAGATTTTAAGTCAATATTTTGTAACAACAACGAGTTTATGAGTTTAATGTCTCGGGGAATAATTAACTCAAAAGGGGTTCAATATTCAATATTCATGAATTTATGAATATAATTTGCCCGTCATTCATTACGTATTAAAAATTTCCCGATAGGGAAAATTGTTTAATTAAATACAAGTAACCCTTTATGAAATTGCTTGAAATTATCCTACTAAGTTCGTCCACCAAATTAGTTATAGACTTTTCAACTCAATTCTCCATAAGGGATCACTGCTTTACGAGCGCATAAGAAACATTAACTTTACTGATCAGGACAAGTTCAATATTTCAAATGGTCATACAGTTTACTTTACTAACATAGTAGCATAAGCAGTTAGGTAACTTAGATCGCAAGTTTCATTGACTTTGTGTATGTGGGAGAACAACAGACCCAACTCATTAAATGTCTTTCTGGAGGTTTAATAAACACAGACTAAAAATAACACTACGATTCACACAGAGAGTACACACTAAATATGCATCAAGAAAGTAGACATGTAGATATTAACGAAAGAATACATAAAAGAGAATAATGAATAGACTGAGATTAGAGAGAGATAAAAGAGAGAGATGGGGGAGAGAGAGAGATGAGAGAGAGAGATGAGACAAGCATTTAGAGGTAAAAACACAACTTCCTTCAGTTCAACCACTACGACCTTCACGGAGCTTGTCCCAACGGGACAATACACACCTTCTTTACAGCAGTTTAAATTTTATAAGAAGAAGAATACTTGCATTTCTTTTGGTTTCGTTTTGGCTTCTCGCTTGTGTGTGTGTGTATATATATCTGCGTCTCAGGTAGTTCTCTCCGAGGTCGGGAGGTGACGTAGTTTTCCTTTAGCGGCGTTTCGGGTCTACCTCCTGAAGTAGCCCGTGGCTAGTAAGTTGATGGAACGAGGAACAAAGGATTGTTGAAGACCGGATTGTAGAAACGGAGTTTCTTGAAGAGGAGTTTCCAGAAGAGAAGAGGGAAGTCAAGAAGGGAGTCAAGAGGGGAGTCAAGAGAGGAGATTGTGGTCTCCACTGGTCTTTTAAGAGAATTAATCCACGCCCCCTTCTGGCTAATTCATCCAATCCAGAGGGTGAATTCTGTAGCGGGAAAAGTTCTCTTTGTCTCATTTTATGGCCTATTTTGCATGTTCCTGAGGTGTCGTAAAGGGGTGTTGATTTTGTATGGTTTTACTCCCAAGTCGGCTAAACATATTAATGATACATTTCACAATCCCATTTTGTGCATCATTGAGTAAGTCAAAGAAATAGGAATATTTAGGTATCAAACACCTTATGGCTGGGAGATATTAAAACAGAGATACAATTTTACACAGGAATACAAGCATTTAAAATGAGCTTACATTGTTTCTATGCCATGACTGAGTAGGCCTGAGTCAAGGAGCATGCATATACACACCAAGCTACCTCGTATACAGTCTAGAATAGTCTTAATTAAAGCTTCATAAGGAATGTGTGTGTGTGTGAGTCCTTGTGTATTGACAGGAGCCTTGGCGCCTTTCGGTCTGGGGAATGAAAAGGGGGGGGAAACAGGGTTCGAGTCGTGTGACCCGATCAGGGCCTGTGTTATTGGACGGGGTCGTAAAACTGCCGAAGTTGTCACTTCCCCCAGACTCTGTGGCGTGGCTCTTAATTTACATGCGGCTAAAAGCTATCCCCCCCTTTTTACAATCAACATAGGGTTCCTCTTTGATCCTCATTGTAAGAGACCACAGACGCTACAATTTTGAGAAAGTTTCTCATTATTTCGAGATGTTAAGTCATTATTTCGAGAAAGTTTCTCATTATTTTGACTTAAAGAATCATATTTTTTTACTCAACTGTGGCGGAAACGGGCTTCCATAGCCTACAGTGATCACATGTGAACCAATAATTAATGCGTTAAAAACATTAATAACCTGTGAATGTGAACCTTAATGTGAAGTGAACACAGTATGGTATGAATGCATTGCACAAACAAATGATAAATATTTTATTGTTGATAAATTGTATCAGTAAACACAATTTTAAACTTGACCATTAACACAACAATACACAATTATTAATTATGTTGATATCATGATAAAAGCCACTGTAACGAGCATCTGACCATCCACTTACAGTAACGCTACTTACACATGACAGAACTGTCCTGAGGGAGCGTCAGAGCGGTTATTTTTGTATGGTAAATAAACTAGCACAGCGATAACCATTGGTGGAGAGTACTGAAAAAGCATACTCAAGTAGAAGTACTGTTACTCATCAAAAAATTTTGTTCTAGTAGAGTAAAAGTACCTGTCCTAAATACTATTCAAAATATAAGTCCTAAATTCAAGCTTCACGCAAGGATAGCATAAACAGCAGCTCTCATGAACATACGTCATGGTCCAGGCTGTGCAGGGGACATGAGGACTTTTCTATTCTTCCCACAGATAAAAAATGTCAACAGTAATGGTTGATGTGTATTATAATCGGATACCACAATAATTTAATTCAAGATCGTTCATTTGTTCGGCCTTTTTCAAGCAAGTTTCATTTAGCGTCTTAAACTGAAGAAAGTGGCAATTACAACTGTATTCCTGCAAGCAGTAAGTAGCGATTTTATCCACTTATTGACTGTTTAAACAATTTCTGATTAAATTGAAAGTTTCTTAGAGCGATAGCATTGTCCAGATAATGCAAGATGCCAGTACATTAACAATAGGAAACACCAAGTACCATCCAAAACTAAACAGTGTGTCTAATGACAAAGGTTAATATTATTTTGTATTACAAAATACAACCATAGATACGTTGCTTTACAGATCGCTCACTCGATACTTCTAGCAAACGTCACCGTTTCCACCATATAAGTTAAAACCATAGTCATTTGACAAGGCTATTAATTTTGTAAAAATATATATATATTCCCAGCTAACACAGTTACGTTGTGAAGACGTAACCGGACCGGACCATATTCGTCGTAGCGACGTACCAAATAACGTTCCAATGACGTAACTTTGTGATTCCCATAATCGTCGTGGCGACGTTATAGTGGGACGTTGCTGGAACGTGACGAGCACGTCCCAACGACCAAACTGGCACGTTGTGAGAACGTAACCTTAAAGGACCATATTCGTCGTAGCGACGTACCTAATAACGTTCCAGTGACGTAACTTTGTGATTCCCATAATCGTCGTGACGACGTTATACTGGTACGTTGCTATAACGTGATGATCACGTCTCAACGACCAAACTGGCATGTTGTGAGGACGTAACCTCAATGGACCATATTAGTCGCAGCGACATACCAGGTAACGTTCCAGCGACGTAACTTTGTGATTCCTGTATTCGTCGTGGCGACGTGATTATGATATGTCGCTGGAACGTGGCAGGTACGTCCTAACGACCAAAATACCACGTCCACCTTTATTTGAATAATCTCACCTTTAGTCCGGGAAATGAAGATGTGCTTGGTCCATAACCTTGAAATCCACATAGAACTGATACACTCAAACATTGAATTCTCTGCTGTAAAACCTTATTAATACATTTGTTTTGATTTTAGTTAATATATTTAGGGATTATGTACTCGTAGATAATAAAAAACGATACAAACCCCTATTAAATTGTAATAGAAAATGGCTCAAAACCACACTGCATTAATTTAATAATCAGCATTTATTCAGTGTTACTTTGTACAAATATTAAGTCAACATTTAAACAGTGTAAAGTGTCAACAAATTATGAGTACAGAAATGTAACACGTCCATTCATTAATTAAACAAACAACATAAGAAATGTAACCAATTATTAAAATATTTTATTGTCTTATTAGGGAGTAGTTAAGTATTTTCTCACTTATACTTATCAATACTCATATTGGTACTACTCTCAATAATTTAGCACAAAAAAGACATGGAAAAAAAGAGTTATCAGTTTCTTTATTATTACTTTTATTTGCAGAAATGTCCTGCGTGTCCTGTGAGGCACCTGCTACAAATGTCTGGTGGTGATGTGCTTTATTGCTTCACTACCTGTAGCTAAACCTGAACAATGTGACAATTACAAAAGATATATAGTCCTTGAGCTATAGTCCTACGTTCATAAAGAAATATGTAAAAAAACACTACATAGAGTCCTAGCATCTTTTCTGTATTATTGGGCCAAAATATACATCAACAGGTTTTTTTTTTGTTCAAGAAAATGAGCATGATGACTTTCTCAGGAAGAATCTGAGACCCCTCATTCCTGACTGTGTCCCAGCTGTGGAAAAAGCTTCAGACAGTGTTGATGAGGCAGAGGGAGATGGAGAGCTGTGAGAGAAGAGGAAGAGGGTCTTTCTTACCCCACCAGCGGAGGGCAGGGTCTTCTGAGGATAGGATAGGAGGATGGGCTCTATATATTCACTTTGGATCTTTGTAAACTGGAAGCTGAAAAAAAAGCCATACTATTGTAGGTGTATTGCTTTTTGTTAAAAAGGTATAATTTTTTTTTTTTTACTTACATGTTCTTCCTCCTCTTCATCCTCTTCCTTATCCCGAGCTACACTGTCACATCTTCATCATTTTCTGGCAGCTGAAACAGAGGAGAACCTTATTAATGTTGCTAATCTGTGTTTTTATGCTTTTGAAAGAGTCTCTTTTACTCAACAGTCACCAAGGCTGCATTTATTTGATCAAAAATACAGTACAAACTGTAATATATATTTAAGTGATAATTCACCCAAAAATGTCAATTCTGTCATGAATTCCTCACCTTATGTTGTTCCAAACCTGTAAGACCTTTGTTCATCTTCAGACACAAATGAAAATATTTTTGATGAAATCCAAAAGCTTTCTGACCCCTCCATAGACTGCAACACAAGGCCCAGAAAGGTAGTAAAAACATTGTTAAAATAGTCCATGTGACTCCAGTGGTTCAACCTTAATGTTACGAAGCAACAAGAATACTTTTTGTGTGCAAAAATAACTTAATTCCACAATTTTGATCTAGCCTGTGCCAGTCTCCTTAACGTTGTAATTATTGATGTATTTACATCCTTTCTGGGCCTTGAAAGTGTTAATTAAATTGCTGTCTGAAGATGAATGAAGGTCTTACAGGTTTGTAAGAACATGAGGGAGAGGAGTTGATGACAGGATTTAAAGGTTTGGTAGAACTAACCCTTTAAATTGAAAACAGCTATTTTACATTGTAAAATTATTATTATTCTTATTATTATTATTTTAATATTCCTGTCATTAAAGCTGAATTTTCAACATCAATACACCAGTCTTCAGTGTTACATGATCCTTCAGAAATCATTCTCATATGATGATTTGCTGCTCACAAAAACATTTATGATTATTAGCAGTGTTGACTTTTGTGTAAACCATGGTGCATTTTTCAGGATTCTTTGATGAATAAAATCCTCATATTAGAATGATTTCTGAAGGATCATGTGACACTGAAGACTGGAGTAATGATGCTGAAAATTAAGCTTTGATCACAAGAATAAACTACATTTTATAATATATTCAAATAGAACCCAATTATTTAGAATTTAAATATTATTTCAATATTAGATTTTACTGATTTTTTTTAATCAAGCAAATGCAATCTTGGTGAGCATTAGAGACCTTTTTCAAAGAATTGTACCAAAACCAAACTTTTGAACATTATTGTATGTTTGAGGTTTTACTTACTAGTCACATGGTGATAATGCCAGGGTTAGTTCATCCCAAAATGAAAAATATCCCATGATTTACTCACCCCCAAGCCATCCCTAGGTTCTTCAGGCGAACACAATCAGAGTTATATTTAAAAATGTCCTGGCTAATCCAAGCTTTATAATGGCAGTGAATGCTTCATTTTTGAAGTCCATAAAAGTGCATCTATCCATCATATAATTGCGCCACACAGCTCCGGGGTTTAAAAAAGGTCATCTGAAGCAAAGTGGCATGTTTGTGTGAGAAAAATATCCATATTTAAAACTTTATAGACTAAAATAACTAGCTTCCAGTGGTCAGCAATGCGCGAGTCGACTTGCGCTAAAAAGAATAACCCTTGACGCATGCGTATTGACGAACGCAGAAGTACAGAAATTAGAGCAAAACAAAACATAGCATGGGGGGGGTCACCCTTTTTAGCGCAAGTCGACTTGCGTAGCCTACCGCATATCACCAAGCAAACCAAGCAATATTCACTGCCATTATAAAGCTTGGAAGAGCGGGGACATTTCTTTATATAACTCTGATTGTGTTCGTCTGAAAGAATAATGTCATATAACTTACACATAGGATGGCTTGCAGGTGAGTAAATCCTCACCATTTAAGAGATGTTGTCCGACAGGAGATCTGCTCCAACTCTGCTAACTTTACAGTGCAGGCTGCAGGGCATCAGCATGGAAGCATCAACACTTTATCAGAGCCAAATATATAAATTATACAACGCCAGGTTTATTAAAAGGAAAGAAGCTACAGCAAAGGTTAAATGCAGAAAAGAGAAAGAATGGGTTAAAATATTGTTAAAAATGGACAAGGTTAATCAATCACCTTTTTCAGTTCACCTGTGTTTTCTACTTCTCTTTCAGCAGCTTCCTTCAGAAATGTTGGAAACTTGCTGGGAGCTTCACCTCTGTTGTAGAGGGGTTATTTTGTCCCTTCTGAAAATCACAGAACATTTTATTATATGTTAACACGTTTTTTTCGCGCTCCGTGTTAATATTAAGTTAATGTAAGTGGCTTCGTCGATTAACAACAAACACATAACTTTAACGTTAGTTGAATTAATTAGCCACCTTCAATGACCCATTCAATTCCCAGAAGAAAAAAAAAACTTGATAAAACTATCATTTACACATGTGACTCAAAGCCTAAACAAGAGATTAACTTTATAGAGTTAACGTTAGCCTCGTTAACTTAACTTACTGTTCGGAAAACGGTTGATGTGCTATACGGACTTTTTTCCAAAGACTCTACATTTCTATAAAGTAAATATTCAACAGAACAGAAGCGTGTCAATGACACATAAAAATGTCAGGAAAATGTCAGTAACAGTTGTGTGTATTATTTGTGTAACTTTAAAGACAACTCACCTGAAATTATAGTGAAAACAACAACGACAGAGGAAGTTTTGCGGCTTGTCTGTTGTGTTGCTGCACCGTTTCCATGGCAACTCCGCGCCGCTCCAGTGTTTGACCCATCACCACGTCAAAGTCACGCAGCAAGAATTACATGAATACAAATCAAGAATAATAAATAATGAATTTAGAACTCATTTTGAAGTTCTATGACCCGCTCAGATGCAAAATGCCACTCCCGGCACCGCACGTGATAGTGGGACAATTGTGTTTTTTTTTTTTGTTAGATTTTTTATTGTTTTTGCCAATACGATTTGCAAACATGGATTCATTTAGAATATTTGATAAATTAAGTAAATGTCCCATATAAATCAAAATGGCATACATTTGATAATACTTGTAAATTAATAATGCAATTTGGAAAGTTATGAAGACCAGTGGGCCACGTCGCTACAACATTCTCCGTGGGATAAACACGCGACGTCTTTTGAGGACGTGCCCACAACATTTCTGCAACTTTAGCCAAGATTTAAAAAAAATGGAACTTTACCGCGACGTCCTTACAACGTTCTCTGTGGGATAAACTAGCGACGTCTTTTGAGGACGTGCCCATGACGTTTCTGGAACGTTAGCCAAGATTCTAAAAAAATGGAACTTTACCACGACGTCCTTACAACGTTCTCTGTGGGATAAACTAGCGACGTCTTTTGAGGACGTGCCCATGACGTTTCTGGAACGTTAGCCAAGATTCTAAAACAATAGAACTTTACCGCGACGTCCTTACAACGTTCTCTGAGGGATAAACTAGCGACGTCTTTTGAGGACGTGCCCACAACGTTTCTGGAACGTTAGCCAAAATTTTTAAAAATGGAACTTTACCACGACGTCCTCACAACGTTGTCATAAAGTAATGTCACGCTGACCAAATGACGACTAACTGACGACGTTGTCACAACGTACTGTGTTTGCTGGGTTTATATGATGTATATTTTGAGAACTTAAGTATGATGTTTTTGCATAATTGTATTTCAGAGTACATCACAGTCACTGCGTAGTCTACATTGTGACTAACGTTATATAAACATGCAATATCGTTGATAAAAAAAGATGAATCATCACTGGTTTTGGTTTTGTCTGAGGGAAGGAAGAGCGTTCGTGCTTGTGGTTGCCAGATTTCAGAAATGTAAAAACCCAATCAGAGCTTTTCTGTGTAAAGAACACATATAATATCCGGTGTTTACCTAAACATGTAATATCTGGCAACCATATGTACACGAGCTCTATCTTTCGTGCAGATGATCTGAAAACACCAAAAAACAAGTAGGCTGCATTTTAGCTAACTCCATTTGAGATGTTCTGCTTTAAGTCTCATTCAGTCGGTCTATGTTCTTTCAGGATGGTCAGGACTCACGAGCCGCTTTGCTGAACAACTGAAATGCTGTGTGCTGTGAGCTGCTGAAATAAGCCATTCAGAGCAGAGCTCAGCATTACTCTATACATGACCCTTCCAAATAAGGCAAAAACAGAGCATTACATCATAGGGACATTTTATAGGGTTGTAAATGGACCTGTAAAACTGTATCTGGACAATGTTTACCTGTAAAGGGGGGAGAAATGCTGTTTCAGGCATACTGAGCACTCAAGGTCTAGATCCACTTGTCGGTGCAACACTTCTGTTCTCTACTTTATTCCCATGGGTGACATCAAGCGACTTCAACGTTCCCGCATAGTAGCATTCCGGGAAGGCAGTGCTGCATTTGAACCGATTTGAATGCAGAAATGACAGGAAGCGTCAAAACACCACGCTCCAGTCGTGTCGCAAAAGTGGATCTCCACGGTCACTGTGGGCGCTGTCACAGGACTTCACGAAATCAACAATGTTACCAAAAAGAAGAGTGTTTTTGACGGAGCGGTCCCAACGATAAAGGCTCACAGTCGTGCTTTTGAAACAGGCGGTGAGTAAAACTGCTTCAAATGTCTATGTGTTTGGCTGCTTCAAATGTCTATGTGTTTGGTTTGGGCGAAAGTGGCTCAGTGGCTCATGTAGGTTGTCTACAAACCGGAAGGTTGGTGGTTCAATCCTCGGTTCCACCTGACCAAGTGTCGAGGTGTCCATGAGCAAGACACCTAACCCCAACTGCTCCCGACGAGCTGGATGGTGCCTTACATGGCTGACATCGCTGTCGGTGAATGAATGAGAGAGTGAATGGGTGAATGTGAGGCAAGATGTAAAGTGCTTTGGATGGCCATAGGGGCTGTTAAAAGTGCTATATAAATGCAGTCCATTTCCATTATCATCGCGTAAGTAAACATCAGTAAACAACACGATCGTATAGTTAATTTATCAATGAAGTATGCAATCTACGGTGTGTGTTTAAATACATTTGTTTAGCTGACCAATATGCTCTCTATGATAGGATAACCGCTCTCACCTCTAGACAGTTTTTAGGAAGCCTTTTCTCTGATTCTGCCCATTTGCCAGAGACTGGCTTGCCCTCGTATATAGCGCCCCAGCCTAAGTTGGACACATCTGTCAAGACCATGTTCCGTTTAATACCTGTACTCATCATTACGACTGTCTAGTATCAGGCAGTTGCTTTTCCAAGGAGCCAGAGCTTTGACACAGCTGTGTTTCACTTTGATGCTAAAGTGGCCTGATCACCATGCATGAGCTGGAACATGGGAGTTCAGCCACTGATGCTATAGTTGTCAGGGAACTCAGAAATAGGAGGACTCAAATGCTGAAATGATCGTGAGGAAAGAAAAGTTTATTAGGGAACTGAAGGACAGAACATAAGCAGTCTCAGTGTGACAGAACAAAAGCTGGGTTCTCTCTCTCGGTGGTTCCCGTGTGCACAGCACAAACATAAGCCAGCTTGCAGGAAGAGGAGGCAGGTCGTAGCAAGTAGCAACTCAATCTTGCTACTAACTCCTCATCTTAAGGTTCCTGAACACAAAAGTCAGCAGGTAATAACAGAACACATACACAGGAACACAGAACATGAGACGTTCACACGACATAGCATATGATCAACTGACAACAAGAGGTAGACACAGCTGGGCATATAAAGGGTAGAGGGAACGAGTGACAGGTGTGGGAGATCAGCTCGTGATCAGCTCGTTATCCAATCACGAGCTGCAGAGAAATGACAGGACAGGACAAACAACAGGAAGAGCCAGTGTCACACCCTGAACCTGTGACAATAGTGGCCTGATCACCATGCATGAGCTGGAACATGGGAGTTCAGCCACTGTTGAAAGGGTCTCATGTTCAATAGACCCAGTGTGAGGAAGTGGTGACTGTAAAAGCCTGACTCGCTTAGTGTCGAGTGTACGGTTTCCACCACTCCCTTTTGTAAAAGTTTTGATACCTGGGCGCAAAGCACGTGACTTACACTGCTTCTCTGAGGTCTGTCGAACTGTAGCGAGTAACCTCATTTTATGATGCTCAACACCCAATTTGATACCGGGAATGGCCTGCCAGGCCTGGGCTTGTGAAGCCAGGGGTTGAACTAGATGGGGCGGGCAACTTAGTAATAGGGACACGTTAGCCTGGTTGCTCTGTGTTTGTAACACTGTGGGGATAGTGTTTATGTTTGGTGGCGTGCACTGTGTAGTGGGTGCGGGCATTACATTTGTGTGGGGAGTGCTTGAGTGTAGGGGTGCATACTGTGAGGTGGGAACACTGCCTACAGAGAAAAAGCTCTTTTTGAGATTTATTTGGGTCGCCGTAAAAACTTTGTTTGTGTGCTGGCGAGCGCGTTTAACAACTGGCTCGTTTGCTGCGGAAATGAAGTCGCCTGATTGCGATTTACACGACTTGGTCTAGGGTTGTGCCGATGGACGATATCATCAAATCAAATATCACTATAAAGTTTGGTTATGCGTTAACTGAAAACAATTATAAAAAATAAACAATAGGAGATTAAGAGCCTAACGTGGTTTATTGGAACATTTGTGTGCATCCAACACCCCCCCCCCCCCCGTTTAAAATGTGCTTTCACCCGATCATATTCAGTATGTAGAAGGTAAAAAAAAAGAAATACCTTAAACTTTAAGATCCCACTCATGCCCATGGCTGTGATCCATCTGTATCAAGTTGGTTGTTTAGCGTGTGTTCTGAACACTGACTAAGCTTATTTAAATCTTTTCATTTCTACATATATTAGGCTACTAATTTCTCATGTCCGTGAGGCAAGCCTGCTGAGTTTCAGTTTATTTGAGACGTGCTCTAGTTAATGAGCAATGAAAGCGATCGCTTCCGCGACCTCATAGTCTACTTATTTGTTTCTTATTTATTAAATACATGCAAATGGCCAAAGAAACCTTTATTAAAATTAAGAGACAATTTTTACAAAACTACATATGTAAGCTACATATGTATGTCATGTCTGAGCTGTATTTGAACAAACAAAATTTTACCGGTGGGTTCATGAGCGAGCGCCTGCGGATTATTGAGCTGAGTCACACTGGCTTCATTACAGGCTCGTCCTCGTCAGAACACCCACTTATTAAACAATGGTCGGGTTTAAATCGGGCTCGGGCTCATAATTACAGTCAATGTGTTGGGCAGGGCTGGTCTCTCGGGTGCACGGGCTCGGGGAGGGTCGGGCTTGATTTTTTTGAGCCGATCTAAGCTCTACTTCTGGCTAAAAATTTAGTTATTATGTGCCGGCCCGTTATGAATTGTACTCTTGATGGATCGGTAGTGGAGTGCTCTTGGAGCGAGTAAAAACCACAACGCTGCACCTCCGACTTTTAAAAAATCTGCTCCTCACTCCATTCAAAATCTTTATCTTTCACGAAGAATGGAGCAAGCTTCTAAAGAGAGGATAGGCAAATGAGACAGAACAGGCCACTGCGGGTGAGGGGCGCTTTGATATTTATACATTTACGAGTATAAATATGCAGCTATAATGCATTTAGATGATTTTAAATTTATATTTTGTTACACACTAAAACTGATCGTAGTGTTTATATATTTGTAAGTCTGGTGAATCTATAGAACAATGGCAAGGAAACCCAACTTTACCACACTCTGAGAGCCTCCTAGTGGTCGGGAGCATTTCCGTTGTGTTTGGGCTTTTTTCCATTGTGTTGTGGAATTTTATGTTGTGTTGTGCACTACTGGGAATCTCACCACCTTTAAATTTTAACACCTTTAAACACTCTTCTACAATATTTGTTTTTCCAACTTCATTTCCAACATCTTCCAAATTTTTCTTGCTAAATTCTCCATTACCATTTTAATCTTTCTATCCTGTGTCAACATCTGAAGTTTCACCAGCTTCTAACTGTCTTGTTTCCTCATTTCCATCTATATACATCTGCTCATTTCTGTTCCCTTTCGTTCAGTCACTCCGACGTAACGTCAGTGACTGACGAATGGGGGTTTCGCTTAGAAGCCTGTCATCTCCGAGACTAGAAAGCGCCCAATGGCAGTGCCAATGCCATGGGCATGCGAGATTTGCATGCGTAACTCCGCCTACCCACGTGGGTATATAAGGAAGTAGCTGGCATCATCGCATTATGTTTTAATGCTTCGGAGCCAAGGGTTACATACCTTTCACTCCTACAAGCCTTCTGAGTTAAGTCAGTTCTTCGAGATGATCAGGATCTTCTAGTCGGTGTTGGTGTTCGGCGCGTTCCAGCGGTCACATACTTCCTGCCTGCTGGTCTGACGATTGGTTTCCAGTTGGTGTGTGGTCCCCTGGGCGCTTCGGCATCGACTGCGAGGTTAATCCTCTCACAAAAGAGCTCACACGTGGCACGTCCTTTTCAGGATGTCTCGCCCGTGTGCTTCTGGGTGTGGCCGGTCTCTACACTCCTCTGATGGGCACTCGCACTGTCTGGCATGCTTGGGCTTCCAGCATGCTCAGGCGGCGCTTGTGGATGAGTCATGTTCTCACTGCGGGAACATGGCCATCTCCGTGTTGCGGTCGAGACTCAATGATCTCCGTGCGGCCGCCGGAGTGAGAGTCCCCTCCGTCACCCCCCGATCTGACGTGTCCGCGGCCTCGGTCTCATCCGGTCCGCGGGGCGTCTCTTCGGCTGGTGGCCAGGGTGACCTGAGGGTGATGGTGTGGAATACAGCTCCGACGCTCACGCCTCGGCCTACACCCCCCTCTGTTGCACCGGTACCCGCGAGCGTTGTGATGGAGCCCGCGGCCTCGGTCTCGGCCGGTCCGCGGGTTTCGTTCGGCGCTCCAGAGGAGGATGAGATGTCGGTGACCGCATCGCAAGGTGGGCTAGAGTCCTCCGAGGATGAGGATTCGGCTGTGCTGCCGCCTCCGGGCGCGCCAGCATTGTCCGAGTCGGACCCGGAGTTGACAGCCATGCTTGCCCGGGCTGCCGCGGCGCTCGGTCTGGAGTGGAACCCTCCACCCCGGCGGTAGCGTTCGCGGTTAGATGATTGGTTTTTGGGTGCGCCACGACAGGACAGCCGTCCTGCCGTGCCCCCAATTCCTTTCTTCCCGGAAGTGCATGAGGAGGTTGCGCACTCGTGGAGGGCCCCCGTGTCTTCTCGCGAGCGTTTGGCAACCTCTTCCGCCTTCTCCGCCCTCGATGGGGCGGCGGCTAGAGGGTACACTGGGGTCCCCCCGGTGGAGCGCTCTGTGGCGATGCAACTGTGTCCCCAGAGCGCCTCCTCCTGGCGTGGCGACCCTAAGCACCCCTCCAAGGCCTGTAGATTCACATCTTCAATGGTGTCGAAGACCTACAGAGCTGCGGGGCAGGCCGCCGCTTCTCTGCATGCCATGGCAACCCTCCAGGCCTACCAGGCCAAGTTGCTGTGCGACATGCACGAGGGTGGAGCCGACCCAGGGCTCAGAGATGAGCTGCGTGCCGCGACCGACCTCGCTCTCCGGGCGACGAAGGTTACCGCACGCTCCCTGGGCCGGGTGATGTCCACATGCATGGTCCAGGAGAGACATCTATGGCTCAACCTGGCCGATATGCGGGACGCCGAGCGGACTCGTTTCCTCGACGCCCCCATATCCCAGGCTGGGCTATTCGGCGGTGCGGTCGAGAGCTTCGCCCAACAGTTCTCGGCCGCCCAGAAGCAGACTGAGGCTATTAAGCATATACTGCCCCGGCGGCCCGCTGCTGCACCCCAAGCGCCGCCGGCACAGTCGCCTCAGCTGCCTCGCCGCCGAGGGCGGCCTCCTGCGGTCCCCCCCGCTCCCGCGCGGCCACAGCAGCAGCCTTCACCCGGGCCGCGCCGCGGAGCGCGCCGCAAGAAGCCGCCCCAGTCCGCGCCAGCCCCGCGGCCCGCTAAACGCCAGGGCAAGCGGCGCTCCTGACGCGGACAGCTCAGAGATGGGCAGTTATTTCCAGGAGACAGCAGCAGGGCCGCTCCTTCCCCCGGTGGAGGGCCGGGGGAGAATCTTTCGTTCCGCTGCCGCCCCCCGGGGTGGCAGCACCCTAATGTGGTTAAAGAAAGAACTGACATACCCATCTCTGAGCACACAGAGACCGGTGACGGCAGTGTGCGCCGCCCCAGGGCCACGCCGCTCTCGTCCCTCTCTGTCGCCAGCCCCCTCTCAGAGCAGACCCCAGTGGAACGCGAGTCCTTCCCTGGTCTCCTCTGTCAGGGCGCAGCTGTTACCGCCGCCCCGACACCGGGCCGCTACGCCACCCGAGTCCGGGCCGGTAACGCTGCCTCGCTGCCCCACCGAGGGTACGCCGGTGCTCCGCATGACCCCGTTGGTACACTCCCTGGGAGCGTGGCTACAGCTGCCGGGACTGTCCCGCTGGGTCGCACGGACCATCCGGCTCGGCTACGCGATTCAGTTCGCGCGAGCTCCTCCCCGCTTCCGGGGTGTCCGGTACACCGTGGTGGGGTCCAATGCCCCAGTCACGCGTGCGGAGAACGCAACCCTACTGGCGAAGGGTGCGGTCGAGCTCGTCCCTCCAGCCGAGATGAAGTCCGGCTTCTACAGCCCTTACTTCATTGTACCGAAGAAATCCGGTGGGTTACGACCGATCCTGGACCTTCGCGTCCTGAACCGATCCCTTTACAGGCTTCCGTTCAGGATGTTGACTGCGAAACGCCTTTTCGAATGCGTTCGTCCATGCGATTGGTTTGCAGCGATCGACCTGAAGGACGCGTACTTCCATGTGTCCATCCTTCCGCGACACAGACCGTTCCTACGGTTTGCGTTCGAAGGGCGGGCATATCAGTATGCTGTACTACCATTCGGGCTAGCTCTGTCCCCTCGCGTCTTCACGAAGATTGTCGAGGCAGCCCTTGCGCCACTCCGGCAACAAGGGGTTCGCATCCTGAACTATCTCGACGACTGGCTCATACTGGGCCACTCTCGGGACCGGGTGTGCGAACACAGAGACCTGGTTCTCCACCACTTAGCTCGTTTGGGCCTTCGGGTCAACTGGGAGAAGAGCAAACTCTGCCCCGTGCAGAGGATCTCTTTTCTCGGTATGGAGATCGACTCGGTCGCCATGTGCGCGCAGCTTACCGGCTTGCGCGCGCAGTCGCTGCTGACTTGCCTCAGGCAGATAGAGAGCAAGCGTGCGGTTCCACTGAAACTGTTTCAGAGGCTCCTGGGGCATATGGCATCTGCAGCCGCGGTAACGCCGCTCGGATTGCTTCATATGAGACCGCTTCAGCACTGGCTTCGCGATCGAGTCCCGAGAAGGGCATGGCGGTCTGGCACGCTCCGGGTCCCAGTGACTCAGGCCTGCAGACAGACACTCACCCAGTGGTCGAACCTCAGTTTTCTACGGGCAGGAGTGCCCTTAGAACGAGTTTCCCGGCATGTTGTTGTGTCAACAGATGCGTCCACCACGGGTTGGGGTGCCATGTGCAATGGACATGCAGCCGCCGGCTCTTGGTCAGAGAGCCAGAGCCGCCTGCATATCAATTGCCTCGAGTTGCTGGCAGTACGGTTCGCCCTGCACCGCTTCCGAGCGTTGCTGAAGGGTCAACACGTACTAGTCAGATCGGACAACACGGCCGTAGTAGCGTACATCAACCACCAGGGCGGTCTACGCTCCCGCCGCATGTCCCAACTCGCCCGCCATCTCGTTTTATGTTGTCAGAAGCGCCTGAGGTCCCTTCGTGCTGTCCATATCCCGGGGATCCTGAACCGTGCAGCCGACGAGCTCTCACGGGTTCAGCCAATCCCTGGGGAGTGGAGACTCCATCCCCAGTCGGTCCAGCTGATTTGGGATCAGTTCGGGGACGCACAGGTAGATCTGTTTGCCTCCCACGACTCGTCCCACTGCAGCCTGTACTACTCCCTGACCGAGGGCACGCTCGGCACGGATGCACTGGCGCACAGCTTGCCGCGGGGCCTACGCAAGTATGCGTTTCCCCCAGTGAGCCTTCTTGCACGTGTTCTGTGCAAGGTCAGGGAGGACAAGGAGCAGGTCATTTTGGTCGCCCCGTACTGGCACGGCCGGACCTGGTTCCCAGAACTAGTGCTCCTTGCGACAGCCCCTCCCTGGCCAATTCCTCTGAGACAAGACCTACTCTCTCAGAGACGGGGCACCCTGTGGCACCCGCGTCCCGATCTTTGGAGCCTCCACGTGTGGCTCCTGGACGGGACGCGGCAGGTTTGAGTACCCTACCACCTCCGGTGGTGGCTACCATCACTTCCGCTCGGGCCGAGTCCACGAGACAGGCCTATGCGTTGAAGTGGAACCTCTTCGTCAATTGGTGCTCTTCTCGCCAAGAAGACCCCTGGAATTGCCCGATCGGGTCTGTGCTCTCTTTCCTCCAGGAAGGGTTGGATCGAAGGCTGTCTCCATCCACCCTGAAGGTTTATGTGGCCGCTATCGCCGCCTACCATGACCTCCTGGACGGGAAAACGGTAAGTAAGCACGACCTGGTCATCAGGTTCCTGAGGGGTGCGAGGAGACTACATCCTCCTCGTGCTCCTCTCGTACCCTCTTGGGACCTCTCAGTAGTTCTAAGTGCTCTGCAGAGGGCCCCATTTGAGCCTTTGCGGTCAGTAGATGTTAAGTTCTTGTCTATGAAGACAGCGCTCCTGACCGCACTGGCCTCCATCAAGAGGGTAGGGGACCTGCAGGCATTTTCGGTTGACGAAGCGTGCCTGGAATTCGGGCCGGCCGACTCTCACGTGATCCTGAGACCCCGGCCTGGATATGTGCCCAAGGTTCCCACCAGTCCGTTCAGAGACCAGGTGGTGAACCTGCAAGCGCTGCCTTTGGAGGAGGCAGACCCAGCCTTGGCACTGCTCTGTCCAGTACGCGCCCTTCGCGCTTATGTAGACAGAACGCAGTGTTTCAGGACCTCAGACCAGCTCTTTGTCTGTTATGGTGGGAAGCTGAAAGGGAAGGCTCTCTCAAAGCAAAGGCTGTCTCACTGGATAGTGGACACCATTGTTTTGGCTTACCAGCAGCAGGGACGCCCATGTCCCCTTGGGGTCAGGGCCCATTCCACCCGGAGTGTGGCCTCCTCTTGGGCTTTAGCACATGGCGCTCCGCTGACAGACATCTGCAGAGCTGCAGGCTGGGCGACACCAAACACATTCGCCAGGTTTTATAACCTCCGAGTGGAGCCTGTATCCGACTATGTACTCGCCTCTACAAGTGGCCGGTAATGGATTGGCTCAGGTGTCTTCGCTTGCTCGCCATTCCACTCCACGGACTGGATACGTGCGATATTCTTCTCAGGTGAGTTCCCCGAGAGCCCTGAGCTCCTCCAGCACTGACGACGCCGACGCCAGTAAGTCTGCCCTTAGCCCAGACACTCGTGTCCGGCCAGGTGCCCCATGTGCATGGTTCCCCTCCGGCGACCCCCACATGTGTATTTCCACCGTAAGCCTCCCTGAGCGGGTGTATTCCCTTGGGAACCTTGCCACCTCCTGGGGTTAAAAATCCACCTTCGGCTGGTACCCCAGTGATCTTCCGTATGCAGCCCCCCGGGGTCATACGTGTATCCCTAAGTCCTCCCTACGGGTAGGCATCTTGGCGCATATCTCCTCCTGGAATATGCCTCCCAGTGTACCTTGGTATTCCTGCGTTAAGTAGAGGCCTTTGACCGTCCTAACTTGCATCAGGGTTCTCACGCTTGCGCAGGGCACTGGAAGACAGCCGAGTGGCGTTATTGCATTGGGACCCCCCATTCGTCAGTCACTGACGTTACGTCGGAGTGACTGAACGAAAGGGAACGTCTCGGTTACGTATGTAACCCTCGTTCCCTGAGGAGGGAACGGAGACGTAACGTCCCGTTGCCACATCCGCTGTACCGCTGGAACGGAGTTCAACTTGGCTCCTCAGCAGGTAAAACATAATGCGATGATGCCAGCTACTTCCTTATATACCCACGTGGGTAGGCGGAGTTACGCATGCAAATCTCGCATGCCCATGGCATTGGCACTGCCATTGGGCGCTTTCTAGTCTCGGAGATGACAGGCTTCTAAGCGAAACCCCCATTCGTCAGTCACTGACGTTACATCTCCGTTCCCTCCTCAGGGAACGAGGGTTACATACGTAACCGAGACGTTATCATTCATAGGCACAACAGGCGCTCCCTTCTCAGGACAATCATATGTCCTTCCTGTCTACAGCCAAAACACTTCATACTTTCTGAAATTGCATAGATTACATACTCATAGTTGTCTACCTGAAATTTCATTGCCAAATTTAGATCTTAATTTTCATTTTTTTGAATCATGTTTCTGTCTTCTAAATGAAACCACGTTGCAGATGAGGTGACCTACAACCTAATGCGATCCTTCTAATTTTAGACACAATTCACTATGTCTCATTAACTCCATTTCAGTCACAACAGTAAACCAACAAAAACCAACACATTTTTTTACAGCGTACATTTGAAAGGGTAATCCTTTTGTCCGGCTGGACCAAAGCCATTAGCAGGGTGAACATATTGTTAACGACAATCACTTTCACCACAACGTCAACACACTATTAAAAAAATAATGATCACTATAGCACTATTCATCCTAGCTGCAGATAAAATACTAGAGTATCCCACTACTTCTGCAACTGCAATTGTGCAATCCGCAACAGAACCATGCTCCGCTGGGATGCCATGTCTCCACAGTTATCCAAACTTTGAGAAGCTGCCATATCGACCAGCTTTCGCTGATAGACAGCATTTCGATCAACACCTGTAACTGCTTAACACTACACTTGCCAAACAAAATATTGACACAAACAAGCCACAAAATATAGAAAAAATACAACAATTCTCCTCTATTCACTCACTCACGTATGCTAACTCTGCACTCCCAACATCCTCTCAGAGAGAGAGAGAGAGAGAGAGAGAGAGAGAGAGAGAGAGAGAGAGAGAGAGAGAGAGAGAGAGAGAGAGAGAGAGATTGAAAACAATACAGTAAATGTCTTTGTTCAATTAAAAAAAATATATTCAATTCGTTCAAAAGTCATACTTGAGGGTGAGTAAATCATGGGCTAATTTTCATTTTTGGGTAAACTATACCTTTAATCACCTTCAAAACAATGAGGACAAATTAAATAAAGGTGGAATTTGCCTTTCTATGATGTAAGGATCTTCTACCATGGATAATGTTACATCTTTTTTTTTTTTTTACATCCACCTTTACAATTAAAGTGCATTTGTTAACTTTAGAAAACAAACTCATCAGTAGGTACCAGACGCTTCTTAAAGGTATTGACCCAGCAAACAGTTTGATAAATCCACCGCTGTTGGAAATGAAGCCCTAACAGAGTCTTTATAGCTCGCTGTAGAGATCCCAGTGGGAGAGTCGAGTGCTGTGTTTATGTGAGCATGTTTGCTTCAGTATAACCTCATACACGTCCGGTAACATCACTATGGCAAAGCCGTGATTTCACTCTATTGCCGTAATTGAGAGGCGAATTTGAATAGCAAAGTGAGGGATTGGTTTCTCTCATTTGGCACTTAAACATTGATTGGGGTTAATAATATCCAGAATTAGAAATCCACCCTACTTGGCCCTTTTATCAGTGAGCTTGTTCTGGGTCTTTGCAAATTGACTTATTTCAGTTTTTTCATCTCACCTCCTGTTGCCCTGACAACTGTCTGTGAACTGGAAGATCATTGTTATGAACATAGTCTTTAGACTTTAAACTGTACCCTAAGGATGCCAACATAGGCATTTAAAATAGTGAAGATGGTTAGGAACTACACACATGAAATCAATACTCATTTTCTTTCTGCTAGAGATCACTCAAACCCAGGTTTGTGGTTTTACCTTGTCAGGTGAATTTCTTATATTGAAATAAATTGGCTACTACAATGAATTGGACTTTATCTGGATCCCAGAGATACATGTCTAAATGACAGAGTAATTAAGGAGGTGTAAAAAGTTTAATGAAGACATGACAAAATGTAATTAGTTTCCAATTAACCACATTTGGCTGAATATATATATATATATATATATATATATATATATATATATATATATATATATATATATATATATATATATATATATAAAAATATAAGACTGGGTTTCTTCAAGGTGATATTTGGACACTGGGATAAAAAAATCAGCCATATATAGCTTGCTAAACGCTTGGCACATTTATTTTAATTGCCTTTTTTTCATATAACATATTTTAGTAATCATCATAAATTAGGTATTATTCGGAAGCTTACAAAATCAAAATTCATCCGTTTTCAAAAATTGGACATTGCATTACCATGCAATGCTAAATTAATTTAGTGGGCTCTTCCCTTTGTGGGCGGTGTCATGTTTAATTTTACAACATTGATTTTAGCTACTTTATAACCAAAACCTTTTCTAATCTTGACAAAACACATATTGTCAGAATATCTGAGTCTCAAGAAAAAAATTGTGTGAATGTGAATGGTACAGCGCTGAAACCAATTGTTATATCAATTTGAAATTTGGAACAATTAAAATGTAATTCCCATAACTAAGACGAGTTAATACTGACCTCTCTCGTCTCAGTGCGTGCACTTAATCACTCTGACGCGTGGTGACATTTTGATAGCACTTAGCTTAGCCCCTGAAAAATCCTCACTCAAATCCCCCCTCACCTTCTCATTTCCGTCAATAGGGTGAGAGGACTTTTCAGCCATGACTTTTTACTGCGCTAAATCGAAGTACTCTCAAAAGTACTATTCCCCCATACATTATAGTTCTCTTTTTTAATCTGCTTAGAAAAACCACCACATTTTATTTTGTGTTGTCATGTTTGGTTCGATTAAAACGAACCCTGGTGCGGTTGCTCGGTTAGTGCGGTTAATTTGAACATATGTGAACGCTGCCATCCGAACCCTGGTGCGCACCAAACAAGCGGACCGAGACCGCTAAAAAGATGGGTCTCGGTCCGCTTCCAAACGAACTCTGGTGCGGTTCGATTGATATATGAACGCAACACGGACCAAAGACATGTAAACGGACCAAAAACCGGACGTAATGTCACAAGATGCCACGCATAATGCAGCTGATTTGATGACGCGGAAAGATCGGTGTATCCAAAATGAGTAACTTTAACGCTAGAGGGCAAACGTGGAGCAACGAGGAAGTGCCTAATCAATATTTGGTCAGACGAGCATGTTTCGAAAATGCTAGAAAAAACACACAAAAAGCATACCTGGCTCTTCTCATCAAAGTTCCTGTGTTGCCCATTATTAGCAGGTACAGACGACAGAACGGCCGTCTCTTTTCTGTACAACGGAGGAAATGCTGCTGCTGTTTTGAATGTTTTGAACATTTTATGAGCTCTTCATGAGTTCTCAGCGGGTAAAAATAATGCCACATGTAGGCCTACACGCATAAAATGATCGCGTTTAATCCAGCACACAGCGTTGTTTTGAACATTTCATGAGCTCTTCATGAGTTCTCTGGTAAAAAATAATGCCATATGTGTTACACGCATAAAATGATTGCGTTTAATCCAGCACACAGCGTTGTTTTGAATGTTGTGAACATTTCATGAGCTCTTCATGAGTTCTCTGGTAAAAAGTAATGCCGTATGTACAGTACACGCATAAAATGCCCGCGCGTGTAATCCGCACACAGCATTGTTTTGAATGTTCGGTAAACGAGCTCCTACGTCATATAAGCCGACCAATCAGGTTGTGAGCGTCTCCCTGTGCCTTTGGTTCGGTAACTTTAGGTTCGCTGTTAAAAATGCCCGTGTGAACGCTAAGCGGACCAGGACTATTATGTTTGTTTTTGTTTTTTGGTCCGGACCAAACGAACCAAACTACAAGTGTGAACACACCCTTAACTGAATTTAAATAGGGAAACCATGGAGGTGTTTGGTCGCTTCTAACTTGATCTCTGTGGTACCTAATGAATGAACTGGGCTTAGTGGGTTAAGCTAAATGTTATTAAAATGTCACAGCGCATCAAAGCTATTAAGTGCACGCACTGAGACAAGAGAGGTATGTATCAACTTGTCTTAGTTAACGGAGAGTATCCCTTTAAAGGGATCTCATGGTGTTGAGACTTGTATGGCTTAATATAACATAAACAATGTCTCTTACTGAAATATGTAGTAGAAAACCCAGGAAAGATCTACGTTATTTAAAAAATCGGCTTTATATTTGGACCATGGGCGGCGCCATTTTGTTTGCGTTCTAGGTTGATGACGTAGAATGGTTGCACTCCTCAATCAGCTGGCATTACCCGTAGCTATTTTTACCACAATGCAACTCGAAAATTGTTTCGGAGTTAAACAAAACCAATGAATTGCTTTGTAATTGTACCTATAGCACACTCAAACATCAGGGCTCTCAAGTCTCACGCATTGGGCGTGAGACACACGCATTTCAACCCGTTCACACGCTCACACGCCACACCTTGTATTTCTCACGCAGAGAAATCGCCAGGGTAACACACGCGCTATTAGAGGAATCAATCAAGCGAGTTCCCCATAGAGTTCTGACGGCCCTGCCACGCACCAGTTAATCTAATAAAAATAGAGACCGAACAGCCAATCATAAAATAGATTTGCTGTATCTGGGTAAGATATAGATATTCCCTCCACCCACACGCACGGCCTCGCTCATTGAATCAAATGAGCAACTACAAACCCCGATGACAGACGCAGAGACACAAAGATAACGGTGTCAAGTTAAGTTTCTGACAGCACTTTGTTTTCTGTTCTTAATCCCTCAACAAAACTTAAAGGAAGCCTTGTCGCAATCATGATTTGCGTGAAATGCATTTTGCTATCGTATGTTATTGCGCTCTCACTCAGTGAACATCTGTGCTCTTCTGCACTTGTGAATGCGGTGATGGACAGCTGTCCTCATTCGACTGGTGTTTGGATGTGAATTTTTTTTAACTCCCTTTCATTAATTAATTTATTAAAAGTAACTCCATTCTGTAAGATCATTTTCATTTAAGTAATTCCAAACATCACGAGGCAGACGACATTAGTGATCCAATACAGTCGAGTTATTAACACGCTCCACAGCACCACCCAGTGGATTTAGTTATAACTGCGAGATTGAGAGGGATTTATAATGGAGTCACTGCATTTAGGCCAGCGAAGCAATATAGTAAAATTTCAATATTATTTTTATTTTTCGAACAATAATTACATATCAAATATATTCGTGCTCACCCCTATTTATGGAAGCTGAAGTGTAGCGATATACAATTTGCAATGCAATATGTAAAATGGCAATGCATTTCAAAATTTACATTTACATTTTCCATACCATGTGTGCAACATTTGGAGCAAAATAATAATTCAAATTGAATAATATAATTTACATTTGCTATTTCCTACACTAGTTTTAACATAAAATTTAAACATAAATTGTATATTGTAATACTTTATATTAGTTGCAAAATTAAAATTAAAATGTCTTACAGAAATAATTAGATGTGTTTAACATGTTCAAGCAATTCCAAAAATTATGCCACATCACCGCACTAGCCATTATTTTTAATAGAAAGGAGACATAGGTGTTATTCAACCATTAATTAAATTGTGCATGGTGGCAAAACATTTTTTTTTTTACATTTTGTTATTTTAACTGAATTCAGAAATGCTTTTGAAATTAAAAACTTTGCTTTTAATAAACAAAATACATATTTGAAATAAAGACTGTTTGGAGTTGGGTGCTCCGTCCCCTGAATCCACAGTCTTTGTTGTTATTTTGAGTGTGTACACAAATAAAAGTAGACAGTTTATAATTATGTCTTGTACTTAGCCTATCTGTATGGCTAAAAAATGATGGTGTATTGGTGTGGGAGTTGTTTCCGCTGTCATAAAGAGAGGAAAAAATACAACCATACTGATATAGCAAACAATAATCATAGGCAGCTTGTCTAAGATTATTTGAGAGTAAAATAATCTCTGTTGTAAATCACAGCTCACTTCAGCGTGACCGTGCTCATGTTAAGGTGCCACCAACCTCTGGGCTGAAGGCCTCAAAAACCTGCTACCAACACCAATACACAACACTAACCATTCTCTCTCTCTCTCTCTCTCTCTCTCTCTCTCTCTCTCTCTCTCTCTCTCTCTCTCTCTCTCTCTCTCTCAAACACACTAATTAAATACATATTTATTTTATTTGTACGAATTTGTCATTTTTCATATCAGACCCCCGTACCCAGCCAAACCCACGGCCGAAATCTCACTCTGAACTCAGGTCAAAACTTGAGAGCCCTGAAACATACATGTGCACACAAACTCACCTACACAAGTCACAAACAGATCGGCGGGCGCGCACACACACCTGACAGACTGCTCTGTCTCAATCGAGATGTTGGGCTGCTCAGTCTCCACGACAGGGGCTGAATCTGAAATCGACCCCCTATACCTTGAAATAGGGCATTATTTAAAGGGACGGCCATTTGTAGTGTTGTCCAACACCAGTGGACATGTTCGAGTGCAGTCAATCAGTCTCACGTTGCACCGCAATATCGAGTGTACAGCAGATTTACAAACAGTTGTCCAACTTAGGTGTAGGTGAGTTTGTACGCACATGTATGTTTGAGTGTGTTTTAAGTACAATTACAAAGCAATTCATTGGTTTTGTTTAACTCTGAAACAATTTTCGAGTTGCGTTGTGGTAAAAATAGCTACGGGTAATGCCAGCTGATTGAGTAGTGCAACCATTCTACGTCATCAACCTGGAACGCAAACAAAATGGCGCCGCCCATGGTCTAAATATAAAATTGATTTTTAAAATAACGTAGATCTTTCATGGGTTTTCTACTACATAATTCAGTAAGAGACATCATTTATGTTATATTAAGCCATACAAGTCTCAACACCAGGGGATCCCTTTAAAACAAGACCAAACATAGGTCTCTATTCCAAAGCATTATTGGATTAGAGCCATTTAAGTTTGGATAGTGCATTGTCATGTTTAATCTCAAAAAAAGGGGTGACAGTTAAGGAGTAAATGCATTCAACATAGATTTTAGCTTTAATTTACATAAGGTAATTTGATATTGAATGTGCAATTGAAAAGGAAACAAAGGTAGTAAAATAAATAGCAGACATTTCAACAAAGTGGCATTCAAATGTTCAATCCAGCAGCTTCATTTTAGGACCTGCTCCGGGAAATACACATTTGGGTGCATCATTAACTACTTAGCGAGCAGAGATATTTTTGTAGTGTCCCTGATGTAGTTTTGCAGAGTTTCCTAGACAAACAAGTCATACATCTCATTTTTGACGTTAGCGTCTGATTCAATGCACTTGTACATGCTCTGTTACATCACATCACATCAAAACCCTTGTCAAAAAATCCTTAAGGATTTTTAATTGAAATCTGTACAGGATTCCATTCAAAATTTCTATCATATTTTGGAACCGTTCCTATAGGATTCCGTTAGAAATAATCTTATAGGATAATTTATGTCTTGTCCTTTAAGATTCTTATCTGATTCCTGTAGGATTTTTTGGGAATTGTCTTATAAGATAATGCATAAATATCCCGTAGGATAAATCCTAAAGGATTCCAATAAGATTCCAAATGTAATCTGATTCCTACTGGATTCTGTGAGAATTGTCTTATAAGACAATACATACATATTCTGTAGGACAATTTCAACAAGATTTTATTGGATCCAATTGGGTCTTTCTCTCTCTTTCGCTCTCTCTCACACACACACACACACACACACACACACACACACACACACACACACACACACACACACACACAAACACAAACGCACACACATGCACGCACACACACACACGGTTTTGCTATCTTTGCTTTTTACATGGTAGGGAAGGCATATTCGGACACAGCAAAGATAGCAAAGTGTACCAAGGCTACTATGTCTGAATACTTGGTACACTGTAAGAAAGAAAAAAAAGCCATGGTTTTACTAAATTATCTTGAAGTACATTTAAGTAATTAAGTTACAACAAACATCTAAATAATAACAACAGAAAGAAGTTACCATTCTATGATACAAACTTTATTACAGAAATTACATAATCTGAACAAAAATATAAACTTTCATGTGTTCTCATGTGACATAAAAAAAAGTTGTAAATTATTGGTGATAAAGTGGTGCTGTGCAATGGTTAAAAAATTCAGTTGCTAATTTACAAATAAAAAAATAGCAATTTGTTCCACTGTAATAATGCTTTATATACAAAAATAACATTGTACACATAAAATGACTTAAAGCACCTTTAAATACACAGCATCTTCCTCCTCTAAAATGTCTATAAGCTGTAAACATGTGCCCAAAACAAGCATACGTTTGCAATTTATACTGTACATAAATTAACAGGATTATAACAACATTACTTAACAATTAATTACTTTATTACTTAAAAATATTACTAAAATTTTCTTTTCTTTTTACGAAAAAATACATATACTACACAATAAAAATTAGAAGAAATTAGTGTTTTTTTAAAATAATGTTTAAAATGATATCCACTCACAATAGATGAAGACATGAAGTCTCCTGGTGGGGGACGAATACATTCTAGGTGGAAAAGTGTTCAAAATCATGTGATGCAGCATCCATGCCAGCAGCTGTCAGTGTGAAGTCTGTCGTATAGGCCGGCAGGTTACAGTCCAGCTTTGGTTTGGTTCTGTCTTGACCTTCAGCCCAAAAGGATGTAGGAGCTAAAATGAGATGAATACACACCACATTAACACACGGCTAGCTGGAATTCTTAACTGTACTTTTGAGTAGCCATTTAATAATGTCCAAGTACAATGATGTCTATTCATTCAGTGTTTTCACAACCCATAAATTATTATGGCTCCAAAAGTAAAGCAGAAAGAATGTACATTAAAGGATTAGTGCACCCCAAAATGATAATTCCTGATCTTTTACTCACCCCAATGCCATCCAAGATGTTCATGTCTTTCATTCTTCAGTAGAAAATAAATAAACATGTATATACTTTTTAACCTCAAATGCTCGACTTTGATGATGTAAGGCTTTGTGGCGTCATTACGTTTGAAAGGTCAGGCGTGTGACGTATGTGGAAGTACCGTCCCAGTGTTAAAACCAACGTGCAAAGACTAAATCAAACACCCTTTACAAAAATAAAAGGTAAAACAACGATGTCAGACAATTTTAAAGTTAGAGGAGAACATGAGGTGGAGTTTTTCGGCACCGGGTCAGCACTGACCTTTCCGGCGTAATACGCAGTGGGAAAACAACATCAAAGTCGTGCATTTGAGGTAAAAGGTATATAAATGCTTTTTTTTTTTTTTTTTTTTTAGAAAATGACCGATGGAAATTATCAGGATATTTTAATTTTGGGGTGAACTAATTCTTTAACAATACAGAACACGATTTTAGATTCAAATTCAATTTCTATTTGTTATTAATCTGCCAGGTTCTCACACCAGCCAATCACAGCGCACTCCCTCTCCCGAATACTGATTACTCACACCTGAACCTCATCACACTCAACTCCACTATAGATAAAACCAGTAAAACTCAATAGTTTTGTGACCTGTTTTAATATAAACAGGGGATTGTGTTTTTAGGTTTACTTGTTAATTTAATATTGCTCATACAGTGTCACTTATGTTTTGAATGTCAAAGCCTTCTTAATATGTATAATTTTGCTAAAGAAAATAACTAAAATGATATTATGTCAAATATTATGTGAAATACATGTATATAAAATGAACTTCCTCAGTTCACCCGTTTCTTACAGCTCTGTCAGCAGCTTCCTCCAGAAATGTTGAAATCTTCCCCTCTGTTGTAGATGGGTTATTTTGTCCCTCCTGAAATCACAGAACATTTTTACAATATTTGTTTGCCAGTTTGTAGCTAATTTTCGCGCTCCATGTAACTGACATCATCGATGAACAGCAATGTTACAGTGTATACTTTTAGATTTTTGATACGTACCATTGACAAATTAGCAGCAAAACCTTAACAAAACTATCAAAACATTTAAGTTTCAATATAAAGATTTATTTAAAAGCTCAAGCTTTCATAAACAAGGGCTCAATCGATCAAATCGATAGAGTTAGCTTAAGTTACCCAATTGTGAAAACGGTTGAGATGCTGACTTTTCCCGAAGAGACTAAACCATTTCTATCAAGTAAATATTCAACAGAAGTGTGTCAGTTAAGGTAAGAAAGGTGTCAGGAACAGTTGTGTGTATAATTTGTGTGGTTTTAGGGACTAAACTCACCTGAAACTAGTGAAAACAGCGTTTGAGGAAGTGCTGCTCGTTTGACTCCGAGTCCCCCGTTTCCATGGCAACTCTACTCCAGTGTGGTTTGAAGAACGCGATTCGAATATCCAACGCGCATGCGCATTAAAACCCCACAGTCACACATTATTTACATGATAAATAACCATCTAGATTTAAAACATTACATAAATAAAAATCTCATTGATATTAAATCATGAATTTAAAATTAATTTAGTCATATGAGCCATTCATAGGTGCAAAATACCACCCCTGCACTAGATAGTGAGACAAAATGGCACTTTTATATAGGCTATATTTTATATTAATGTATTTTGTATTATTATAGGAACACTCAACCTAATTATTTAATTTGAAAGTGTGATTGTTTTTCTATGCAAACGCTTTGCTTTGGTTATATAACAATATTAAGCCAATCTCTGTGTTTTTTCATTGAAAAGTGAAATTATATTAAAATAAATCAGAATGTCCTTTAGGATTCTAAGAATCCAATAAGATCCAATAGGACAAAGTGAAATCCCATTAAAATAAATCAGAATGTCCTAGGATTCTAACAATCCAAGAAGATCCTACAGGACAAAGTGAAATTCCATTAAAATAAATCAGAATGTCCTTTAGGATTCTAAGAATCCAATAAGATCCTATGGGACAAAGTGAAATTCCATTAAAATAAATCAGATTGTCCTATAAGATTCTAAGAATCCAATAAGACCCTATAGGACAAAGTGAAATTCCAATAAAATAAATCAGATTGTCCTATAGGATTCTAAGAATCCAATAAGATCCTATAGGACAAAGTGAAATTCCAATAGGATTTTTTGACAAGGGAATGCAAAATGATTCACAATTTGACCACTCTGTAAAAAGAAAACTCATTAAAACAGTTGTACCACCTTTTGCTTGAAAAAACATCTACTACCTAATTTACCAGCAGGTTACCACCTTTTACTCCTCTTTCAGCAAGTGCAAATGGAACAAATTTGCTTTTTTCTTCAGTACTTGCAGACACTGCAAAGTTTCCCCCTGAACAACTAACCTTGGCAAACGTGTCTTACTCTTTGGGGCAGATTCACTCACACACTCACACACTTAAACTAAATAAATAAACAAATAAAGTTCCCCTCAGAGAAAGGTTTTGGCTATTCTTTCTTAGACAACAAAACTTGCAGTGTTTGTATTTGCATGGTATGCTGTGAACACACCTGGGTGTGAATTTATTTTTAAATTTTCTTACGATCTCTACTATGGAAGAGGATTAGGGCCAAGCTAAAAAAAAAAAAAAAAGCATCTTCAGATTAAAGTCATTATAATGCGAGACTAAACCCGTTACATTTCGAGAAAAAAAGTAGAGATACCATCTCGAGAATAAACTAATTAAATATTGTGAATAAAGTCATTGTGTTTCGAGAAAAAAACGTGTTATATTTCGAGAAAAAAAGTAGAAATAAAATGTTGAGAATAAACTCATTCAATATTGAGAATGAAGTTGTGTTTCGAGAAAAAAACTTGTTATATTTCGACAGGGTATCTGCAGGTTTCACCGTGTCAAATTTAAGACTTTTTATTACCTTTTTAAGACCATTATGAATTAAATTGAAGACCTATATTGTGCAATAAAAAAAATAAAAAAACATGCATAGGAAATGCAGAATCACTAAAGTACTTGCAAAGCGAATTAATTTATTTAAATTGAACATGAGATTAATTAAAAGTTGTTAACACGTTAAAATTATTTAACGTAATTAACGCAAATAAATTACAGCAGTAGGCTACGTGAAGCTGCAACATTAAAGTAATTTGCATCACGGAGTCGATCATAGAAGTCGGTAGTTTATCAATCTTATTGAGCATCTGCACCTGCCCTTGTCAAAAAATCCTATTGGAATTTCACTTTGTCCTATAGGATCTTATTGGATTCTTAGAATCCTATAGGACAATCTGATTTATTTTAATGAAATTTCACTTTGTCCTGTAGGATCTTATTGGGTTCTTAGAATCATATAGGACAATCTGATTTATTTTAATGGAATTTCACTTTGTCCTATAGGATCTTATTGGGTTCTTAGAATCTTATAGGACAATCTGATTTATTTTAATGGAATTTCACTTTGTCCTATAGGATCTTATTGGGTTCTTAGAATCATATAGGACAATCTGATTTATTTTAATGGAATTTCACTTTGTCCTATAGGATCTTATTGGGTTCTTAGAATCTTATAGGACAATCTGATTTATTTTAATGGAATTTCACTTTGTCCTATAGGATCTTATTGGGTTCTTAGAATCTTATAGGACAATCTGATTTATTTTAATGGAATTTCACTTTGTCCTATAGGATCTTATTGGGTTCTTAGAATCATATAGGACAATCTGATTTATTTTAATGGAATTTCACTTTGTCCTATAGGATCTTATTGGGTTCTTAGAATCATATAGGACAATCTGATTTATTTTAATGGAATTTCACTTTGTCCTATAGGATCTTATTGGGTTCTTAGAATCATATAGGACAATCTGATTTATTTTAATGGAATTTCCCTTTGTCCTGTAGGATCTTCTTGGATTGTTAGAATCCTATAGGACATTCTGATTTATTTTAATGGAATTTCACTTTTCAATGAAAAAACACAGAGATTGGCTTAATATTGTTATATAACCAAAGCAAAGCGTTTGCATAGAAAAACAATCACACTTTCAAATTAAATAATTAGGTTGAGTGTTCCTATAATAATACAAAATACATTAATATAAAATATATATAAAAGTGCCATTTTGTCTCACTATCTAGTGCAGGGCTGGCATTTTGCACCTATGAATGGCTCATATGACTAAATTTATTTTAAATTCATGATTTAATATCAATGAGATTTTTATTTATGTAATGTTTTAAATCTAGATGGTTATTTATCATGTAAATAATGTGTGACTGTGGCGTTTTAATGCGCATGCGCGTTGGATATTCGAATCGCGTTCTTCAAACCACACTGGAGCAGAGTTGCCATGGAAACGGGGACTCGGAGTCAAACGAGCAGCACTTCCTCAGACGCTGTTTTCACTAGTTTCAGGTGAGTTTAGTCCCTAAAACCACACAAATTATACACACAACTGTTCCTGACACCTTTCTTACGTTAACTGACACACTTCTATTGAATATTTACTTGATAGAAATGGTTTAGTGTCTTCGGGAAAAGTCAGCATCAACCGTTTTCACAAGAGGGTTACTGCTAACTCTATCGATTTGATCGATTGAGCCCTTGTTTATGAAAGCTTGAGCTTTTAAATAAATCTTTATGTGAAACTTAAATGTTTTGATAGTTTTGTTAAGGTTTTGCTGCTAATTTGTCAATTGTACATATCAAAAATCTAAAAGTATACACTGTAACATTGCTGTTCATCGATTATATCAGTTACATGGAGCGCGAAAATTAGCTACAAACTGGCAAACAAGTATTGTAAAAATGTTCTGTTATTTCAGGAGGGACAAAATAACCCATCTACAACAGAGGGGAAGATTCCAACATTTCTGGAGGAAGCTGCTGACAGAGCTGTAAGAAACGGGTGAACTGAGGAAGGTAATTTTAATGCATGCATTTCACATAATATTTGACATAATATCAGCATGATTTTAGTTATTTTCTTTAGCAAAATTATACATATTAAGAAGGCTTTGACATTCAAAACATAAGTGACAGTGAGCAATATTAAATTAGCAAGTAAACCTAAAAACACAAACCCTGTTTATATTAAAACAGGTCACAAAACTATTGAGTTTTACTGGTATTATCTATAGTGGAGATGAGTGTGATGAAGTTCAGGTGTGAGTAATCAGTATTCGGGAGAGGGAGTCCGCTGTGATTGGCTGGTGTGAGAACCTGGCAGATTTATAACAAATGGAAATTGAATTTGAATCTAAAATCGTGTTCTGTATTGTTAAAGAATTAGTTCACCCCAAAATGAAAATCTCCTGATAAATTCCATCTGTAATTTTCTAACAAAAAAAAAAAAGCATTTATATACCTTTTACCTCAAATGCACGACTTTGATGTTGTTTTCCCACTGCGTATTACGCCGGAAAGGTCAGTGCTGACCCAGTGCCGAAAAACTCCATCTCATGTTCTCCTCTAACTTTAAAATTGTCCGACATCGTTGTTTTACCTTTTATTTTTGTAAAGGGTGTTTGATTTAGTCTTTGCACTTTTGTTTTAACACTGGGACGGTACTTCCACATA
Source organism: Pseudorasbora parva (assembly GCF_024679245.1). NCBI lineage: Eukaryota > Metazoa > Chordata > Actinopteri > Cypriniformes > Gobionidae > Pseudorasbora > Pseudorasbora parva. Next base: position 35,902,680 of record NC_090182.1, on the reverse strand, counting down.
CGTCACACGCCTGACCTTTCCAACGTAATGACGCCACAAAGCCTTACATCATCAAAGTCGAGCATTTGAGGTTAAAAAGTATAAACATGTTTATTTATTTTCTACTGAAGAATGAAAGACATGAACATAGACATGTGCCGATTTTCGATAATGCGATTTATCACGATAATGAATATGCACGATATTGTTATCGTGGGCACTTTAAAATATCGTAAATAATAATTTATTAACAATTTATAATTTTTTTATAATGCACTCAAGAATACTTTGCCCATCAACCGTATAAATGCTCAACACCGCTGTATTCTGCGTCAAAGGGACACGCGCTCAGATATAAACAAGCCCAACGTGAGTTTGCACATGACTGAACCGGTGAAGGAGACGCTCAGTGACAGCAGAGGGCGCTGATGAACTGCAGAATGCAGCCGGTTACCCCGGAAACCAGCAAACAAACAAAAAAACGAGTGTAGTTTTTAAAACAGCCATTCGTTTTTTGTAATCTCAGTGTTGTTCATCACAGCACCAAATACTTAATACTTAAAGACTTAATAGGCTATTTATTTTCAAACTTAAACATTTTTGTGTTTTAATCTGGACTACAACATGCCCTAATGATTAGAACTGTTCTAATTATTTGTTATTGTTCGGTATAACTTTGAGATACGACTTCATTAGTTAACATGTTAATTCATTATTACCAAACTGACAATGAAAAATACTTATAAAGAATGAATCATTCTATGTTCATTTCTTATTTAATTTTTAATAACATTAAAATCAAAATCAAAATAACTTTTTTAATGGACCTAAGATAAAACTAACAATGATCAGTATTTCTTAACTAACATTAACAAAAACATTATACTTTCTGTACCAAATGTAGCTATTGCTCAATCTTAGTTAATGCATTAAATAATGAGACCTTATTGTAATTTGTAAGCCTACCTGTTGTTCTTTATAGCCTAATTCTTTTGCACTTTAATCTGTTTGAAAATTGTACTTTTACAGCTCTGAAAAAAATCAAGAGACCACATAACATTGATTTCTCAAGAGGGGTCTCAATTATTTTTTCAGAGCTGTATATATTTTTGGTGCATTATTGTATTTAAACATTCAGTTATTTTTGTTCTTACAAAAATAGTTCTTAAAGCTGTTATGCTATGGCAACACTTTTTTTTGCAACTTATTTCAATATCGTGATAATATCGTATATCGTGATAAAACTTCATCAATTAATCGCAACATGAAAAATTGATATCGGCACATGCCTACATGAACATCTTGGATGGCATTGGGGTGAGTAAAAGATCAGGAATTATCATTTTGGGGTGCACTAGTCCTTTAATGTACATTCTTTCTGCTTTACTTTTGGAGCCATAATTATTTATGGGTTGTGAAAACACTGAATGAATAGACAACATTGTACTTGGACATTATTAAATGGCTACTCGATAGTAAAGTTAAGAATTCCAGCTAGCCGTGTGTTAATGTGGTGTATATTCTTCTCATTTTAGCTCCTACATCCATTTGGGCTGAAGGTCAAGACAGAACCACACCAAAGCTGGACTGTAACCTGCCGGCCTATACGACAGACTTCACACTGACAGCTGCTGGCATGGATGCTGCATCACATGCTTTTGAACACTTTTCCACCTAGAATGTATTCGTCCCCCACCAGGAGACTTCATGTCTTCATCTATTGTGAGTGGATATCATTTTAAACATTATTTTTTTTTAAAAAAACACTAATTTCTTCTAATTTTTATTGTGTAGTATAGGTAAGATTCTTCCATAAAAAGAAAATACAATTTTAGTAATGTTTTTAAGTAATAAAGTAATTAATTGTTAAGTAATGTTGTTATAATCCTGTTAATTTATGTACAGTATAAATTGCAAGCGTATGCTTGTTTTGGGCACATGTTTGCAGGTTATAGACATTTTAGAGGAGGAAGATGCTGTGTATTTAAAGGTGCTTTAAGTCATTTTTATTTATAAATCATTATTACAGTGAAACAAATTGCTATTTTTTTATTTGTAAATTAGCAACTGAATTTTTTAACCATTGCACAGCACCACTTTATCACCAATAATTTACAACTTTGTAGTTTATTATTTTATGTCACATGAGAACACATGAAAGTTTATATTTTTGTTCAGATTATGTAATTTCTGTAATAAAGTTTGTATCATAGAATGGTAACTTCTTTCTGTTGTTATTATTTAGATGTTTGTTGTAACTTAATTACTTAAATGTACTTCAAGATAATTTAGTAAAACCATGGCTGCACTGTGGTAATACAACCAATTTATGGTGCATGATCCATGTTTTTTAAAACCATGTTTTTTGCAAAAACCATGGTTGCTGCAGTCATGGTTACAATGGTTTTACTGTAGTATTACTACAATATAACTGTAGTGAAACCATGTTTTTTAAAAACCATGGTTTCGCACCAAAATACCACGGTTACTACAGTCATAGTTAAACTACAGTTTTACTATAATAAAACCATAGTTCTTTTTCGTAAGGGAAGTTAACCTAACTATGACGACTTCCGCTCTGAGAAACCCGGAAATGTAAAAAGGGTCTAATTCTACTTTTTTTTCTTTCTTACAGTGTACCAAGTAATCAGACATAGTAGCCTTGGTACACTTTGCTATCTTTGCTGTGTACGAATATGCCTTCCCTACCATGTAAAAAGCAAAGATAGCAAAACCGTGTGTGTGCGTGCGTGCGTGTGTGTGTGTTTGTGTGTTTGTGTGTGTGTGGGTGTGTGTGTGTGTGTGTGTGAGAGCGAGAGAGAGAGAGACCCAATTGGATCCAATAAAATCCTGTTGAAATTGTCCTACAGAATATGTATGTATTGTCTTATAAGACAATTCTCACAGAATCCAATAGGAATCAGATAACATTTGGAATCTTATTGGAATCCTTTAGGATTTATCCTACGGGATATTTATGTATTATCTTATAAGACAATTCCCAAAAAATCCTATAGGAATCAGATAAGAATCTTAAAGGACAAGACATAAATTATCCTATAAGATTATTTCTAACAGAATCCTATAGGAATCAGATAAGAATCTTAAAGGACAAGACATAAATTATCCTATAAGATTATTTCTAACGGAATCCTATAGGAACGGTTCCAAAATATGATAGAAATTTTTAATGGAATCCTGTACAGATTTCCATTAAAAATCCTTAAGGATTTTTTGACAAGGGTGTAACCCTGGTAGGAGGAAATTTCCATTCTAACTATTTAAACTGATTCTCTGTTTGTGAGTTTAAGCATTAAACTCCGGGAAAGTGTTCAGTGATCCAGTAATCTAATTCATCCAAACAGTCGAAAAAAGTGCTAATGTACAGCCAGGCTGATACACCAGAGAGAATAAATAAACAGTATAAACGGGTTGGGAAGGGCAGGACACTAGTCAGCAGGAGGCTAAGACTATTTTTATTTTACTTTACACATGGCACACAGCCACCACTTTTAATAAAGTGATCAAAACTAGGCCACACTACACATACGTAAATTAACCGTTCTCTCATAACATTTAAAAGCCGTGATCGAAACACAGAACATCACACAAATATATAACAGAACATTTTGATAAATAAACCTAAAAAAATACCTGCCTAGAGAGGAAAAGAACACTTTGAGTGCGTTTATATGCACGTACTTAAGTCGATTGTGCCTGAAGGGGGTCGCACACAGGACTGAAGCTCAGCGCTGTGTCTCAGAGATCTCACACCAGGCAGACATGAACATTATAAACGTGGGAGCTCAATTTTGAATAGACTTCTGACAGAAGAGCTGCACGATGAGTGTATCTTGTAGCACAGGGTGAAATCAGTATGTACATTCACGATTTGAGGGAAATATACATTTAATCGCCGCGGACAGGCGTCGAATGCCGTCATCGGTGTATGTGTTTGAATTTTAAAGGCGCAGCACGTCGGGTGCGAAGCTCAGTGCCCTTAAAGGGGCAATCGCTCAGCACCGCGACACGTCTTTATAACACAAATATTGAGCACCCCCATATTGCCAAAATGGTATGATCCTAGTTTCATAACACCCGCGAAGATTCGACCGTGAGATCAGTGGTAGAATCCGGTCCTGCATAATCGATGCATCGAATCTTCGACTATTAGGGTCACCCCTAATATATATATATATATACAGTGGCGTAACTTTGTTTTAAAAAGTGGGTGGGACATAAATTCCGTATCATATGCACGTGAAAAACTGCGTACTATATGCAGGCCAAAGCTCATTTTGACGTATGAGGGGCACTCATATAAGTCAAAATTAGCTTTTGCGTGCAAATGGTGCGCAGTTTTTCACGTATTAAGGTTTTTTTTGGGCGTATTAAGGGGGGTAGCATTGCTGATACAATGTTATATCAGATAAATATTTTAAATATGTACAATAACAATTGCAGAAAAAATTGTATTAAGATATCAAGGAGCGGGACAAAACATGAATGTTGCGGGCGGGAGCAGGAGAAGGTTAGAAGAAGGTAGTAGCCTATATAATCCGTCCCCTGCAGGTCTCTACTTGAAAACATCACAGTGGTGCAGTGCTTACCCTAAATTGCACAGTTTGTCGGCTACTAGGGTTGTAACGGTATGAGATTTTCACGGTATGATAATCGTCCATAGTCTCCAGCAATGATAATTTGGCTATAGTCTCTAGCATTGGTCGCTAGCGTGCCTCTTGAATTCAGGGGAGTGAGGTTTATGCACACTGCTCTCACTAGCCTATGAAAGCTTGCAAAAGAGCACTTCCCTGCTCTTTTCTGAATTTACATTCCCTGCCTACCTAAAGGCTGCAACATACTCCGCAAGAACAGAGAAAAAAGTTCTCGCTCCCAGGGCTGTGAGAACAAAATAACGTAATTTTCACTCTATTGTACACCTGTGTTCATTACCTCATAACCTCTGCCTATTTATACCATGTTCATTCTGTCATTCGGTGCAAAGTCATTCTGTCATTCGGTGCAAAAATTGTTTGTGTAACAACTGCATTTCTGAGTGTTTCTATGGTTTCATGTATGCTTGCCTTCTCTGTGGATTACCCTTTTGCCTGTCTCCTCTGTTTGATTGGACTGATTTCCTGTTATGACCTCTTGCCTGTTTTTGGACGACGATTGTGGAGTACCCTTTCATTCATTAAAAGCTGCATTTGGATCTCCGACCTTCTGTCTCAGAGTGGACATTACAGAAGACATCACCACACAGATCCAGCAGCCGAGTGAACGTCCGTTCAAAATGAGTTCTGCATCTTCGTCAGGGAGATTGACTTAATTAGGACTATGTGCAGGACTTTATTGAAGTGGCGCATCTCTCCACTATGGACACATAATGTCTGATGATATTTTTTTTCAGTTCCTATATGCCACTGCAAGATCCCAGTTGGAACATTATGTTGACTTGGCACTACAATTGAGCGGTTCTGCATTCACTGTGGGAGTTTCAGAAGAGGAACACTACACTCCTGCAGTACCCGCGTCTTCATCCATCACAGTCACTGTCCAGAATCCTGCGACATCTCCAGTCACTATCCAGAGACTGGTGTTATCTCAGCATACCTTCCAGAGCTTTGTGTCATCTCAGTATACCTTCCAGAGCCTCGTGTCATTTCAACAGATCTTCCAGAACCACTAGCCACTGACGAGGGTCCAGACAGGGCTCCAAACCCGTGTCTCGAATACAGAGAGGGCTCCGGCCCATGTCTCAAATCCAGAGACGGCTCCACCCAGTGTCTGGAATCTAGAGAGGCTTCTGGTCCCTGTCTCCAATCCAGAGATAGCCCCGGCCCATGTCTCAAATCCAGAGAGGGCTCCGGCCCATGTCTCTAATCCAGAGAGGGCTGCAGCCAGTGTCCCGAGTCCAGAGAATCCTCCGGCCCATGTTCTGATTCCAGAGAGGGCTCCGGCCCGTGTCCCGAATTCAGAGAGGGCTTCGGCCCGGGTCCTGAATCCAGACAGAACTCTGCCTCCTGCCCAGAGTCCAGGGAGGACTCTGCCTTCTGCTCTGCCATGGGGGTCTTCCACCTTGTCTGCTCCACTATGGTGGTCATCTGCTCTGCCATGGAGGTCCTCAAACATGCCTGCACTGCTGTGGTGGTTGTCTGCTCCGCCGTGGGGGTCTTCAACCATGCCTGTGCTGCTGTGGTGGTTGTCTTCTCTACCTTGGGGGTCTTCAAGACCGTTGATGCTGCTGTGGTGGTCACCTGCTCTGCCCTGGTCGTCTGCGCCACCCTGGTCTTTTGTCCGGTCTTCGCCACCCTGGTCATCTCCCCAACCAGCACCAGTCTGGTTCTATGTTTGGCTTTAAACTCATTCCAGTGTTACTTATTCTGGTTTTCCAGAGTACCAAGTAGTGATCGACTGATATAGATTTTTTTTATAACCTATACCGATTATGTGCATGTTAATGTGCTGATAACCGATATATAGAATGTCTCAGGTTATGACTATATACCCCTTGTTCCCTGAGAGGGAACGAGACACTGCGTCGTTGAGTGACGACACTCTGGGAACGCCCCAATGTCACGCGACTGAAGCATGAATGAAATCTATCCAACTCTGATTAGTGCTGCATCATGACGTAGTAGATAACGGCATAACCGAAAGATACAAAGCGACGCTGACACACACACACACACACACACACACACACACACACACTAGCTTATTTGCAATGAAGCGAGCGCTCTGCCCTTGATAGGTGTGGCGACGAGACGCAGTGTCTCGTTTCCTCTCAGGGAACAAAGGTTATAGTCATAACCCGAGACGTTCCCTTTATCGAGGGAACTAGCACTGCGTCGTCGAGTGACGACACTCTGCGAAACAAACTACCCACTATGCCACACCGTGATCACGCTCGTCCTAGTGTGAAGCTGGGGGACCAGGCACACTTTGGACGCAAGCCCTCGGCCACCAGGCGTTGCCGGGAGTTGCAGACTGTGGAAACTCTGACTTCCACCACTGGGGAGACCTCTCTAAAAAAACTCTTAGAACTCTGACTAGCAGAGCAGGTGAAGTCTTCCCTCTTCCGCCATCACGTGAGGTGGAGTATGGAAGGCATAAAGAACCACATTCGATGGCAGCTTGGGCGCAATTGGCCTTTACTCCGCCAGAAGGAAAAACTCCAAGGCCTTGATAGCCAAGGCCTTGAGATTCCCCACTCTCCTTAGAGAGGGGATAGCAAGGAGAAAAGCCACCTTGAGGGTCAGGTTCCTTGCCTCGGCCGACTCCAGAGGCTCAAAGGGGGGCCTCAGCCAGCCCTTCGAGCTCCACTGCCAGGTCCCAGGTTGGGAATCTGGAATGAGCAGCAGGCCTCATCCTCCAAGCCCCACAGAGAAGCCGTACAACCAGATGGCGCCTCAATTCATGCTGTACAGTCTCCTGGTGGAAAGGAGCCCTGGAGCTGAGAAGTTCTCCCCGACACCTGCTGACAAGCCCTCTCCTAGGTACTAGGCACCCTCAGGGGCCTGATCCAGAAGTTCCACAGCTCTGGCCGGGGGTGAAATATATGCCCCCCTCCACCTGAGACAGCAGATCCCTCCTCAAAAGGAACATCCATGGAAGGCTGTCTTGCTGGTTGATGATGTCGGTGCACCACTCTTAGGTAGGCCACCGGGGTGCCACTAAGTGAAAGCTGAGCCCTGAGGGGTTTGAGAGCGATTTACATTGCCCTGAGGGATGACAATATCTCCAGGGACAACAGGAGGTGCGTCAGTCTGCATAGAGGGCCTGACTTCAGGGTCCCCTGATGATTCAGATACGATACTACATCCCTGTTGTCGGATCATATCAGGTCATGGTGGCCGCGGAGGTCCAGGAAAAAGCTCCTCATAGCTTTGTAGACCGCCATACATTTCCAGGCAGTTGATGTGCCAGGAGGAATGCTGGGTCACCCATGGACCTTTCGCAAAGCGGCCTCCCATGACTGTGCCCCAGCCAGTGAGGGAGGCATCTGTTGAAATGGTTTTCCGGCAACATGATGCTCCCAGCACTGGCCCTTGGGACAGAAACCACGGTTTCTTTCATATGACAAGGGAACAAAGGCATCTGTGTGTTACCCTGATCATACAAAAGGATTCCCCCCCGGGAAAAACACCTTGGTCTTCAGCCACCACTGTAGGGGTCTCATGTTAAGCAGGCCGAACAGAATCACGTTGGACGCTGCTGCCATGAGACCCAGCAGTCTCTGGATCTGCTTGACAGTGTGGCTGTGGCCTAGCTTCATTGCAGAGACTTCCGCCCATATGGACTTGACACACACGGGGGACATTTGGGCCCACATCGTAGTTGAGTCCCATACGAGTCCCAGGAACGTAGTCCTCTGGGGCGGCGTCAAAACATGTGTTCAGTCTCAGCCCCAAGCACCTTATATGAGAAAGGGCAACATCTCGATAACGTAACACCATCTCTTGCGACTGGGCTAGTATCAGCCAGTCGTCAAAATTATTCAGTACACGGATGCCCTGGGGCCTGATGGAAGCCAGTTTTGCATCCATGCGCTTGGTAAAGGTGCGAGGGAAAGGAGTTAGGCCAAAAAGGAAGAACCCATTACTGGTATGCTTCGTCCCCAAAAGCGAACCTCAGGAACTTCCTGTGGGCAGGAAGAATGGAGGTCGAAAATATGCGTCCCTAGAGCTATAGTGACAACCCAGTCCATGAACTGGCTCTGACTCATGATGGGATAGAAAACGATAAAGATATTCTACTAGCGGAACAGCCGCTCAAGGCTGGTCTCTGGTACTCACCGAGCCTCCTGCCTGACCCCCTAAAGCGGCTACCCGGCAGAGTTTTTAGTCAGGGAGGATTTTCGGTGTGCAAATGTGTTTGATGGCTAGCTTCAAGTCTTTTAGAGGCGGCTGGAGCAGCATGCATTCACTGGAAATCGATGTGGCCCGAGCGTTGTAGACGGCGGATCACAGCATCGACTTCCAGAAAACTCCATGGAGGAGACCTCTAGCACTCCCCGGGAGAGGGGGCTGGGCACACCACAGCCCAGACCACACCGATGAACCTCGGTAGTGGAACACTGAACCGCAGTCTGTACCCTTTGCCCACAGTACACAGGGCCCAATTAGATATGTTCGGGAGGCATAATAGAGGCTGACATTATTTTGTGAATCCCACAGGTCACGGGAATCCCCCGGGAGTCCCGCGGGATGGGAAATAAAATCACTATTAATCACGTGATTGGGACGGGAGCGGATTTTTTTTACTCGGGAGTGGGCGGGACCGGGAATTGTAATAACATGATAACATCTATACAAATATTGTTTATATGAATTAACTATGTGTTTTAATTTTTAACTTAACTTAAACTTTAACTTAATTCGGCCATCGAAAGACTTTAATCACCGAAATACGGACAAAATGTTGTGATGACGCAAACAGAAACTGCGTCCTGCACATGCTTGTCTAATGCAACATGTCTGCGGTGTGGATGTATGTGGTTCATCTCATATCTGATGATGCATCTAAGGAAAACTTTGTTCAGTGGATGTTAGTGCTTCCGTATGTTCGAATATGACCAGTAGTTTTCATTACCCGGGTGTAGAGCCAGAAGACGCGAGTGAGAACTCCCGTGAGTTGTGAGAAGCGCACATCTCACAGCTAGGGTTGTAACGGTATGAGATTTTCACAGTACGAAAATCATCAGTTCAAGGTTTTACGGTATTAAAAAAGTCTTTATTGTTTTTTATTGTTATTATTATAATCAACAGCTACAATGACCCATCAATAAATGAAAACAGATTTTTTTTAAATTAACATATGGTTTTGTAACGATGAGTCAACAGATTGGGGATCCAAATGCAACTTTATTAAGACAGCAGTACACAATCGAAGTCCAGAGTTCAGGCAAGGTCAAAATACATGCAGGCAGTCCAAACAAAAAAACAAACACACACAACAAGGCAGGGAACGCAGGCAAGAGAGTAGTCCAGAGACAGGCAGGTGATCCAAAACCAAGAGACAATAAACGCTCAGGGAGAACGCTCAGAATTGCAGTGTTACACTTTACAAGACTTCGCCGTGAATAGCAGGGTGAACAAGGTTTATATAAGCTGTGTCTCATTTCGTCCTTCTTTCACAGGAATTCAGAGTATGCACAAGGAGTATCCTTCACGGCTGGAGATAACCCACAATTCTTTGCGTCTCCGTTAACAACCGTCATATTTTTTTAATATTATATGAAAAAACGGCACCAACGCCAGATATACATGAGAGCGTAGGTGTGGTGTTTAAATTAAGTAGTTCAAGCTTTTTTTGTTGTTTTTTTTAAGCTCTATTACCTCAAACAGATAGTTTTGGTAAACAGGATTACAACTGTTTAGTGCATTTTAAACGTTTAGAACAGTACATTACTGTCAAGACAAGAAACATTTCATAGTCATTTTCAAGTTATAAATAATTTTCATTCATATAACATGGCGTGAGAGCGCAACGAAGCTGAACTTGTTGGCATAGCAACGTGATACTTCCTGCCTGTGTGTCCTACGAAGGACGTCTCGTTTAATTCTGATTGAGGACACTCCGTATACTGCATCCTACACAGGACGTGTCCTCCGGAGGACGCAGCCTTCGAAATTTGACGAAATGAGACACAGCTATAGACTGCGGTGATAAGGCTAATGGCACACAGGTGTAAACAATGATGGCTGATGAGTCAGGGCAAAGGATTATGTGGAATGAAGTCCGAATGGGGATAAATATTGAGGTAAAGGAGCCCTCTGGTGGCGATCAGAGGGAGCCCCAGAGGCCTGATTTGCGACAGGTTTATTATATCAAACTTTTTTATAAAAAAAAAAAAAAAACTATGAATGTATGAGTCTACCTTTTTTTTGGGAAGGGGATACAAGAAATTTGTACATTTGAACAAAATAAGGAATGCTATTGTTGAATACTAATATTTTTTGAGTTTTTAATATTTTGATATTGTAATAATTTCAGTTACTCTCCAAATTAATGTAGGAATAATTTACAGAAAGCATATTTTAAGTGTTGTAATATCATCTTTTTTTGAATGAAGGCCAGTCTCTATGAAACATCAAGGACGTTACATTACAGTATAAATGAAAGCTACCTAATTTCAACATTTATTAGGTTTTAAAAAAACTTTTAATTTAAGTGAATTTAAAACAATCTATTAGTAAGCTATATTTACTGGTGGCCTTCCCTGTTATCAAACAGCTTTCTTAACGGCATAATAACAGCACGCAAATATTTAGTTCACTTTCAAGCCTTGCGCTTGAACGGACAAACTCAATCAAATAGTATAATAACATGTCCATCTTGATGAGTATCCTAATAGCACACACATTTTGTATATGTCTTAAGTGAACTGTTACAGTATACAGTCAAGAAAGACAACACATCTCTGCATCAGGTCTTAAAGGGGCAGTAGCCTTTACTGCTGTGAGTTTAATGTCAAACAAAAGATAAAGACATCACTCACGGCTCTTAATTGAATAGAGTTTGTAAGTTTAATAAGGATTAATCTGTAATTACAGTTAAATATGAAGTTGTTTTACATTTGATTCCTTTATTTAATTTCTGTACCTTTCTGCAGGCCAGTAGGCCTGTACATTATTATTTAAAGGGGGGGGGGGGGGGGGGGGTGAAATGCTGTTTCATGCATACTGATCTTTTTACACTGTTAAAGACTTGGAATCCCATACTAAACATAGACAAAGTTTCAAAAGTTAAGGTGGACGTTTGATGGGAGTATTTCTTTGTCAAAAATACTACTTCCGGTTAGTCATAAGTTTCGGCAATTTTTTTTCGATCATGGGTCCACTTGACGTTAAAATTTCGGAATTTCCTTGTATGGGCCGTACGGACAATTCTACCGGAAGAGCGTGAGAGAGAGAGCGAAAGCAACAGGCTACGCCCATCAAAGCGGGGCTCGTAGGCTGCGCTGCACAGGTGATGTGACTTCAAGAAATTAACAATGTCATCAAAAAAGTGCGTTTTTGGTTGCCAGACCAAGACAGTCCTGTAGAGATTGCCAAAAAACCCCGCGTTAATGCAACAGTGGATGTAATTTGCTTTTCCGGATCAGCAACTGAGTTGCGCAAAGGTTTATGTCTGTTCACTGCATTTCGGTGCCGACTGTTTCATAAACAAGGCCCAGCTCGACGCCGGATTTTCCGATCGCCTAATGCTGAAGGATGGAGCAGTCCCAACGATAAAGGTCCCAACGTTAGAACCGCAGGCTGTGAGTAAGACTGCTTCAAATGTCTGTGTTTTTGCCTATGCCCATCAAGTAGCCCAAACATGATCACGTATAGTTAATTGATCAATGGAGCATGCGATGTGTAGTGCGTGTACATTTGTTTAGCTGGCCACTATATGTGTAACTTTATGTTTGTGTATTGTAAAAGCACTCCAAACAACAATACACAAAGAGTGGGGAAATATGTTGAACTAAATAAGCACGCTTCTTCATTCAAATGCGCTACTATTCCATGTCTTTCTATGTAAACACTAGCCTGCCGTGCAAAACCAGTCCGCTTTCTACAATTGTCTACACAAACCACGCGTAAACACACACACGTGCACAACTGCACTTCCCACATGTACACCTTCAAAGACAAAAATAGGACGATATAATTCAAGTATAAATATGTAAATAACACAAGCCGCTAAGCATATTATATAGTTAGTGTATAACTTGTACCACATAGAGACGTCCTGCTCTAGTCGTTTTTGCTCCTGCTCCTGTTCAACTGCAGCCTCTGGGTCTGATTCCGGATCATAGATGTATGGCTGTATCTGATTAAAAGCCATATTTTTATTTTGAATAAAGTTTTTTCCCGCTGTTAGGGATGACACATCTTTACGACACACTCAACACAATAACAGCGGCGCGCACACGTCATTATTTAGCTCCGCTCACACGATACGCCCCCACCCGCTCTGCTTTTTTCGGAAAGACTCAGAACAGCGCATCTTTCTTATATATTTATAAAAAAAATAAAGACTTTTCGGAGATATGCAGGATGCAATGCTACTCTATAGGTACTCAAGATTGACATGACACTGACTGAAACTGAGTGTTTCACCCCCCCTTTAATGTACACATGAGTGAGGTCAAGTTAAACATTTTAGTTTGAATTTTATTTTATACTGTGCATTGTTGCAATGTGCTAAATAAATATTTGCATAATTTGTAATTTATTTATTATATTAAAGTTTCAAATAATAAATCAATTACAAATTATGCAAATATTTATTTAATGCCTTGGTTTTAGTGCATAAAATCTGTCATAGCCCTAAATGCAATGGTATTAATAATTGGCATAATTTATTTTGGGGTTTCGGTTTTCGACCTTGGTTTCCTCTTTTTCGGCTTTCGTTTCGGCCAAGAATTTAGATTTCGGTGCATCCCTAGTCTGAAGTAACCAAAAAGCAAGCCAGCTGCAAGACATTTAGTCTGAAGTAACCAAAAAGCAAGCCAGCTGCAAGACATTTACTGTGTGTGCGTGTGTTTGTGTGCCTGTGTTTGCATAGAGGATTTATCTGGAATTGAATGTGTGTGCATCGTTATTATATTGAACCGAAACCCATCTTAAACAAAAATTACGTTTTGGGTTTTTATTCACCTGGGCATGGGTATGCTGTGATCAGTACTGAATTTTTTACTGTAACTGAAAGATTCTGGCCAAAAAAACACAACATGGGAACGGGAGGAAACGGGAGTCATTTTTCTGGGAATTGGGACGGGATGGGAATTTCCCTGTTTTTTCGTGGGATTGGGATGGGACAGGATTTTTTTTTTGTGGGAGTTGGATGGGAGAGGTTTGAAAATCCACTCCCGTGTCACCCTCTAAGGAGCTAACTACGCACCGAGATACTAGGGTATCTAGTACCTCTCAAGGCTTGTCTCTGGTACCCACCGAGCCTCCTGCCCGACCCCCTGAAGCGGCACCCACCCGGCAGAGCTTAGTCGGGGAGGATTTTCGGTGTGAATGAATGAATGCGTTTGCTGGCCAGAAGCAAGTCTTCTGGAGGCGGCTGGAGCAGCATGCATTTACTGGAAATCGATGTGGCCTGACTGAGCGCCGTAGATGGCGGACCACAGCATCGACTTCCAAAAAACACTACGGAGGAGACGACCTCAATCGCTCTCTGGGAGAGGGGGCTCAATCTAACCCGACAGGACTCGCAATAGCTTAGGGCGGCCACTACGAATCCCTTTTAGATGAATATATAGACAAGTAAACACAAATTGAATGATATAGGCTGATAATAACTTTGCAAAGTCAGATAAATTCCATTTAATTCCTCAGAATTAAATGCAACCATAATCACCCATTAATAAATGGTCTGAATTATAGCCTGAATAAACAGATCTAACTCCTCAAAGTCAGATATTTAATTTTAATTCTTTAGAATTAAATTCTGCCATAATCACCAGACGATACTGTTTTAATATTTATTCCTACGGAATCGTCATCTACACGCTGCCTCGGCAAACGCGAGATTCGATCCCTTTACAACATATTTGGCTTTCATCCCTCGAGATGAAAGTCTACAGGCGCGAGGCCAAACGCCCGATATTTTGAGATATTTCTCAATAAACACAGGCAGCACCCTCAGGAGCTGACTGCATGCCTCACACCAAACAGTATAACGTACACCAATCGCGTGTGTTCACTCTTATTTTATTGCATGTAATCTACTGAGATCGTATGCATTATGAAGTGGCGAGCTCTCGTACTTCACTCCCTCGATGCTGTGCACGTCTGATTCCTCAGAATAAAACTACTCAAGCATCTGGTTCTCCACCCGGGGGAAGAAGCTTCTGCACGGGGACAGAAAACACTGGGTCACTATACAGGCAACCCCCTTGAGAATTGCCCGAGCACCCTTATTTTATGAATTAAGTGCCGTGTTGGGATACTTTAATGTCGACGGTCAGTCCCAAGACCCGCTGACAAGTTCATTTGCAAGCCCACTGATCTACGCCGCCGAGTTGCCTCAACAGACGCGGGACAGAACCACGGGGCTCGCAAGCTTGCCAGCTTCACAAAATATTTTTGGACCCACTTTATATTAGGTGGCCTTAAGTACTATGCACTTACATCAAAAAAATAAATAAAATGTGCTTACTGTGTTCAAATTGTATTGAAAAACACCTTTGCTGATATTAAGGTGGGATACGGGTAGAGTTAGGGACAGGTGTGGTGGTGTGGGTAAGTTTAAGGGTAAGGTTAGGTGTAAGGGAAGTGCCATCTGTGTAATTACAAATGTAACTACAAAAATTAATTACAGGCGTAATTACATGCAGGTATTTTTTAAAATGTAAGTACAATGTAAAAAATGTACACAATAAATGCATTGTATCAAATGATTCATTAAGTGTTATACATTGTACTTAAGGCCACCTAATATAAAGTGGGTCCATATTTTTCTTTTTGGACAAACAACACTAAATAGGCAAACAATTCAAACACAGAGCGCTTTGCTGAAGAGCAAAAAGCTAGTGTGTGTGTGTGTGTCAGCGTTGCATTGTATCTTCCGGTTATGCCGTCATGCGCTTTGCTGAAGAGCAAAAAGCTAGTGTGTGTGTGTGTCAGCGTCGAATTGTATCTTCCGGTTATGCCGTCATGCGCTTTGCTGAAGAGCAAAAAGCTAGTGTGTGTGTGTGTGTGTCAGCGTCGCATTGTATCTTCCGGTTATGCCGTCATCTACTACGTCATGACGCAACACCAATCAGAGTTGGATAGATTTAATTCATGCTTCAGTCGCAGGATGCAGAGGGCGATCCCAGAGTGTCGTCACTCGACGACGCAGTGCGAGTTCCCTCGATAAAGGGAACCGATATTTATTTATTGTGTTATTTCTGTTTTTTACAATTACAGCAACAGCACTGAACTGAGCTTTTTAAACACTGTAATTTTTGCAGTTTTACTCCCTTACATACAGAAAAAATACATTTACATCAATAAATAGTCTGAAAAAATAGATTTTTTTTAAATACAAAGTCTTTAACATTAATGCTGTTTCACCTTTTTGTTTATAAATACAGCCATATTAACAACAGGCAAAATACAATTATAAATGCTTTCAAATGGAGAACATAAGTACATGAGAGTTGAGTCTATCAACTCCCCATAACTATGAGCATAAATATAATCATTCATTTTAAACTACAGTTTTAAAAGGTTTATGTGTTTAATAGACTAAAGAGTGAATATTATCTGGAATATGCAAACAATGTATTAGCTATGATGTATTCGCCAGTTTCTTAGTATGGTATCAAAATTAATGTTTGTGTCAATCTATGAAATGCTAATGACATGGAGCTGTTTTCATCTCTGCGTTTCACTTACACATCTTGCAGAGATAGGCCTATTAATTAATTTCCACAGAGCTGTAATTAATTAGATGTTTATTATATACATGTTATATAGCAGACATTAATGTAATTTAAGGAGTATTAAACGAGTCGGTCTTGTTTACATATTACATACGGTACCTATTCTATATGCTGGAGCAACAACTCGTTCAAAGAACGGCTGAACGCAACTGAGCATAAACACACAGAGATAAATAAGTTTTGCTCTTTTATTTCCAACATCCTCTTATTCATGGCTGTTTTATTTCATTCATGTGAAGTTATGTCTGTATTGTGACGAATTACCTGACTGCACTCCGTCAGTAAGTTCGTCTCTGCTTAGCGCCAAGTTTAAACTACATAACTATATAATATCATATCTCATAACATCTTATTTGTGCATATCTCAATAGTGCATGACTGTTATGTTAAAAAAAGTTTATTAATTAAGGGATGCAGGTTATTTTACCTTTGAACACTGTTGTTGACTCATCTCCACTCAGACAGTCCTTTAATGGCGCGCTTGTATGCAATTCTCATAACATCCACAAGATGGCGCCATCTATCGGGAAATCTGATATTACAAAACCGATACCCGATTATGAGAAAATGCTTAAATATCAGGAATCCAATATATCAGCCGATCACTAGTGCCAAAAATGTCTAACAGATTGTGGTTAAAATGTTCCACCTTAGATGGTATGGAGTTGTTCGAATTTTCTGTATGCCTGCAACTTCACACAGTTGTTTGATTAGCAGTGATACAAAATCAGGACCTTGGTTACTATGCAGATTCTCTGGATTACCATAATGGACAATGAAACTGTCCCATAAGCACTTTGCAACTGTTTGAGCCTTTTGGTTTGGTGTTGGGATTTCCACTGTGTATTTTGTGTAGTGATCTGGGATCACAAGAATGTCCATTGTGTTACTTCTGTCTGCTTTCCGGCCAGATTAAGCAGTCTTGTTGTCATGATGTTCACTTAAGGTGCTGCCCTCTCAGAAAAGGTTTTCCTGAGCACACATCTTTTAGAGGGAAGTTAGAGGGATGTTAAATACTCATTAAAGGGATAGCGCAGAGCTGACACATGACAAAAACAATGATCTTCCTCAGAATTACTTTTTTGAACAACTAGAGAACATAAAGTTGCATAGTGTACCTTTAAAGGACAACTCCGGCAAATTTTTAAGTTTATCTTGATCATTATATCTTTGAGTACAGTCTATAGAAAAATAAACAAACCGGATTGATCCTTACAACACCGAGTTATTACAGTTAATGCCCAGAGCCCCCACTCAGCTAAAACGGCAGCTATGGGGGCATAGACATAAAGGGTGTCTTTGTGCCTCTTAACAGACACAAAATGCAATTAAAATTTCTGTCCAACGTGAACTGGTCCTTTAAATGACAATGAGATGTGTTTAGCCACTTAGCTATTATTTAAATTCACCTGTTTTAGATTGCTAGCTCTATCTTGTGCTGAAGTCCCTTGGGAACTCCGCTGTAGCCGGAAAAAAGGCAAATAGTCCAGTTGGGAAGAGTGTCGTGTGTATGAAGAAGCTCTGCTCATCAGCTCGTCGGTTCTCCGTATCGAACATGTCTGAAAGAAGCGGTTTTCGATTCTGTACTGCTGATCCGAGAACCGCTGCTTGTTCAGTTACACGCACGTGCTCAGTATCAGCTGATCGTGAGTTATTCAGTTCTCTCAGCAAAACATGTGTCAGTTCAGTGAACTGTTGGAGTTACAACATATAATTCAAGACATTAGTTTATTTCTATTCGGAGGGACTGTCACTCATGTCAGAAAGTGAGCAACTAAAGTAACTTTCAGTACATAGTTCAGTAACTGATTTGAGACGCGAACCGTTTAGAACGATTCAGTCCCATTTGGTGAACTGGTTCGACCGGTTCACTAAAAAGAACACCGGACATCATAGAGTAATGATCCGTTCAGGCTCACAAGTGAAGAAGAAATGGTTCACGTTTGTGCCTTTCCGAATTATGGCAACAGAATGTGAAAATTTGCAGCGAACACTTGACTAACTTACACAGACACAGCACAGCGGGGCCGGTTGAAGAAAAATGCCATTCCGTGGTCGAAGATGGGTGCAACTGTGCAACAGGTAATGTAAACTTTATTTATCCTTCCATTTGGAGACACATGGCTTGAGGAAAGATGTGCAGCAGGGATGGAAATTAGCACCCGCCAGCAGCCAAATGCGGGTGATTTTGAGTGGTGGCGGGTAAACTCGCTTCACCTACCGGCCACCGTGGCGGGTAAATAAAAATAGCATACTGTTTCACCTCTTTGTAAACTTTGTTCAATGCATGCGAGTGCAACTGTATGTCCGAATATGATCAGTCGTTTTCGCCGTCCTTACCCGGATGTAGTGCCAGAAGACGCAAATAAGAACTTGCGCGCGCTGAGAGAAGATCCGTCTCTGTGCATCATCCGAGAGCGCGCACACGTCTCACAGCGCGCAAATATTGAGTTCTCTTTCAAGTCTTACGCTTAAACAGACAAACTCCCACAAAAAGTATGTTGACATGTCCATCTTGATGAGTATCCAAGCAGACATAGTCTGTATATGCCTTAAGTGAACTGTATACAGTCGAGAAAGACTCGAAAGATGACGCATATCCTGCACAAAGTCTTAAAGGGGCAGAAGCCTTTAATGCTGTAGTCTGTTTAAAGCCCCACTTGGCTACTTTTGCTCTCGGGGTCCCCCTACAGTTTGGAAAAAATAATGTCCTCAACTACTGTCGTAAGCTCTGTAATCCTACAACAGGGGATGCCATCGCGCGTGCATTTGTTGACATGACAAGCCTGATAGCCCTGAACTAGTGATGCGGGGGTCGTCTCATAACCCGCGGACCCCGTATGTCTATTTAATGGTCGCGGGTGCGCGGCGTGTTGTAAAAATATATACAGTGGTGCGGTGCGGGCCAAATAACTTCATAAAAGCGTCCCGCGGGTCGGTGCAGCACTTCTGGCGGCACGTGTGAAATGTCTTCATCCCAGGTAACGTTACAGTCAGTGGCTTCTGTTTCAGCATGTCATATGAATAGAATTTCATGGGTTTTGTTTTTTTCAAACGCCAAATAATCACGATGCTCACGTTTACAAGCCAGCGTCATTATAGTAGTCTATTGGTTACCGTTTTACAGAATCTATATGATACTTCAGTTCAATGTTTGAGTGGTAGCTCACCGTAATAAGCATGACAGCATCGGTTGGGCACGCCTCCTTCAGCTCACGCCGACGAGCAAACCCTGGTCACATTTTGATCCTCGTCCTGCCTTTAATCCCATCATTTTTTCATTTCCTCTTATTGCTTTCCTCCAACAAAACCTTTTCTTTCTTATTTGTCTCTGCTGCTTCGGACATGACTATATTATCCGACGAACAAAGTTGGGCTCGCACGTCCGAATGTAAGGAAGTGTGTGTGTTGGTGGAAGTGACGTATATGCCGTAAAGCAGTCGAATTTTGTAGTTCTTTTCTTTTTCTCGGGTTACTACCCGAAACCCGAAGTTTAAAAGTACGATTAAAAACGATACAGACCCCATCAGGCTATGGCAGACGTGTCATTCAACCTATTGTAAGTCGATTTATCATCACAAGAGTCTTAAAAAATATATTATGAAGGTTGAAAAGTTACCTAGTGCTGCTTTAATGCCAAACAAAAGAAAAGTACATCACACAATGCTCTTGATTGAATAGCTTTTGTAAGTTTAATAAAGATTAATCTTTAATTTAAACAGTTAAATATGCAGTTATTTAACATTTGATTACTTTATTTATTGATTACCAATTTCTGTACCTTTCTGCAGGCCAGTACACCTATTATTATTATTTAATGTACACATGAGTGAGGTCAAGTTAAACATTTTAGTTTTTATTTTATTTTATACTGTGGGTTATTGCAATGTGCTAAATAAATATTTGCATAATTTGTAATTGATTTTTGATTTGAAACTTTAATATTAATTTATGCAATTGCAATGCCTTGGTCTTTAGTAAAGTTACAGTCATAGCATTAGGCTAGACAATGGATAATTGGCATAATTTCTTTTACTCTTTCGGTTTTGGCCAATCATTTTTATTTCGGTGCATCCCTACTGACATTGTTCTGCTCGGTATGTCGTCAATCCACCAGCCACAGTGGCCGGTGGACAAAAAAGTTAATTTCCATCCCTGATGTGCAGTAATAAAATAATCATGCTTTACACACACAACGACACACTCAGCGGCGTAGCACCAAATTTTGGGCCCTGGGTACAAACCATCTTGCTGGGCCCCCGTACCAAATACCATAGTGATACCAATGGGTGGGGTATTGCATTTTTATCATAAAAACACTTAAAACGTAAACAAAATAAGCCACACTCTGATTAATGTATCGAAAACTACTGACATACTGACTTCTAAAGTCCCCCCCAGTCCGACGCCCCTGACTGGACTATTTGCCTTTTTTTTGGCTACCGCTGAGTTCCCACAAGACTTCAGCGCGAGATACAGCTAGCCGTTAAAGGTCACGTTCTTCGCGATTCCATCTTTCAAACTTTAGTGTGTAATGTTGCTGTTAGAGCATAAATAATACCTGTAAAATTATAAAGCTCAAAGTTCAATGCCAAGCGAGATATTTTATTTAACAGAAGTTCCCTTTCAAAGCCTACAACGAATGGCCGGTTTGGACTACAGCAGGATTTTCACAGCAGGATACAGGGATGTAATGACGTCACTAGAACCGTTTGTTGGCTAACCCTCCGCCCACAAGAACACGCAAAAAAGGGGGCGTGGTCTTGTTGCTCTCCCACATGGAGAAGAGCGCGCATTCAGCGCTGGCATCTGCCCGTTATGGTAGGAGGCGGGACCTTTCCGGGCAAAGTGCGCTAAGCTGCTGTCCAATCACAACACAGGAAGCACTGGCCCAATCGGAACTCGTTACGTGTTTCTGAAGGAGGGGCTTCATAGAACAAGGAAATCATCAGGCCGTTTTTAGGACAGAGGAAATGCTGTACAGATACTACTTATCTGCGCTGTACAGATAAGTAAATTGTGTGAAAAATACTGTTTTTTTACATGAGAAACATGAACTCGTTACATTGCACACTGTAAACATAATCAAAGCTTCGAAAACATGCAAAGAATGGGACCTTTAAAACACTGTTTAGGTGAATTAAAACAATGGCTAAGTGGCTAAATGCATTTTGTTGTTATGTAAGGGCCCTGTTCATATTTGTCAGATATTTTTATTGCATTTTGTGTCTGTTAAGAGGCACAAAGACACCCTTTACGTCTATTACCCCATAACTACCGCTTTAGCTGAGTGGGGGCTCTGGGCATTAACTGTAATAATTCCATGTTGCAAGGACCAATCCAGTTCGTTTTTTTTTTTCTATAGGCTATACTCACAAAGGTATAACGATCAAGATAAATGTATAAATGAATGAATTTTATATTTTAATAAAGAAACAAGTTTGATTGTTCATTTGAATGTATTTCTCTGTCGTGTTTCCATGTGTTATGGGGACTTTCCATAGGCGTAATGGATTTCATACTGTACAAACTGTACATCCTATCCCCCTACACTGCCCCTGTCCCTAAACCTATCCATCACAGGAAACCGTCTGCATTTTTACTTTCTCAAAAAAACTCCTTCTGTGTGATTTATAAGATGTTTTCCTCATGGGGACCTAAAAATATCCCCACAAGGACAAGGATTTCAGATATTGCCATCTTTGTGGGGACATTTTGTCCCCATAACGTAGGGATTACCAGGCCACACACACACACACATACGCACGCACGCACACACACACACAAACACACTCACTCATCTTCTGTAACAAATATACATACAAGCTCCCATATATACTGTACCAGCTCAGATTTTTTTTTTAAAAGGCCTAAAGTAAACGTTATAATTCCAGGTCATTCCAGCATCTTACATTAACCTGTCAGGCTTACAACTGGGACTAGGGAGCTAAAATCCTTTAAAAATAACTGTTTTGCACAGCTTCTTGCGTATGCTTGCATGCTGTAACTCCAAGGTAGTTAATTTTACACGTAAGTAACGTTAGTCACAATGATATAATTGTATAGATTGTAAAACAACCTAAAGTATTTTTCAATCGTACTTGTGAAATGTAATCCCATGCCATCTGGTGTCAATATTGCGTCGATTATTGCAACCGTAAGCTCTAGAGGTGTGCGATACCGCTAGATTTGGTATCGATCCGATACCAAGTAAATACAGGGCCAGTATCGCCGATACCGATACCAATACCGATACCGATACTTTTTAATAATTAAGGTGGATGCGTCTTCAACCTAAATCTAAATAAATTTTCATAACTTTTAATTTGTTTTTGTGATTTGCATTTTGGGTTATTAATCAGTACTACAAAAGCTTTTGTTCAGAAACAACTTTTGGTTACTTCTGTTTTATTTAAATAAACAAAGTTACAAAATGATTACTTCACAAATATAAAAAATGTAAAAACAAATTCTCTTTTCAAGTAGCATGTTAACAAAAAATTTTTTGTTTCAGTTCCGGTAAATGTATTCATTTAAATAACATGCTTCAATGGAATTAATGTATTACTTCTAGGTCTTAGCATGATTCTTAAGTTGACTAAAGTAACAAATGACCAGTTATTAATTATTATAATGCTGAAGAAGATGACTAAAGTATGTCTTTCATCACTCTTATCTACCTGGATATTCTCTGCCAAACGGACTTCTGCCTCTGAGTCGCGGGTCCGTCGGGGCCAGGGGGTGGGGAAGCGGGATTTTTCTCCTTCTCTCTCCATTTCTGCAGCTCTGCATTTTCTGGTCCGTGATTTTTCATATGTTTGTACAAATTAGTTGTATTGCCACTGTATTTTAAAGACTTCAAGTTACAGTTAAACTTAAAAGTTAAAGACTTACAAGTCGCTGTTGTCTCATTTTCGGCCTGAAAATACAGCCATCCTCTTTCTCTCTGCTGCCATTCTCCGCCTCAGACTGACTGCTGTTAGAAAATTGAAATGCGCGGCTGAGCGGCGCGAGCACCTGAGTGCTGGTGGTAGCGCTAGTGGTGAGTCACGTGACGGTAGAAAACAGGAGAGGGGGAGGAGAGCAGTGTCCAGCACGAGCAGCATTCTCGAGAGCTTCCTCTGCTCTGTGACAACAGCAGCATTTTGACAAACACGGCCAGGTCGCAAAACGAGAGAAACTGAAACTTAAGTATCGATATTTTCACGGTATTCATCGGTATTGATCGATACCAACGTTGGTAATGATATTATCGATATTAGTATCGATCTACCCACCTCTAGTAAGCTGCACAAAATACGGGCATAATTGCTCGCTCTCCGTTGACTCCGATTGACTCTGTATGCTAGCGTTGAGTGGAGAGATCCAACCAATATGGTGGCGAGGCTGGATCACGCTCCAGCACCTCATGAGGGTCTACGTATAATATGTCTATGCTCAAATCCCCCGCAGAACAGAGGGGCGGGGTGAGCAAAGCTCATTAGCATAAAAGGGATATGCACAGAAGCGGCTTGGTGAAAACAGAGGTGTATTCACCAGGTTAAATGAGTGATTTCTTAGAATACTAAATATAAGTTTTAATTTCGACACTAAATAATAATCATATTAACTTAAAAAATGGCATTATATGACACCTTTAAAAGGACAGTTCACCTCTAAAATGATGTTAAAAATAAAAAAATTAAACACCTTTAATACAGTAGCTTTTAATCAATGTTATTGTATATCAATGTATATTGAAGACTATGCTCAGTATACATTTATCAATATGCCATTTTGTGTGTGTGTGTGTGTGTGTGTGAGAGAGAGAGAGAAATAAATTCAAATGAACAATCAAACTTGTTTCTTTATTAAAATATAAAATTCATTAATTTATACATCCATAAATATGTCATTGTCTACCATATGTCTTAGTTAAAGCTCGTAATACAAATTCTTTCTACATGAAAGCAGAATTTTTCAATGTGTGACAGTGTCCTGTATCATAACTAAGTCTCTGCAGTTTGTAACATACCAAACTGTGTTAAAATCCGGTAAAAACTTGGGGAGTTATGATCATTGTAGTTGCGAATACATCTTCCTCAGTAGAAATAAATGTTTGACAACGCGAGTCTCTCAGGACACATCTGTGCAAGTTAAACCATATCAATTCGATATATCAGATATATCAACATCAAAATGAATGCCGTGTTCATTATTACACCCAAGAACAGAACACCACAATCACTTAGACGCCATTCTGCTCCAGCATATCCACAATGGCGGACAACTTGCGCGCGCTCAGGGCAGGTCTGAGCTGAAACGCTGCTGTCAATCAACAGTCGTGAGAGCGGTGTCTGTTCTTGTGACGTCACAAATCGAACGGCTTGATTTCAGACAGGTGAAAACATATAAGGAGATTAAAAAACACTTGATGGATTTTTATCATTATAGGATGGTTGTGTACAGTTCCTACCAACACACATTGCTGTATAATAATCTTGTAAAAGTGCATGTACCATTATTTGACCCCTTTAAGGACTACTGCCCTGCTGTCATTTGAAGACCTGGTCACAACTCATATAGACGCATGTGATTTTACTTTCCCTTTAGACATAACCAAATGTGTTTATATGTTAACCTTGTGTATATTTGAGAGTATTAGTGCAGTAAGACTGTCCAGTAATCTTGTGTTTTCACAGACGTTTAGTACGCACGCTCAATGCAAAACAGTGCATAAGTACACTAATGAAATGTTTAACAAGCAAGGCTTTAAAATGCGGGTAAACACTCCTTAACTTTAGTGCATATGATTGGATATTTGCTCATATCAGCGTCTAGACTCACAGGCACACTCAAAAAGAGGCGAAATAAACTGAGAGAAATATTACAAACGGAGAGAAATGGAAATAGTTCATTAAATGCAAAACCTAAAAAAACACAATTCACCAGCGGGTATTGAACCGTAAATGCCGTACCAAATGGTTCAAAATTATATTGAGAATTGTGAAAAGTTGGTATATATATACGGCTACTTTATGTCATCATCTCCAGCCTCAGAAGTAGTGATGTCCGGTTCGCGAACGAATCGTTCTTTTTAACCGGATCTTTATAGTGAACCGGTCGAACCAGTTCACCAAATCGAACTGAATCGTTCTAAACGGTTCGCGTCTCAAATCAGGGCTGATCCCACAAATACTGTAGATATTAACTTTCTGCCATCAGTGACAGTCTCTCAAACTAGAAATAAAACGAATATCTTGAAGTAGATGCTGTAACTCCAATCGTTAGCTGAAGTGAGACATGTTTTGCTGAGAGATCTGATGAACTCACGAGCAGCTGATACTGAGCATGCGCGTGTAACCGAACGTACCGGTTCGGTTGTCGGATCCTCGGATCAGCAGTACAGAATCAAAACCGTTTCTGTCGGACACGTTCGATGCTGAGAACCGATGAGCCGATGAGCTGCGCATGCGTGTTATTTGTTCAGAGGAACGAAATGCAGGTTAAGTGTATTTAAAACTAATCACGTTTGGAAACATTATAACAAAGCTGTCACTGTATTATTTTAAAGTTTTGGAAACAATAGATTGTAAAACGGTCAAATTAAACATTTATTTGTTTTATCAATAATGCATGATATTTTCAGGAACAGCTTTTATCTTATTTAATTTCTAAGTCGATAAAGATTTTAAAATAGATGTAATCAAAACAGTATGATATAGACTATTCAGCTTGCAGCAGTTCGCAGCTCAGCACCCTGTGCTCAGCACACACACACACACACACACACTGATACAGCGGTTCTCGAGTCAGATCGACCGGTTGCAACGGATCACCGGTACAGAATCGAGAACCGTTTCTATCGGACACGTTCGATCTTTCGGAAATGTTCGATTCTGAGAACCGGTGAGCTGAGATACTGAGCATGCGTGAGAGCGTCGTAACCGAACTGTTTCTCTCGGACTGGGACAGCTGATGCTGATAATACATGAGCCCGGGTGAACTGAGGATTTGTGTAAGTATTATGTCAATGTAAGTTTATTTAATCCGTGTAAAACATCAGTGTGTGCACGACAGTGACAGTGACAGTCTCTCTAGAAATAAAACTAATATCTTGAAGTAGATGTTGTAACAATCGATTCAGTTCGATTTGGTGAACTGTATTTAGTGCTGTTGCTAAACATAAATGAAAAAAAATTTCCAAGATGATGATGATGTCAATTATAATTATTACTATACTAAGTTTTGATTACAAATACTTTATATGGATGTGTTTGAATGTATATTCATCCGCCGGGATGATAGAAATGATGTCATTACGTAAAGACGTAAAAGAACCGGTGATCCGGTTTTTTTAACCGGATCATTGAAACGAACTGTCCGAAAGAACCGGTTCGCGGAAAAGAACCGAACTTCCCATCACTACTCAGAAGTTAAAGTGGTGTGAAATGCATTTGAAATGTAGTAGGCGATGAGACAGATTTGCTTCACATCGATAACAGATCTTAAAATGGTTGCTGGATGATGCAACAATCAAAACTAATCATTAGTTGATTAAAACGTTAAATTGATTTATTATAACTTAATATTGGCTTGGTTAAAGAAAATACGAGTTCTGGTAATTGGTCATTGATGCTCAGATTTTCATTCCCTCTCCTTTTTTAATAAGAGACTTTTCTTACAATGATGCCCAGAGGGATCTGCTGGAGGAGTGAAAGTCTGTGGTCAGTGGAGCAGACCCTGTGTTAATTAACCATTCTTCCGCTGAGATGCAGAGTGAATGTTCTCTAGATCTCAGTTTACCATTGCCTCAGCCAACAGCTTTGGATAACTACACTTTTGACATGTTTAACAACAGTGCCTCTAATTGAGACCTGGTAAACACAATATATTCCATGGGCATTGTACCAGTGTAATTGTGTCCCAAATAAAGGTATGCAGCCTTTGAAGGATGCATTTGAGGCTCTGCAAAAGATAGAACAAGTGGCTCCTTTGCAGCCTATCCCGCGGCAGGATTTTTTTGTATTTTTTAAAGAAAATGGCAGGTGATAGTTCTTCTGATGTGGCTGAGAAATACATTTATACATTTAAGTATTGTGTTTTCATTTACTCAAGTAGCTAGTGAAACAAGTGCCAGGTGTTACATTCCACCACAAGTTATTTGGGAAATTAAACTAACAAAATGTATTGCCACAATATTAAAAAATTGTTGGTAATGGCATCCCAGGAGTTGTTCAATGGGATAGTCTGTTTTTGTCACCTGGCAACTGTGACAGCTGCAGTTGATAAGCACAGTAATCTAACAATTTCCCTAAAAAAATTAAATAAAATCTGTCATCACCAGCACACAATCGGCTTCAAAGCATGCAGCCCCTGAATTGGGACACAGCTCAAATGTGGGTGGGACAGGACCCACCCATTGTTAAAACCAATGATTTTGGACCCACTCACTTTTAACATTCTCTAATTCAGCACATACTGTATGTCTTTAAATTTTCAGAGCACCGTTAGTCAAATCCATTCCAAATCCAAATATTGCCATAATAATTTAACCTCAATTCTGCGTTTTAGCTATACAGCCTTGACTTCCATGCTGATGCTTCCTCTAATCCATTCTACTTGGCTCATTCAGAGTCCATATAAATTAAACTCCATTCCAAGTTTTCACTACTTGTGCCTGTGACACAGCAATGTAAACAAAGCATCTTAGCATTAGGGCTGTCAACGAATATTCTAAATTCGAATATATATTAGAATAGTTTTTAAAAAACTAATTTTGAAGGTGAAAATTAATATTCAAATTAAAAAAATAATTAAAAAAGCGGCAAAAAATCCCCCGCAGTGGTAGCAGACAGCGTGGCTGTCTGCTTTGCGAGTGAGTGCGCGCCTGATGGTTCAGGGACAGGTCACAGGAGTCGCACTGTCACTGCTGAAAGTTGACGCATCTTGCAGGGAAGATGGCAGAAAGATGGCAGATTTTAACTCTAAAATCTAAAAAGCCATGTCTGGAAGTACGTTGGATTTTGGTCGGTAGGAGGTAAAATTGTTGAGCCGCGAGATAAAGTTATATGCAAGCTATGTAAGATACACTTAGCATACTGTGGCGAAGGGGGCGTGGTTCTGCGAGGTCTGCAGCGGGAGAGAGAGCTCAGAGCGGAGCGGCAGGTAAGTAGGTCAAGCTCAGATGACGAACACCTGTTTCTGATTGCAGCAATTGGCGTGGAGAGAGCGCATTTAAGCCGCGGCCGGGAGAGAGGCGAGAGAGAGAGTTGGACTGGGACTTTGCATGCACAGCAGAGAAATTAAGAGACTGACACAGAGAGTCTGATTAAGAAGGAGCGATCCATATCGTGGAGAAACTGAGTTACCACACACACACACGTGTGTTTGTTTTGTTTTGAAAAGACTGAATAAAGAAAGCGAGTCCCAGTCAAAGCCGACCCCTGTCTTCTTCCTTCCTAACACAACAAACTTTACTACACTGGTGCCGAAAACCCGGGAAGGAAGAAGAGAGCCGCCGCCATGCAAACTCCGCTGAGGACGCCACTTGCGGACATTGTCCAATCGCTCGCGGGTCTTCACCAAGAACACCACCAGGACCTGCTGGCGTGAGGGAGGAACAACAGAAAAGGTTCGAAGCTCTCCTCATGGCCCAGCATGAAGACCGCAAGCTGTTCCGGAGCTGGATGGACCGGGAGGTTTAGGCCATTCCCCAGAGACAGACCATCGACTCGGCTGCCCCAATGACTTTGGCCAAGATGGGTCCAGAAGACGACCCTGAGGCATTCCTTGAGCTCTTTGAGCGGGCGGCCGGGTATCGGGAATGGCCCAAAGCGGACTGGCCAATGCGGCTACTGCCTCTACTGTCCGGAGAGGCGCCGCCCACCTACTGCCAGTCCAGAATCTCCTTGTCTACGACGACCTGAAGCGTGCAATCCTCCAGAGGATCGGCCGGACTCCAGAACAACACCGTCAATGGTTCCGGACGCTAACCCTGCACAAGTTCGGTCGACCCCTCGTCTTCACGCACCAGCTCCGGGACTCCTGCCGCAAGTGGTTGATGGCTGCTGGGAGTGACGTCGAGGACATCATCGATCGTGTGGCACTGGAGCAGTTTGTGGCAAGGCTGCCGAAGAGGACGGCTCAATGGTTCCAGTACCACCGCCCGGCGTCGCTAGACCAGGCCATCCAGCTGGCGGAGGACGAAATGGTGGCGTGCCGAGGGGTCGGCGAAACACTACCATCAGCTTCTCTCAGAGTCACCGCGCGAGTATCACAGCACTGAGCACTAACTGCACGAGTGATGAGAGCTGAGGTAATCGCGACTACACTCGCGGCATACATTCACAACGCGAGTTCAGTCTGGCGTGTTTCAGTTCATGCCTTTACAAGCTTAACTTTCATAGAAATTAAATTGAGAAGTTAAAAGTCTTACATTGCACACCATAGCTCCGTTTAAATGAGTGCCTGTATAGCTGCCAGCTGAGCTCTCCCTGCAAGCTGAGTGTTATCTCCCATCCCCCATGCGCGGATTCAAAACATGCGGAAATGGCTCCCTCTGCTGGCTGTAGTCTTTAGCCCTTGGGCAAACATTCCTCCTATGATGCAAAAATCGTCAATTTGCATCATAGGAGGAATTTTTCCAGAAATAAAATGCATAAATCTCTTGTCTCAGGGAGATATGAGGGGGAAAAGCACAATAATTTGAATATACTCCAGGGTTTCTACTGATACAAAGCCATATGCTAATCGCTGAAGTAACCCTTTAAATTGCTTGGACAAAACTCTTGATCAGCACTCAAAGTTTGTTCATTTAAACCGTTATCCACAGTGAGGGCGAGAGAGAGAGAGGTCTGCGCTCTGCGTTCTTGGCCATTAGTTGATTTATATATAATAATTATATAATTTATAATAACAATCTACTTGTTTTTGTGTACGTAATACGTTGTCAAATATGTATAAACTTAAATAGACAAACTATACAAGTAGTTAATGTCTCTTTGTATTAATTTGTCCTGTTTTCACGTAATGCATTGACAAAATGCGCGCCCAGATGTTCGAATAGTTTGAATATTCGTGTTTGTTTTAGAGGGAATATTCTAACGTCATTTTTGAGCAATTTTGACAGCCCTACTTAGCATATCTGCTGCTCAGGTGGCCTGGCTGTGTGCTCACATAGAAGAAAAGTTGACATAACTTAAAATTATAAGGAATCTTGCAGCACAGCTTTTTTGATTTTACTCAACTTTTAAACAAAGTAGTCTACTTAAGGCTGCAACATACTCCGCAAGAACAGAGAAAAAAGTTCTCGCTCCCAGCCCTGGTTTGGAGTTCTCGCAGCTTGTTCTCGACACATCATCTGAGCAGAATTTTTTCTTGCGGGTGTCCGAGAACTATTTTGTGATTGGTCATACATTTAAATTGGGCGTGGTTAATGTGGAGAAACGCAGATGATCGGCACCTGCATTTTCTCGTGAAGTATGAAATGTACTGGTAAGAACGAACTTTGTTCTTGTTCTTGCGACCTGAAGACAATAAACAAATGTTTTTGGTCTTGCAGAGTATGTTCCAATCTTTAGTCTTCAGTACGGCACGCCCATTAAAAACCAGGTTTCAGGTGAGAGCCTCAAAACAAGTGTAGAAAATAGCTGTGTTCATTTATTCATGTCAAAATGACATCTAAACAACCTTTGTGGTAATAAAATGTTATAATTCACTATATCATACTCCTTCTAATGTATGGCAAAAAGTTATAGGAAATGAAAACATATTTATTGGTCAGTCACCTGTATTACATTCACCTAAAGGATTATTAGGAACACCATACTAATACTGTGTTTAACAGCCTTTCGCCTTCAGATTTGCCTTAATTCTACGTGGCATTAATTCAACAAGATGCTTAAAGCATTCTTTAGAATAGTTGGCCCATATTGATAGGATAGCATGTTGCAGTTGATGTAGATTTGTGGAATGCACATCCAGGGCACAAAGCTCCCGTTTCACCACATCCCAAAGATGATCTATTGGTTTGAGATCTGGTGACTGTGTGGGCCATTTTAGTACAGTGAACTCATTGTCATGTTCAAGAAACCAGTTTGAAATGATTCAAGCTTTGTGACATGGTGCATTATCCTGCTGGACGTAATCATCAGAGGATGGGTACGTGGGGTCATAAATAATAATAATAATAATAATAATAATAATAATGCATTTTATTTAACAGCGCCTTTCAAAACACCCAAGGTCACTTTACAGGGAAAAACAGCAATAACAATATAAATACATAAATCAACACACTTAAAACACACGTGCATCATAGAGAGAGAAAAATAAGTAGTACATCATAAAAAAGCCTGTAAAAAGGTAGGTCTTAAGACGAGATTTAAAAGTATGTAGACTGTCAATATTACGGATATCGAGGGGGAGAGAGTTCCACAAGTGAGGGGCCGCATGGCTAAAAGTTCTAGCGCCCATGGTTTTTAAGTGTATACGTGGTAAGACAAGAGAGTGTGAGAGTGAGGATCGTAAAGTGCGTGAAGGAGTGTAAATATGATGAAGATCAGTAAGATAGGGAGGAGCTAGACTGTGAAGTGCCTTGAATGTGAGAAGCAGGATTTTAAAGTCAATTCTATATTTCACTGGTAGCCAGTGAATTTGCTGGAGAGTTGGTGAAATGTGCATGGTAGAAGGGGTTTTAGTAAGAACACGAGCAACAGAGTTCTATGGAGAAGTTTATGGAGAAGTTTGGAAGGAAGACCAGTCAGAAGAGCGTTGTAGTAATCAATACATGGAGTAACCAGTGCATTAATGAGAATTGCAGTGTCGTTCATTGAAAGGGATAAGCGAAGGCTATTAATATTACGCAGATGAAAATATGCGGAACGTCATAGGGGGGTGACGTCACTATAAAGCCCACCGGCAAACACACGCCTTTAGCTTCTGTAAAAGGCTGAAACAAGGCGCTTGCAGGCATACGGGGAGTATGGCCGGGTGACACGGCGTCTCGTTCCCAATTCCGGGAACTAAGGTTACAGACGTAACCGAGACGTTCCCGTTCATAGGGAACTCCCGCTGCGTCACCACTCTGGGAACGAGAATACCCATGTCCCCATAGGAGCCAAATGCCCGTTTGTGTATGTTAAGAGGCGAGCACCCGAGCCCCCGGAGTAGCATTAATGTCCGGTTCATAGAACCGGACGAAAGTGTGTGGTGAGGACCAGCCTGCCGCATCGCAGACATCCTGCAGGGAGGCCCCTGCCAACAGTGCCTGAGAGGCGGCCATACTCCTAGTGGAGTGGGACCGGACAGCTAAAGGAGACAGCTGTCCGGCCGCCACATACGCAAGTGAGATAGCCTCGACCACCCACTTGCTCATCCTCTGCTTTGACACCGGGCCCCCCCTCGAGGGTGGCCCGTAACGGACGAACAGTTGTTCAGATTTTCTCCACAGGGCAGCTCTGTGGACATAAGTGTCGAGTGCACGAATGGGACAAAGCAGATTCAATTTTTCCTGGTCTGACGTCATAAAAGGAGGAGGACAGAATGCCTGAAGCACCACAGGTCTTCCCGGATTGGTGGGAACCTTAGGAATATAGCCGTTGTATAAGCGACAAGATCTTAGACCCCTCTGATGATTTATATAGGAGACCCCCGATGTGCTTTCTGTGCGAACAAGCACATGCCGGCCCCTGAGATATGGCAGGAAGTGCTTCAGAGCCTGAAACACTGCCATCATTTCCAGGCAATTTATGTGCAATGAATGCTGGTGTTCCTGCCACAGGCCCTGGGCGGAACGACCATTCATGGTCGCCCCCCAGCCTGTCAGGGAAGCATCCGTGGTTAGAGAGGCACGCTGACACGGTGCCCCCAGCAACGGATTTTGGGACAGAAACCAAGGGTCCTTCCACATGACCAACGTGCGGAGACACCGCTGTGTTGCCTTGATCATGAGAAAAGGGTTCCCCTTCGGGGAAAAGCCCTTGGTTTTGAGCCACCACTGCAAAGGTCTCATGTACAGCAGACCAAGCTTATTATAGTTTTGCTTTTTTAAATTAGTTTTTAAAGTTTTAAAGGGGACCAATGTCCTCACTTAACTAGTAAAATATTATGATAACTGACTAGTAAGGACATTTGACTGGTCCTCACTAGTTAAAAAGGCTTATAAATCGGCCAAAACATGTTTTTATTTAAATCTATTGTTTTGCACGTTCTTGGGATGGGTTGGTTTAGGGATAGGGGTTGGGTTAGGGGATATAAAATATAATTAACCTAATATAAAATCAATGGAAGTCCATGCAATGTCCTCACTAATATAGTGAAACAAACCTGTGTGTGTGTGTGTGTCCAATAGACCGTAAAAACCTGTGTGTGTGTGTGTGTCCTGGTATTCCCTACTTTGTGGGGAAATGTCTCCACACAGATAATAATATTATTAGTAGTAAATGATTATGATAACACCTTTGAGCCTGTCAATATTATGCAAACATGAAATCTCAAACGCACAGTAGGCTAGTAACGTTATTTGCTAATATAGTTGCTGACTTTTGCGCCTGCGTCTCTCGTCGCGTAAGAAACGGCATTCTAAAACAGTGAGCTTAAAAGAAGATTAACGTGCATCTCATTACCTTGTGTTATTTCCCCTTTCACTGCCACGGACGCGTTGATTCTTTGTGAACTGCCGTTTAAGACTAGCGATGTGTTGACTGTCTGCACGCGTCCGTCACAGGACCGCGGTTAATCTCCTCCTCAGATCACTTCACGCGCATTAGCGCAATAGACACTATGCCCTCAACCGCCACAGTCAGATTTTACACCACATTAAATAGGGCTTATTAATAACGAAAACGAATATTTATTTTTGCTAATTATTATTTTATTTCAGTTAGTTTTTTAGTAAGAGTAGTTCGTTTCGTTTAGTTTTAGTTTTTTATTTATTCAGATTTTTAAATTTTATTTCAGTTTACGAAAATGTTTTTTGACCAATAGTTTTAGTCTTAGTTTCAGTTTTCGTTTACGAAAATAACCTTGCAGCAGACCCGAAGGAATTACGTTGGACGCTGCTGCCATCAGACCTAACAGCCTCTGAAACTGTTTTACAGTGAGTGGCTGGTCTAGTTTCACCCCTTTCATGGCTGAGAAGATCGACCCTATGCGAGGCTGAGACAGACGAGCCTGCATAGAGACCGAATCCCAGTTCACTCCTAGATACGTTATATTCTTTACTGGAGAAAGAACGCTCTTCTTGGAATTGAGCCTCAGCCCCAACTTCCTCATGTGCGCGAGAACAACATCTCGATGTTGAGCCGTGAGACAAGCTGACTGTGCTAGGATCAGCCAGTCATCGATGTAGTTGAGTATGCGGATCCCCTGCATACGCAAGGGGACCAGCGCAGCGTCCACACACTTCGTGAACGTGCGGGGTGAAAGGGCTAGACCGAAGGGAAGCACCCGATATTGGTACGCTTCTCCCCTGAAAGCGAACCTCAGGAACATCCTGTGCTGTGGAAGGATAGAAATATGAAAGTAAGCATCTTTGAGATCTATCATGACAAACCAGTCCTCGGACCTGAGCTGAGACACGATCTGTTTGAGTGTAAGCATCCTGAACTTGAGCCTTGCCACTGCTCAGTTATGGACGCGAAGATCTAAGATAGGGTGCAGCCCTCCATCCTTCTTTGGCATGATGAAGTACCGGCTGTAAAAGCCTGACTCTCTGTCTGGGGGAACGCTCTCTATCATCCCCTTTTGCAGCAGAGTCTGTACTTCTTGAGACATTACCAGAGCCTGCTCGGGGCCCACCAATGTAGGGAGGACCCGTTGAAACCGGGAGGACGACACCTGAACTGAATGACGTATCCAATTCTTATGCAACGCAGGACCCATCGAGACATATGTGGTAGATTCTCCCACTCCGACACAAAATCTACTAAGGGTACCAGCCTCTCGAGACTGGTCTCTGATGTACTCTGCACCGTGAGCGCAGCGCCCTGAAACGGCGAACCGGCAGGGAACAACTGGCCCAGCAGCACAATTTCCCTCCCAGACGGCGCAGGCCATCCTCGGGTGACCTGCGAGGGCCCTCCACGCCCCGGCGCTCGGGCGGGGTTGGCGGAACAACCCTGTGAGGGCACCGCGGACGCACGGGTACCATATACTGCGGTAAACACCGTCTGCCCGCGGAGGGGATCACCCTTACCTTCCTGAGCCCAGAAGCGTCAGGACTTCTTAGACGCAGCCTTCCTCAAAATAATCACTGTCCTCAGATCAGCTTTCTTGGAAGGCTGCACCTGAGAGTGGCGACCACCGGCCCACCCTTTTTGCGGGGGTGTGCGGGTGGCGACGTTCTGTTTTTGCTGTGCTCTATGTGAGGAGCTCGTACTCGGCGCTTGCTGCTCCCGCCCAGCAGCAGATGAGACCTGGGGCTTATGGGGGAGAAACTGCTTGAGCGCCGCAGATTGCTTCTTTGCCTCCAGGAACCTGTCGGTAACCGTAGTGACAGTAACCGA
Source organism: Pseudorasbora parva (assembly GCF_024679245.1). Lineage (NCBI taxonomy): Eukaryota > Metazoa > Chordata > Actinopteri > Cypriniformes > Gobionidae > Pseudorasbora > Pseudorasbora parva. The sequence goes on along the minus strand of NC_090182.1, from coordinate 35,866,782 downwards.
ACAGGCCTCCCGGAGACAGCGGCGCATCAAGCAGAAAACTTTTATCTCTCTCCTTAATCTCTGTGAGATTGAGCCATAAATGCCTCTCCGTGGCCACCAGGGCTGCCATAGAACGGCCAACGCATCTGGCCGTCTCCTTGGTGGCCCGGAGAGCAAGATCAGCGATAGAGCGGAGCTCATTTATCATATCTGCTGCTATCTCATGGCTCTCGCCCAGGTCTCTTTGCAGGTCGGCCTGGTATGCCTGCACAATGGACATGGTGTGCAGACATGCAGCGGCCTGGCCTGCTGCCGAGTACGCTTTGCCCACTAATGAAGATGTGACTTTCAGGGGTTTAGTGGGCAAAGATGCCGAATCAGGCGAGAGATGGCTCGCGAGCGTCTCTTCTACCCTAGGCATATGATCATAACCGTGTCTATTCAGCCCCGCGATGTTACTATACACAGACGTATGGGGGCTGAAAATTCGTGACGACAAGGGCCGCTTCCACGATCTCGACACCTAAGTGTGGACATACGTGAAAAACGGCAAGCTCCTCCTTGGAGGCTGAGCAGAGCGAGAGGGGAGAAAGCGTTCGTCGAGCCTGCTTTTAACTGAGGCTCGCTTATTGTGCTCATGTGGCCAGTCGATATTTAATTTGGCCACTGCTCTGCTCAGAACCTTCATAAGCTCCTCACTATTAGCAGGGGTCTGAAGTGGCGAGTCTTCAGCCCCTATATCTACGCTGCAGCCATCCACCTCCTCAGAGGAAGACGGGCGGGAGAAACCACAGCGCGGGCTCCTGAACCCAGAGAAGCGGTGCCGGATCTGGCGGGTGAAGGCAGAGATAGGGCGGAGCCCGTCTCAAACCCCTCCGTCAGATCCAATTGCGATCCCCACGACATGAGCCGCCGCTGAGCCTCGGCAACAGCGGGACCCGTGCCGCAGGGAACGCGAGCCGGGACGCCCTCCTCGAAGAGCGCCCGGCGAGATCACAGCACGCGAAGAGGCAGCGCCTCACAATGCTCGCAGCCGGCACCCTTGAGTGCCGACTGCGCGTGCTGCTCTCCCAAACAAACAACGCACATTAAATGTGTATCCCCACTCGTGATGTAACGTGAGCAGGGAGGAACACACTTTCTGTACTGCTGTTTGCTCGCCATAATCTCTCTTATACTTGTGATATTGTGTGAGTGCAAACAAAACAATAAAGTCTGAACTCAGACACAAACACAGAGTTGACGGACAAGATAACACAGAGCGCTTGTTGAAGGCAACAGAAGCTAAAGGCGTGTGTTTGCCGGTGGGCTTTATAGTTTCCGGGTCAGTGACGTCACCCGCCTATGACGTTCCGTCTCTCTATTGGACTGATGACATACGTGCTTCACGACGCAATCACACAGAGGCGTTCCCAGAGCGGTGACGCAGTGGGAGTTCCCTAGGAACGGGAACAGACCATAACATCCTAGGGACAATTTCTAGGGATGTAAATGGACCTGTAAAACCGTATCTGGACAATTTTTGACCTTAAATAAGCCACTTACCCTTTGTTTAGATATTAGAGAACAATTTAACATATTGATACAAAACATTCTAGGGCACCTTTAAGCTGACCAAACATCGCCATTGATTCAATGTTTGTCTTTTTCAACACTGAAAAGCATGCAATTATCAACATTGATCCAATATTATTTAGCATTGAATTTTCAACATTGATCCAATATGTTTTTAACATCGAATTTTCAACATTGATCCAATGTCACAATGCTATCTGGGTAAAAATTAGATGTACTGCTCTCTTTCAACAGTATAGCAGAATCCTTGTTTTAATCTGTACACTTATTTACAAGTTGTTATAGCTGGTGAAATGTATTGTTAAAAGTTTAACGTTACTAGGATAACGTTAGCTAACAGTTTAAATTAGACAAATATTTGCAAGCTTAAATCAGTTTTGCCTGACATTTCTGCCCCCTGTCCTGTAATGTACGAATTTCCTTTTAAAGGTGCCCTAGAAGGAGTTGAATGAATATGTTAAATTATTCTCTGATATCTACATAGAGGGTATGTGCCTTATTTAAGGGCAAAAATTGTCCAGGTACAGTTTCACAGGTCCATTTACAACCCTATAAATTGTCCCTAGGATGTAATGCTCTGTTTTTGCCCTAATTGGAATAGTCATGAATATTAATGTTGAGCTCTACCCTGATTGGCTTATTTCAGCAGCTCACAGCACACTGCAGTTCAGCTGTTCGAAACAGTAGAACATCTCAAATGGAGATTGATAAAATGCAGCCTACTTGTTTTTTGGTGTTTTCAGATCATCCACGCGAGATACAACGGTTATATTTTGTATTACAAAATAATATTAACCTTTGTCATTAGACACACTATTAATTGTTGTATGGTACTTGGAGTTTCCTGTTATTACTGTACTAGCATCTTGCATTATCTAGACAATGCGGTCTCTCTAAGAATCTTTCAATTTAATCAGAAATGGTTTAAACAGCTAGTCAATAAGTGGATAAATCACTACTTACTGCTTGCAGGAATATAGTTGCCCCTTTCTTCAGTTTAAGACGCTGAGCGAAGCTTGCTTGAAATGGGCCGAACAAACGAACGATTTTGAATTAAATTGTTGTGGTATCCGATTATAATAAACCTCAACAATGACTGTTTACATATGAAAAGTCCTCACGTCCCCTGCACAGCCTGGAACATGACATGTGTCAATGAGAGCTGCCATTTTTGTTATCCGTCAGTGTTGCTTGTTTATCTGCAGTCCCGATGATTCGGCTCCGTCAGTTCTGCCTGACAATGCACATGTTTGGACAGATGCAAATGTTGGGGGCGTACATATAAATGATCCCCAACGCTTGCATCACGGTTGGCCTTATGTTAAGAATCACTTATTTTTGCGAGATATTTTACATAAGAAGTAGGAGGAAATGGTGTTTGAGACTCAGTATGTGATGTCCATGTACTGAACTCTTATTATTTCACTATAGCAAGGTTTATTCAATTTTTCATTCTAGGGCACATTTAACATACTTAAGAGGTCATTTAGGATGACTTAAATCCCATTCCTCTTGTCATTAAACTCCACCACTTCGTTGACGGCTGGCCAACACCTGCTTACCCTGATCCTCTGCCAGCATTGACACATGACAGTAGGAACGTTACACCTGCGAGACGTCACTCAAAGTTGCAAATAGCAGCAGTGCCACCTAGTAAAAGAGTATGAGTTCACAGCATGCCAGACAATGCTGAAAATAACATTATATTGCATTTAACCATCTAAACATATTGTTTTGAACAAATCATATTTACAGAGTCAGTTGTGATCTACAAGCTGTTTCCATGGATGTTACAGGAGAGATGGCAACAGAATCATTAATGGAGGAAACCACTGCAGAGGAGAACACTATGGTCACAGAAATGGGTATGTGCTTTGTTTTTGCTACAGTGTTTCCTATCTGCACAGGGCTGGGAGGAAATAGTTTAAAAACAACTGGTCTAGTTTAGTTTTAATTTTCCCCCACATTTCTGCATCAAATTGAATGCGCTCCAAATGGTAGTCTTTGTCGCATTTTACAAAAAAGTCACACCATGTCATCCCAGTTATCCCCATCTGTCCTATAATTTGGTAATAGTACTCCTGATTATGTTTCAGGCTGTAGGTGTCATCATCGTTCTTCTGGAGGTATTGACAACCTGTGTAGCTGTATTTGTCTGGGCACTTTATTTATAAAAGCCCATAGCTTTTGTCGGACTGAAGGACTTTCCTGTCAGGAGATGTACCTAAATGGCAGGAATTAAGATTGATGACAAAGCCACACAATTAGATTTGGTTTCCTGTGAGTTCTGCGAATTGGGCTGCAGCAACTGGCTCAAGCTCCAGGACTCTCTTCATTGCTTGGGTTTGCAGTGTCTTCTTGTTTCTCAGCATACTGGTGGCAAGCTGCTCGTGATCTGCTTTCATGGAATATAGTCTCTTGATAGAGGATTAAGTAAGCCGAAGAGAGCAGACACACTGCTAGATAATGTTGATACTTTGTTGTCTGGTTTCTTTCTCCAGTGCCTCTGATTCAGACCTTGAGACCATCATCGCACTGAAGTATTCCGTCTGGTCTTTTGTTAGGACTGTTAAGAAACTGCTGTGGTGGCAAAGGGAATGCTGGAAAATCACAAGTAGGGTTTGACAGGGAGGATGTTGGCCTAGTGTTGTCCAATTATGTCCTATGTTAATAAAACAGTTTTAATTATTACATTCTTATGTTCTCCAGATGAAAAAAAACACAGGAGGAGCTGGAAAGCACCTTGCTAAAGAAGACAATTCAAACTCACCAGGCTCCTTGCCCACTGGCACCAGAGATTATAAATAACAGCAGTGTCCCTAACTACTTCAAATACTGCACTGGGTTCACTTAAACTGAAATTAACACACTGCACATTTTTTCAGAATACCAGATAATGACACAGTCCCACTAACACACATCCCCTTGACGTATGATAAATTGAACAGACACATATGCCTTTATGCCAACGATTTATTCTTGTACTCAGGGCCGTTTCTAGCCTTTCTGCACCCTAGGCAAGATTCATATGTTGCCCCCCCCCTGTTTTGTTTTACACTATAACTTATAGTGTATATAGGGCATATTGTACATGCATTAATCGAATAATGTAGCTAGGTTTAATATCATTGAGAACAGAGATGTTGGGGAGGGGCATGCTCCCCCGAGAAAATTTTTGATTTCTATGATCTACATATGTGTATTTTAAGATGTTCTGAAGGCCAAAAAATTAGATAACAATAGCTTGAAAACCATGTCATTCGGCGCCGCTGCGAATTGAAGAACACAGTGAGTGACACAAAGACTAAAAGACGGGACGAAGCTGTAGCCGAAGCCTTGCGCCAGTTTCATATGTTTTAAAGGTTAATCGCATATTTTTTTAGGGGGGGCTGAGGTATAAGTTTATAAAAAAGGGCCTAGTGATGCTGGTTATGACAGTATTAGCCTACTTGATCAATTTAAACAGCTATCTCTGATGTAATGTTTTTTTTATTCAAATTATCTATGCTAAAATGTTCTGCACCTTTAATAAATGAGCATGGCGTGTGGTCCGTCCAGTACTAATATTCAGTGTAATGTTTTGCTCAACGTTATGCTAGAGCGACCAGCTTAGTAGAGAACAAGTAACCAATAAGTAGGCTAACATACCTGTATATTTCGCTTTCTTTTTTATATTTCCTCTTTTTTCTTTTTTCGATACTGAGCCCCTGATGGCTTTGACCTTTTCATGATGATGAAACTAAAGCACGCTGTACCGAGTAGAAATATAGTGTGGCCCCTTTAAGAGTTGCGCGCGCTCCCTGCAAACGAAGTCTGCATTTTGTGTATGTGCGCACTGAGTCTTGAGCTCCCATGTGTGGGGATTATTTTCTGTTTTCTGTTGCTAACAGTCAGTTATTTTGTTGTATTAAGTAGCCTAATGCTGTGGACGGAAAGGGAGTTTGTGATAAGAGTTCAGCGGGGATAAAGTGCGATCTGTTTGATATTAATCGCCTCCGTGTTTGCATCCACTCCAGTTACATAAAATGAGCTATCCGCATTTTTCACTTGGACACTAGCGTTACAACGCCACGGATGACAACGTTCCCTGCCGCCCTCTACATGATCTCATTTCATTACAGCAGCGCCACTATCACCATGGCCACTTCACTCCAATAATCGCAAATAATCATAATGCCTTGAAATAGCAAAAGTACGAAATATTAATAATAAAATCTATATGAAATAACTAAAATAAAATAACTAAAAAATCTTGTTGGGGCGGGGGCTCACTGGCGCCCCCCAGCTGTTGGCGCCCTAGGCGACCGCCTAGTTTGCCTATGCCTAGATACGGCACTGCTTGTACTTATGAGACTAAGACAAAACTTTAACCACAAAGTTTCAAAATTGATATGAAAAATGTGAGCACTTTATTCAGTTCATGGATTGACTACATGTATGGCAGGCTGGGTAGTATATCTGTTTGGCCACACAAGGACATCATCACAGAAAACATGCCTGACAACTGCAAAGCAGTGTTTCCAACAACTTTTGCAATTCTTGATTGCACAGAGATAAAGATACAGAAACCCAGCTCACTGTTAGTACAAAGTCAGACTTAGTCTAACTATAAGTCTACTCACACACTTAAGTCTCTGATAGCCTGTGACCCTCGTGGCTCAATTATGTTTGCATCTACACTTTACACCAAATCAATTTCTGACCAAGAGCTATTCAGACAGTGCAATATCAAAGAATTACTGAAAGTTCTGCTTCAGTGTGGCTACCTTAAGGGAGGGGGTGGGCCCATGGTGGATGAGGGGTTTCTCATTGAGAAAGATGTGAAGGAGCTTGGCGAAAATAAAGAACATTGCCAGACACAGAGTGCATGTAGTAAGAGCAATAGCCAAAGTAAAAAATAAATAAATAAGATATTATCTGGTAGGATCCCTAATTCTATGTTAGGAAATATAAATCAAATAAGGTTTGTTGTGTGAATGCTGTCTAATTTCCAACAACACATCATTCAAGCATAGGATGCTGAAGAAACATATGGACAGGATTTTCGTATATGATCAGCGCTGCGCTCTGGTGTCTCTAGTCTAACTTTAGACAAGTCACTATATACATATATATTGAGCCATGTGCTTTTTCACCATGTAGAAATTAGTAGATGTGTGACCAACTGACCGATTTCAGCCGCAACTTCAGCAGTGTAGGGGGTGGGCTGAAGAGCATTTGATTGGACAGAAGATTTGATGAGAAGGTAAAGTCTGAGATGATATCATCAAAATCTCTAAATAGTTTTAACAGAAGTGAAAGACTGTAAGTTTTGAATGCTTATATCTCCTAAATGCAAATGTTGTCATTGTTTTGAAACTTATCAGCTTATTTATAACTTTAAGGCTAACACAGTCATACTAAAAGCTAAAAAACTTCCATTTTGAAGTTTTTCAGTGGGCCTTTAAGGTACCCTCAACTGTTTTTTTTCTCTCTCCGAATTTTCTACAATATTCACTCATGACAGTAAAATAGGGCATTCTGGTCAATCTACTGCAGTGTTCTCTTTCATCATCTCGTTTCGAGATCCACCTATGGGAAGGGCATCCGTACCTGACCTCTGCAGAAGCATCCAATTGCACCAAGTCTGACAAGACAGGCAGGAGCGCGCAGCCAATGCCCAGTAAGGCCCCACCCCTTACCAGCGGGCATATATGGGCTGCATACGCTACTGTACATCAGTTGACATTCGCTTCTCGCTATCTCTGCACTGACACAGTTCGGTTAGATTTGCGGTGCTCACTTATTGTCTGCAGGAGGAAATATCGCCAGATCAGCCTCCACCGGGCGTGACAGTTCTATTCTGCCACATTCTGTGTCTGCATTCGGAGCCGCTCGCGCTCTCGTCCGTCTTCCTGTTCCACGGCTGCCGCCACGGACCTTTCTGAGTTTTTCGCGGGTATGTCGCTCTCTCAGTCTTCTCCTTCTGTGTCTAGCCTATTACGGGCCTGCCCGGCCGCGTGTGGGTCTCTTATCGCCGCTAAGGATTTTCACCCTTTCTGTGTGATCTGCTTGGGCCGAGGAGGCAATAGAGAACCCGGAGAACTGCAGTTACTGCCTGGTACTGCCTAAGAAACTCCTGCGACACCGCCTTAAAGTTGCCACTACTCAGTGTGGCGAGCTCGACTTGTCGTACTCGGATATGGAACACGGTGACGATAGCGCGCTACCGGGGACCTCCCGGGGCGCGACGGCTCTTGTTTTGGCTGACCAGCCCAATCCTGAGTTCCCCGAAGAGGACATCTTCACGGGTAACCTCCCGCTCGCCTACGATCTTGCCGGGTCCGGTGATTACGACGACGCGGGCCTTCTTGAAATTTCGGAGGACGAGGAGGCCATCCCGCCCTCTGTTATTCCCCAGGCTAGCGCCCCCGCGGCCTTGCCTCAATCCATCCTCCTGGATGTGTGTGAGCGAGCGGCCGCTCGTCTCAACATTAAATGGCCGGCTCCACAGAGCGCCACCGACCAGGAGAGGGATATTTATGACGGTAAAGTGTTGGGAGCCCCCCCCCCGGCCCGAGGAAAGAACTCTTTCCCGTTCTTCCAGCGTGCGCTAAGCACATGAGGCACTACTGGAACGACCCGCTCGATCTTAAACACGGTCTCGCGGGGCTGGAGGTTAAAGATATGGCGGCTCGCGGCATGGGCGAACCGCCTGCCATTGAGCCCTCCATTGCCAGACACCTCAACCCAGTCCAGGGAGGGCTGCCCGCCCCCCCGAAGCCGGTCCTTCCTAACAGGATGGACCGTTTTTCTGCCTCGGTGCACCAGGCCGTTTATAAATCCTCGGCCTTGGCTGTTAGGACTCTGAATGTCTCCTCCCTCCTTTCCGCTTACCAAGCGGAGATCCTGGACGATCTGGGCCAGCAGTTAGATAAGGGATCTTCTCCCTCTCCTGCACTGTGGAAGGAGATCATCACGGTTAACGACCTCGTTCTCCGTAATGCTCGTCAGGTCGTCCAAACCTGCGGGCGCTCTATGGCGCTTTCCGTGGTAGGAGAGCGCTCGCTCTGGCTCAACCTGTCTGGTCTCCCGGATAGCGAAAAGAAACGTATCGCAGGCGCCCCGGTAGAGCCCGGCCGGGCTCTCTTTGGCCCCGCAGTTGCTATGATGCAACAACGATGCGACGACAAGAAAGAACACGAGGCCTTCATATTGTATCTTCCCAGGAAGACGGTCCCACGCCAGGCGCCCCCTGTGCGTTTGCCTAACCCCCCGGTCCCGGGACGTAATTTTAATCAGGTCAAGGAAAAGCCTCGAAAGAAGTTTTCTGGGCTTTCTTCCTGCCCCAGAACCCCTGTCCAAAGGACGGAAGGTTCGTGCTGTAGGGTGTCCCCCTCCCGTGGCTGCCCAGCCCATGTGTTTAGTGGACGATGTGTGTTCCCCCCTGTTCAAGGGGATTGTCGTGAGGAAAAGTTCAAAAGCAGTGTAACCACACCGCACATACTGTGTTCCCCTCACCCAAATAATAAAGGCTTCGGCCCCAGTGTTTCCCAGAAAACACAACACACACAGAAACACAAAAAACACAATAAATCTAACGAATCAAATGAATTCGTCACAGCGAGATACCCTCTCAATGTAGGGAAATACCCTTTCTCTCGTAATGGTGAACCTGCACGTGTCGTCCCTAGTTTCTCCACTAGAGGGCGCCATTGCATCACAATAAGCCAGCTAGGCATGCTCGAAGCCAGCACAGCCCGGACGAGCATTCACACGAGCTGTGTGTCAGCCTGGCTTACTGTATTGCGCATGATATTACAGGGCTATCGCCTGCAGATTGCTATGAAACATCCACGTTTCAGCAGCGTTCTCTTTTCTCACACAGAGGAAAGCACGGCCCACGTCCTGAAGGAGGAAATCTCCTCTCTTCTAAACAAAGGTGCGATTCAGGTGGTTCCCCACAATCTGATAAACCAGGGTTTCTTTTCCCGTTATTTCCTGGTCCCAAAGAAGGACGGTTCCCTCCGTCCTATTCTGGACCCCAGGGTGTTGAACAAACATTTGAGGAAATACAGATTCATAATGTTAACCCTTGGTTCGCTCGCCCGTGTCATGAAACGGAACGACTGGTTCACATCGGTCGATCTGAGAGATGCTTTTCTCCACATAAGCATTTATCCACCACACCGGAAGTTTCTTCGTTTCGCCTATCAAGGCATTTGTTACGAACTCACGGTGCTTCCGTTCGGGCAAAAATTAAGCCCCCGAACTTTCTGTTTGCGTGTGGAAGCGGGCTTCACTCCCCTAAGAATGTCTGGTCTACGGCTCCTGACATACATATGTGATTGGCTCATCATAGCCGATTCGAGGGAAAAGGTGTTGCAGGACACCTCCCTTGTGCTCGCCTACACCCGATCTCTGGACTTCAGGGTGAATGTGAACAAGAGCAACTTTACACCCAGTCAGAGGGTGATCTTCCAGGGCATGGAGCTGAACTCAGTCTCCATGCGAGCGCGTCTCTCTCAAGAGCGCGTTCTCTCTCTGACGAACTGTCTGTCACAGTTCAGAGAGGGGGCGAGGGGGCGATATCGCACATGTCTCAGGCTACAGGGTCTTATGGCTTTAGCTATCCAGTTTTTGCCACTAGGACCCCTGAGGATGAGTGCGTTCATGAAATGGGTTTTGTCACTACATTTCAGCCCGTTACACGATCTTTGCCGCTCTGTAACAGTGACGCGCACCTGCGCTGCAGCTCTGCGCCACTGGAAGAGCGCAGACTTTTACGCACAGGGTACCCCTCTGGGGACTGTCATGTTGCGGAGAGTCGTGACGACGGACGCGTCCCTAACAGGCTGGGGTGCCACCCAGGAGGGCAGAACTGTGAACTGTTTGCGGCCGAGCAATCTACGTTCAGAGCACATAGATTATTTAGAGCTTCTAACCAATTAGAAGGCTCTGAATCATTTTCTGCCTCGTCTGCAGGGACATCATGTGCTCGTACGCTGCGACGATACCACGACAGTGGCTATCAATCGTCAAGGCGGCGCGCGCTCGCCGAAGCTTCATGCCCTAGCTTACAAGCGTTTGGTATGGAGCGGGCGAGTTTTCCTGTCGTTACGCGCGACTCATGTTCCGGGAATTCTGAACAGAGGCGCGGATCTTCTATCGAGGGGGAACCCGCTCTTCGGAGATTGGCACCTCCACCCTCAGATAGTAGACATGATATGGATGAGACTACGGGCGCCCGTAGATCTGTTCGTCTCGCGCGAAAACAGCCATTGTCCTATGTTCTTCTCGCTAAAGGACTTGGACACGCCCCTCGAGGTGGACAAACTTGCCCACCCATGGCCCAGAGTGCTGCTGTATGCCTTTCCTCCCCTGTGCCTGATAATTCTCACACTGGCCAGGGCGAGAGAGGGGGGTTTTTCTCTCATCCTGATAGCACCCAGGTGGCCCAAAGCGCCGTGGCTGGCAGAGATAATCCCTCTGTTGAATGCCCAGCCGTGGTGCCTCCCCCTCCGCATAGACCTATTGTCTTAAGCGAACGGGGAGATTTATCACCCACACCCGGACAGGGTAGCTCTCTGGGCTTGGCCCGTGAGAGGACGAACCTAAGCGCGTTAGGGCTTCCCCCGCGCGTGGTGGCTACTATACAGAATGCCAGGGCCGTTTCTACACGGTCCTTGTATGGCTGTAAGTGGCAGGTGTTCGATGAGTGATGTGATGGGCGGGGTCTCACGTCATATCAGTGCTCAGTCGCTGATATCTTGTGTTTCCTCCAAGACCTTATGGATAAGGGCAGGTCTTTTTCCACTATTAAGGTCTATCTGGCAGCTATCTCTGCTTGTCATGTGGGTTTTGAGGGCTCAACGGTTGGGCAGCATTCTCTAATCCGCAGATTTATGAAGGGCGCCCGTCGCTCCTTGCCAGTCATTAGGAGAACGATCCCTGAATGGGACCTCTCCATGGTGCTGGAAGCTCTGTCTCAATTCCCTTTTGAGCCTCTGGGGAATATTCCCCTTAAGTTGCTGTCCTTCAAAACAGCCTTGCTCTTGGCCTTGGCGTCAGCCAAACGTGTCAGTGAGTTACATGCACTCTCGGTCCACCCCTCGTGCATCAATTTCTCTCTGGGTGGAGATAAGGTTTTCCTCAAGCCTAATCCAGCATTCATGCCGAAATGTTTCCCTGCGTTCACATCGGAGGTGTTGGAGCTATCCGCTTTTCACCCTCCGCCCTTTTCCTCCGCGGAGGATCAGAGGCTAAATGCCCTGTGTCCAGTCCGTGCGTTACAAACGTATGTGTCTAGGACCAGCGCGTTCCGGAAGAGTGACCAACTCTTCGTTTCATGGGCTCCTCCTCGCAAAGGGGATCCCCTGTCTAAACAACGCCTCTCACATTGGCTTGTGGACGCTATAATCTTGGCATATGAATCAAAGGGAGTGCAACCACCAGGGAACATCAGAGCTCATTCCACGAGGGGCTTGGCCGCCTCTTGGGCTCTGTTCAGGGGAGTATCACTGCAGGATACTACAGGCTGGATGTCACCAGAACCTCAGTAGCACATTCGGTCTTGGGGGTGGGGTCTTCCTAACCCTGCCTTCTTTATGTGTGACACACATAGCCTATGTTTCATGTCCTGCTTCAGACCGCAGTTACGCGGTTGCGTCGGTGTGGCGAGTTCATGATTATGAGACGCGTCGTGCACCGCCCCTCGGGGTGACCGTCTTTTTCTGGCTAACAGGACCTCACTGTGAGTGTATTGGGCAATCGGGGAGCTGTCCATGTCTCTCCCATAGGTGGATCTCGAAACGAGATGATGAAAGAGAACAATAGGTTACATCGAGTGGAGAGATCCACCTATGGGAAGGGCATCCGTACCTGACCTCTGCAGAAGCATCCAATTGCACCAAGTCTGACAAGACAGGCAGGAGCGCGCAGCCAATGCCCAGTAAGGCCCCACCCCTTACCAGCGGGCATATATGGGCTGCATACGCTACTGTACATCAGTAAGTATATTCGCTTCTCGTGCGGTAAGCGGGGCAACGCTGGTGGATCTCTCCATGTTGGTGGATCTCTCGATGTTTCAGAGAACCGGGGTTACGATAGTAACCTATTGTTTCCTTTCTCAATCATTAGAAAATGTGGTTAACACCTGGTAATGCCTAATGGTGAAAAATATTGTTATATACCGCAAAACCGATAAAATTTAGAAAAATACTGTGATAAAAAAATGTGGTCATACCGCCCAGCACTAACAAGGAGCACAGTTTTGAACAATGACCAAAAAATAAACCAATGAGAACATGACAACAGAACACATGGCAGGATTACATGAAGGAAAGGGATTCACATGACAAACCAGGAAAAAAGTTTAAATAAAAATATGAAACATGAGCATGAAACCAACCATGACACACTTGCTGCTTCCCATTTCGCCTTTTTATACTACGTTCTAAAAGTATGTACTCTTTTTGTGAAGAAAAAGTACATACTTTTGAGTGTGTAGCAGAAGAGTATGTAAGCTTTGGGACATACTACTTCGCCATCTTTAACAGACTCTGTTGCTAAGTTACGTGCATCCCATCAGCTTTTAATCTGCCCTGTCAATCATCATCACAGTTCAAATCGTTCACATTCACTTAAATTCCCTACTGTATGGGAGACAAATGTAGTAGCACGTTGATTTGCAATGTGTTGGTCTTTAATCCAGAGACAATTCTCATGTGTTTGCAGTTAAATATACCCGCACATCCGTTATGTTTGTAGTTTTTAACATTTTTATCCGTGTTTGTAGCAAATTCTCATCCAACTCGCAATGGGTTGTCCAACTCGTAATGGGTTGTGTCTCGTCCAACTCGCAATATCAGCCGTTAGAGTGTGCATCGAGCCGCACTTTGAATTCTTACCGGAAATAGTAAACCGTCCGGGTATCTTTGGAATACTCTTTTCAACATTGTATTTTTGAATACTATTTAGTATGGACAGTCTGTGAATTGGGATGCAGGGACTGTGACAACTACCTTTCTGGCCTTAAATGTTTTAATTAAATAGCTGTCTATGGAGGGATCAAAGAGCTCTCGGATTTCCTCAAAAATATCTTCATTTGTTTTGTGAAGATTAACAAAGTTCATGGTGTGGTATTAATGACATAATTTTCATTTTTGGGTGACCTAACACTTTAACATATTTTTTAAACTTTACAACTTTGTATTGAAGATTTGAACTTTTTGTAAAAGAAGATAGAAAGTCTAATGATATGGCAAAATTAATCATAAAATAGATTAAAGAAACATACACATATTTGTTAAACTATTAATGAAACTTTGTAATGACATTTTTTTCTAGAAATTAAAATGCTTATTGCATAAGAAGTTATGACCATCCCTTTAACAAACTTCATGCTAAATAAACTGACAAGTTTCTTGAAACATGATTGTTTAAAAACACAGACAAAAGCTGCCAATTTCCAACTAGAACATTCAAAATGTGTGAATCCATTAACCGTCTGAATCTTCCTGACATCCTATGAAAGAAAAAAAATGCTCAGATGAAAGAACCAAAATCTTTTCCACAACGTATATCAACAGTACACACACACACACCAAGGTGACCTTAGGCATCTGCCCATAAAGTCGTTGATAAACACTTCGTCATTACACAAAGAGGAGTCGGAAAAGAGTGGGAGGGCCAAAAAAGCGTTGTTTGTTTAAATAATAGAGTGAGAGCCACCATCTTGTCAATTCACATTGTCATGCTGTCAGGCCAAAACCCTCCCCTAACTGACAGCCTGACATTAGGCCAGCTGAGATCAATCGTCTGCTGTGAGGGACAAAAGAAGCGTAACCTTTGTAATTGCAGTCATTAGCCACGTAGCTTCAGTGCTGAGATGGTGGCAACCTCACCGTACACGACTGCCATTGTCTGGAGCTGTAATGAAGAGGGAAAACGGTGGGGAACTTTTTCCGTTCATGATGTGTGGGGGATTTATGACCCATTTTCAAAATGGCTGAGGAGGAAATATCATTAATGGGTCTCCTAGAGAGGCTTTCAATGTAATGGAGAGCATGTTATACTTAAGAATCTATGGCCGCTGTATCCTTGCTCTTTAATTCAAAAAATCTAATGCAAGAAATTCTGATATGGGCTTTGCAAAAACTTGTAAAATCTTTATTAACTAACCTGCTGCTATGTGGCAAAAACTGTAAATGGTGTAGTGTGCAAAATGTTTAGCTGCAGACTGTGAAGATTACAGAGTGGGAACTTCAATAGGAAATGTGGCAATGTCTTTATTTGTACATGAGAAATATTTTACAGCGTCATTTCATCAGTTGGTATGTTGACATGCATTCATTTCCATAAATTTGATTGAATCCAATTAATTTTTCAGATTCTGAAAGTTATTTTTATATCAATCCAAACTTTGCATTCTCATTTACATGTAGACGTAAATAAACATATGGATGTTAGTAAGTACTAATATGTTTTGGTAAACAAGTAAGCAATTTTGGTTTCAACTTGTTAACTTTAGGCATTCTATTAACTAGAAGTAACTTTGCAGCTACATATCAACTCACATTAATTTGAAACTAACTCTTATTAGCACATTAGTAGATGGTTAGGGTTAGTAGAATTGATTTGATTTGGAAAATAGTTGTAGTGATGCATTTACATGCTTTTTTTCATATTGCTTGTATTATTTAAGGTCTACACAACTCCTTTTAATTAGATCAACTGAGGTGTTTTTTTAATGTTCTGCAGTCAGTTCAATTCAATCAAATCAATTTGACTGACAACAGATTATTTGGGTGTATGTAAATGTAGCTACTTTGATTAAGATACCGGAATCTATAATGAGGTTTACACGCACAGCACTTACACTTACTATAATAATAACAGTAATTCAGTCTGGCCCACTAAATGGTTAGTTTACCCAAAAATTATCTCATTAATTACTTACCCTAATGTCGTTCAACACCTGTAAGGTGTCTTCGAAACACAAATGAAGATATTTTTGTTGAAATCTGATGACTTAGACCGGCTCAGACAGGCCTTCATTGACACCAATGTCATTTCCTCTCTCAAGACCTACAAAAGGCACTAAAGATGTCGTTACAAAGCCCATCTCACAACAGTGGTTCTACAATAATTTTATGAAGTGTTATGAGGTTATGAATCATAACGTTCTTGGTGTAGAACGGTTATGAATCAACATATTGATTTATGATTCAGATCGCCAATGTCACGTGATTTCAGCAGTTTGCCACGCGATCTGAATCGTGAATCAATACGCTAATTTATAACAATTTGAAAGTGTGTTTTGAATTCGCCCCATCACTATATAAGTCCTTATTTAATTTTTCGTGCACAAAAAACTATTCCCGTTGCTTCATAAAATTATTATAGAATCACTGTAGTGAGATTGGCTTTGTAACAACATATTTAGTGCCTTTTATGGGTCTTGAGAGAGGAAATTACATCAGCGTAAATGAAGGCCTGTCTGAGCCATTGTCACATGTATAGTTGGTTTCCTTTGTGTTTGCACTGGTCACATGTTCCTTTGTTAGTTTCCCGCCACTTATCTGTCTCCTTGGTTACCCTCATTAGTTAATTCTGTTCCAGGTGTGTCTTGTTTATTAACTCGTTTTGGTTCCCTATTTAAGTTCCTCTTGTGTAGTCACTCCTTGTTCCATTCTTAAGTCTGATTTGTGGTGTTTGGTGTTCTGGCATTCTTGAATAATAAAAATAGCCCATCTGTTTGGAAGTTCTGGATCTCTTCATCTGTGCTGCACTATACACCGTGACAGAAGACTGTAACCCAAACTGCCAGAACTTCGAATTTGAAGATGGGCATCTTTCGGACCCCAGTCTCTCCCGTGTCTCCAACAAACATCTCTTCGGTGAAGGATCGCCTGTGTATGCTTTGGCAGAACGGTAGCCCACTGGAGAATGTATGTGGAGGAGTTTGTTGAGCTTGCCTATTTGGTGGACTGGCCAGATGCATCATTAAACGTGGTTTTTCTGATGGGTCTGTACGAGGACACTATTCGTTTTCTTGAACCTGCCTGTTCATATTTCCTAGTTGAGACCATCAATTTGATTCTGAGTCTAAATGGTTCAGAGTTCAAGATCGAAGAGTGTTTTCCTTGTCCAGCCCGCTCAGAAAAACTCGTGGCCTGGTCAGTCCAACCACAGCCAGCTTCCTCCACCTATCCCTCCAGTGGGCCTTCCTGTGATAACCTGCCGGCCTCAAAATCCCGAGACGACCGAGAAGGAGGGCGAAGACTAAGCCCTCGATATCGGCCAAGGGGACCGCTTCTCCACCAGAGCCATGCACTCCGTCCCTCCTGGACTCCGCCCCAGCCTTCCTGGACTCCGCTCTGTCCCTCCTGGACTCCGCTCCATGCCTGCTGAACTCCGCTCCGTGCTGCCACGAGCCCTCCGCTCCGGCCCCCGACGAGCCCTCCACTCTGGCCTTTAATGCCCCAAATAATTTTTTGTGGGGGGGGCATATACCTGTGGGTGGGACTTCCGACCCACCATGGCCGCCCGAGGTCCCTGACCCGCCATGGCCGCCCACGGCCCCTGACCCGCCATGGCCGCCCGAGGTACCAGATCCGCCGTGGCCACCCACAGCTCCACCCTGGAGGCCCCAGTCAGGTCTTGGTGCTCCAAGGGCTTCAGGGTGCCCACCCCCCCTCCCCAGTTGGACTTTCCACAGCATGAGGACGCGCCTATTGGGAGGGGGGAGTTATGTCACATGTATAGTTGGTTTCCTTTGTGTTTGCACTGGTCACATGTTCCTTTGTTAGTCTCCTGCCATTTATCTGTCTCCTTGGTTACCCTCATTAATTCTGTGCTGCACTATACACCGTGGCAGCCATCGGATTTCAACAAAAATATCTTTGTTTGTGGTCCGAAGATGAACTGAGGTCTTGTTGTTTAAAGCTCAAATATGTAGTTTATTTATTAAGAGAGCTCCTATTTGAAAATTTGATCTGGCATTTTCGGAGGTGTGAGACCCAGGCGATCAGCGGTGCGCAGCACTCATCAACCCCGGCGAGAGCAGCCTTAACTCGGCTAGTCATATTTGAGGTCCCATGAAAAGAAATTGCGTCTGTTGTGTAGCGAATTTCACACGCGAATGGATTAAAAATGTTCACGCGTCCAACTACGTGTGAATAGCGCAATTTATTTGCATCATTCGTGTGCGGTGTGAACACTGCATAAGAAGGAATCCCACACGTCTCTAGTTAGTATTCTGATGTTATGTTACACCTAAAATACAGTAGCCTACAAGCAGAAATGTCCTCACCGTTTATTTGACTTTTACCTTCATGCCATCCGAGATGTATATGACTTTTTTCTAAATAAAGAATAAAGTAATATACATACTTAAATAATCTATGCTAATGAAAACTCATTTGGGTTTCTAAGAGTTAAAGCATCAAACAGCACATACAGCAATAACTACAGTAATCCATTCGATCCCAATGGATGAATCAATGTCTTTTGAAGTTAGAAAAGTTAGAAAAATAACAATATTTTAAATTGTTTAAACTGTAGACAATATCGCTATCGACCAGCAGTCATCTGCCTGTGCATGCGAGGGTTAATTTCACGCTTGGCATAACTTAAAGCTACACTGTGTGATATTTCCCCCCATCTAGTGGTGTAAAGGTATATGACAATCCAGTGAATATTAGTTTCTGTTCCTCTCAATTCCGATTTCGTCCAAGATTAACATGGCTTCCAGTTCAACCTCGTCAATGAGTGCCATCGAGTGTTAAAACGCGAAAAGCGAAGCTTGAATTTACGGGTATGTCCCTCTTTGGCTAATGAACTTTCAAGATGGAGGGGCAACATGGTGACCGGCATTCGAACCCCTCACCCATATGTATTTTCAATGGCATATTATAAACTTATGAGAATACTTTATTACTTGAAAGAAGTAAATATACATTAATGAGCACATATATTTTTGAAAGAACTAAGTGTTTTTAGCTAAGAATAAACTAAAAAAGTTACAAAGTGTAGCTTTAAAGCGTGAGGTGCGCACGCCGAAAAACTCTGGTCATTGGGATGTCAGATGATGTTGTTGTTGTTTTTTAATGCTCACAACAGTATACAAGCAATAACATAATATATGATAATAGCAATTAGAAACAAACAAGACTAAAAGACAAGAGACACCAGTTCTCGTGTGTGTTTCAGATGAAACGCTCATGAAATCGCCATGAAAGCTTGAAGCGTCTCATGCACGCGCTGGTAACAGCTGACCGGATATGAAACAATTATTAAATTATGACAGCATTTCTTAGTGTATATACTTTTTCTTTTAATAAATAGTAATACAACATTTCAAAAGATATGGGATTCCTCTTAAGATCCATCAATGGAAATAACGAAAAAGAAGATCAGGATGTTACCTTTTGAAATTAAAAGTTTATTCAAAACAAAATAATAATAAGAAGGAGTGTCATAAATCTGTTTTAAATTAAGTTGTTTTTCAAATATTTCTGAGTGATATCAGATTGTGTATGTGTTTTTATTGTACTTATGCTGTAGCTACATGAAACAAGAGCCACTTTAATTTACAGCCCGCCATTCATACTTACCCTGTAACTACTCTGATAATTACCCCTTAATTAAAAAATACTAACAGTATAAATAATTTGTTAATTTTCCTGATAGTTACCCCTTAATTCCCCAAATATTACATATTGTTCCCTTATACCTACAAGTACTTACTTTATAGTTACACTATAAGTACCGAAAGTTATGCTGTAAATTCAGTAAATGCAGTACTTTCCGGGAAGTAATCTAAAGTGTTACCATATAATGCATAGTTACAAGCAACTATCAGGTTGAGGTCAAGACTCTGTGAAGACCAGTAAAGTTCTTCTATACCAAAGTCACTCATTCATGTCTTTTTGGACCTTGCTTTTAGCACTGGTGTGCAAAATGCAGAGAACACATCTCTGCTGCTTTAGAGTCCAGTGGTGGCTTGCTTTACACCACTGCATCCCACATTTTGCATTGCACTTGGTGATGTAAGGCTTGGATGCAGCTGCTCGGTCATGGAAACCCATTTCATGAAGCTCTCTACGCACTGTTCCTGAGCTAAACCTGAAGACAACATGAAGTTTGGAGGTCTGTAGCTATTGACTCTGCAGAAATTTGGTGACTTCTGTGATTTTACGTGGCCTACCACTTCATGGCTGAGTCGTTGTCTTTACCAATTGCTTCCACTTTTTTATAATAGCACTGACAGTTGACCTTGGAATATTTAGAAGTGAGGTAATTTTACATGTTTACTTTTTGCACAGGTGGGAACCTATCTTGGTACCACGCTTGAATTCACTGAGCTCCTGAGAGCGACTCTTTCTTTCACAAATGTTTGTAGAAGCATCTGCATGCCTAGGTGCTTGATTTTATACATGTGGCCATAAACGTGATCGGAACACCTGATTTTAAAGATTGGGAGGGGTGTCCCAATACTTCAGGCAATTTAGCATATAAACATAAAGCTTGATGTGAAAACTGATTATTGTTTTAAATAACCCTTAAACACATTTTATGTATGATGAAATGGATTTCTTTTATGAAAGAAAAGTTTATCCAATTGTTGCATTGCACTCTCTAAAAGTGTAGTAATGAATTTTGAATTATTTCTCTAAGGCATTCTCATGATAAAAGTATTCCTAACACTGTGGGGGATGCCGTCCTTTAATGGATTCCCCCAGAAAACTTCTGCAGTGTATCCTAATGGCACTATTATTACATGTCATTAAATGGCATACAATTATGTAAATGTATGAATGGCTTCACATACAGTCATAAACAGACTGGTTGGTCTGCTTATTCAGATTTTCAGAACAGAAACTCTGGCATCTTCATCTTACCGCAGAGAGCCCACACATGGGCAAATTAGGTCCTTTATGAGGATGTTCTGTCAGAGACTGGAGCTGATGCAAATGTCTGCGAAAAGAATAAGGAAAAGGGGAAATACTGGAACAGAGCAATTCATATCACACCCACTGTAAAGCTGAGATCTATGTCATGGGCAGTCAAGAGGGACTCTGGAAGCACAGAGGAAACCGGTAGAAAATAATTTTCCCTAGTTCTGCTTCGGCCTTCAATTTGATTTACTTTGTTCTCACTGAGGAGTCAATTACGTAAAGCTCAGACATCACTGTGTTTGTGAAAATCAGATGACTACCTCTGATCAGCTTATAGAAACAATAGACCTGTCATGCTTTGATTCAGTTTACCATGCCACTTAACATGATTATAACACTTCCTTTTCCAGTACATCACTTACAATGCATCATCAAGATATTTTAATGCATTATAATGCACCTTATAACACAGTCTTTGTATTGACTACTTTAAAGTAACTACTATGTACTTACACAAAAAAGTAAAAACAACAACAACAACAAAAAAACTTTATTTTGGTATGGGTGGGTTTAAGGGCGGGTTAAGGTGTAAGGAAAGGATCAAAAGTGCAATTATAGATGCAGTTACATAAATTACTTACTGAGGTTATAACATACAAATATTTTAAATAGAAGTGCAATATGTACAGAAGTATTTAATTAATTTATTGGTTTAAATGTTAAGTAAGGGATAATGTACACCCAGCTGGTTGTTATTGCAGAATAAATCCGGACAGTGATCAGGACTTGCGTCACTCTGAAGGGGTTTATTCTGTGTTATTACACGGCTCTGTGAATTACCTGATTTTGATTGGTAAATTGCACATTCCAGCGTTACGTTATTTCCAGATAACACCCGCTCATACGGTACTACGAGTTATCTTGACCGGTACTACCATCTTGTGGCTTAAACAGCCATGGGTTTCAATGGAAGACTTCAAGGCAGGTTTCCTTTATAATGTTTTTAATATAGATATTTTTCTTACACAAACGCATCGATTCGAATCAGAAGGCTCTATTAACCCATCGGAGCCAAGTGGAGCACGTTATTTGACGGACAGCTGCATTTTTTATGGAATTCAAAAACAACTAACGTTACAACTAGGCTACTGCTTGGATTAACGTTAGCCTGGACTTTTAAAATATAACTCAGATTATATTTGTCTGAAAGAAGAATGTCATATACACCTATAATGACTTGAGGGTGAGTAAATCATAGGCTTAGGTTTCATTTTTGGGTGAACTAACCCTTTCAGCATTCATTTTCAACATTTAGCAAGGGCATATGGCAAATCTTCAGCAATAGATAAAGGCTTAAAGCAGGTTGGAACTGTTTTTCTGCGCGGAAGCTTTGCGTAAGAGCTAATAAAATATTTAATCTCTCAAGACAATATTTTGTGTCTAATAATTATTTATATGAGACTAGTAGCCGCGTAATAAGCGGGATAATGTACACCCAGCCGGTTGTTATTGCAGAATAAACCCCTTCAGAGTGATGCAAGACCCCTCCGCTTCGCTGATCCGCTCTCCGTGATCACTCTGTCAGGGTTTTTTCTGCGATAACAACCGGCTGGGTGTACATTATCCCTTACTTATTACATGGCTCTGAAATATTTGATTGTGACTGGTCAATCGGGCATTCCAGCGGTATGTTATTCCCAGATAACAACCATCAAAATTAAATAACACACCGCTCATCCAGGTACTACGAGTTAACTTGACGTGTACTACTTATATGCTTAATGCTGTCATTGATTCCAGAGCGGGAGAGCAAATGTAAACCCACTGCTGTCACAGTACTTCACGAAATCAGCAAAGTCATCATAGAAGTCGTGTTTTTTTTTTGATGGAGCGGTCCCAACAAAGGTTCACAGTCGTGCTTTCCCATATGAAAAAAACCTATATGGGTCATATAGAGCGACCATATATCTTCCTTATGTGGCATTCCAAAGGGAGAGTTATAGATTTAATTCAACGACTACGCCACCCTGGAAATTCGCCAGGGACGATACCAAGTAAATTTTCTTTTGTTAAGACACCACAGGTTCGTTATCTATATGGGTGAAGAGACACAGGTCGCAAGTATGAAAAATTATCACTTTATTGTATCAATATTGAATAAAAGACAGATACCAATATCGGAGCAGGAGTCGCCAATCTGCATCCGACACATACACACACAATACAAATAATACAAAATGATCAGAAGCAGAGGTATCTGGAGGGTTGGGCCCCCTGTCCAATTTAGAAACGTTACCATGATACAATACACGGCCATACCACACGTGAAGATTGGATATAAGAAAACACACAGCACTAAGTGTGAACACCACACTATGGCAGCAGGACGTCACCCTCCAGAAAACTCCCAGCTCCTGTAAAAAAAATTAAATGACAACACAATGAAAAACAATTTGGACAGAAACCAAAAATAACAATACAAAATGAAACATTAACAATTGAAAATATCCCTAAGTTAAATTAAAGACAAATTCACACTTTACACACTTAACATTCATTCTGACTTCTGGCAGTCCAGTTACAATGTCAGAGTGAGGTAACATACGTTGAATGAATGCACACAGTACTGATATACAGCCACTAGAATCAAACAGGTGGCAGTCGGCGGAAACAGATCGGCCATCCAGGCCGCTCAGACCTCAGAGACGATAATCTCAGAAACAGTTACTATTAGGAAGATAAAACTAAACAGCACAATGATGAAATTGTGGTAACAGCAGACTTTCAGGAAAACGTCAGACTTGTAATATAGCAACAAAACAGCAGCGCGAGCTCAAACGCGTTTAATGCAGGAGACCGTCAGCCCAGCATCATCTATGCCGAGCGTCTGTGAAGGAACTGATTCTCCGGCTAAAACAACAATTAGTTAGCTCACTAAATTGAAATGTTAGTCAAAAAGGTTAACTATACGTACCGAGTGATTGTCATGGAAACGCATAGCTGTACAATTACTCACAGCACGAATCACCGTGGCTCACGTTTACATTAAAACCACTGGAATTGAATGAACGCAAGTTACCACAAACAACATATTAACATGGACAAACAATAGCATTTAGCTTACCTACACATAACAAATGCCTGCACACACACGTCACTGCAGGGCTGCAGACCAAACATTCCCTCACTGAATGGTGGCGCGCCCTCGCCCTGGGGGCGGAGCTTGAAATGACGCACCCTCAGGTAAGACACAGGGTTTTAAATAGACAGGTCTCAAATGCTGATAGGCCGTCACTCTAAATACAGTACTAATACTGTATAATATGGCGTCCAGCCCCAGTGGGGCTGGATGTGACAGGGAAAACCACTGAGGACAGTGGGAATTCTCTGCTGAAGCAAACAGATCTACCTCTGCTTTCCCGAATCTTTGCCACAGGAGCTCCACCGCCTCGGGGTTGAGTCTCCATTCCCCAGGCCTCAGCCCCTGCCTCAACAGGATGTCTGCTTCCTGATTTAGGGCACCCGGGATATAAACTGCCCTGATGGAACGCAGTTTCCCTTGGGCCCACAGGAGGATCTGACGTGCCAGTTTGTATAAGGGACGGGACCTCAGACCCCCCTGATGGTTTATATAGGCGACCACCGATGTGTTGTCTGTCCTGACTAACACATGATGGCCCCTGAGGTCAGGCAGGAACTGTTTCAATGCCAGAAACACAGCGAGCATCTCTAGCCGATTTATGTGCCATAGCCGCTGATGTTCCTGCCATAGACCCAGGGACGAACGACCACTCATGGTCGCACCCCACCCCGTGAGGGAAGCATCTGTCGTTAGCGTGACGCGACGAACCTGAGCTCCCAGCACGGGTCCCTGGGCCAGAAACCCGGGATCTTTCCACATGACCAGAGCTCGAAGGTATCGCCGCGTGACTTTGATCGTGCGGAGTGGATTTCCCCTCGGGGAAAACCCTTTTGGTCTGAGCCACCACTGTAGCGGCCTCATGTTCAGCAGGCCAACAGGTATCACGTTGGACGCAGCCGCCATGAGGCCAAACAGTTTCTGGAACTGCTTTACAGTGACAGCACAGTCTAGCTTCAGTTCTTTGACTGCTACCAGGATCGATGCTATGCGTGTCGGCGATAATTGCGCCCGCATAATTACCGAATCCCAGATCACGCCTAGAAAGGTGGTTCTCTGAGCCGGAGAAAGCACACTCTTCTTCACGTTCAATCTCAACCCCAACCTCGACATGTGTGTGAGAACAGCATCTCGATGCCGAACACGCCATCCGCCACCGTCGTCGATATAATTGAGTATGCGGATGCCCTGCAGACGCAACGGCGCCAGAGCTGCATCCACACACTTGGTGAAGGTGCGGGGTGACAGTGCTAGACCGAAGGGAAGTACTCGATATTGGTATGCCTCTCCCTTGAAGGCAAACCTCAGAAACTTCCTGTGATGTGGAACGATGGAGACATGGAAATATGCGTCTTTGAGGTCTATGGTCACAAACCAATCCTCTGCCCTGAAGCGGCGAACCGGCAGGGAACGCCTGACTTGACTGCTCTGGAGCCCCCCGAGGGGGGAGCGGACCACCCTCGGGTGGCCTGCGGGGACCATCTGCGCCCCGGCATTGCGGCGGGGTTGGCAGCGTGGCCCCCAGAGGGTGCTGCAGGAAGACGGGTACCGTGCGCTGAGGTAAGCACCGTCTTCCTGCGGAGGGGACAACCCTCAGCGTCCTGATGCTTCTGCCGTCAGGAACGCTTCGATGAGGCCTTCTTGGCGATGAGGACTGTCCTCAGATCAGCCCTACCCCTCGAAGGCCTCGCCTGAGAGCGCCGCCCCGCCTCGCCTCCCAGTCTCTCTGAGGGGCAGTATGGGTGGCGACGCTCTGCCGCTGTTACGCCCTGTGCGAGGAGCTCGTACTCGGTTTGGGCTGCTGTTTTTCAGCTGCAGCCCCAGGGACTTGGATCCGGAGAGGGAGAAACTGCTTTAGCGCCTGGACTCCTGGAACCTCTCGGTGACAGATTGTACTGCGTCACCGAAGAGGCCCACAGGGGACAGCGGCACATCGAGCAAAAAGCTCTTCTCCCTCTCCTTAATTTCGGTGGGGTTAAGCCACAGATGCCTCTCCGTGGCCACCAAGGCTGCCATAGAGCGGCCAACACATCTGGCCGTCTCCTTGGTTAATAACTTCACCCCCCACCTCATCTCTGCCATCCAAGTCCCTTAGCAGGTCAGCCTGGTACGCCTGCATGATGGCCATAGTGTGCAGGCATGCCGCGCGGCCTGACCTGCCGCCGAGTACGCTTTACCCATGTTACGTCCCTCGTTAAGTAGCTGTTAAAATGTCTAGCATATTATCAGACATAACACAATAGAGGTGTGTGCGTGACAGATAGTGAAAGGGAACATGCAAATGAACGAGCCGAGACTTTAATCTCATTTGAAAAGTATTTAATGTGAATATTATTGTAAAGTAATTAGTGAAAAGTAATGATATAAAAAGTAGATTAACAAATGTACGAGCAGTCAGGATCAAACAGACATCAAAAGTGGGGAGAGAGAAGGAGCAAACGAATGGTGCTTAAATCAAAGAACCAAACATAACAAAACTTCTCTAACTAAAGATTCAAAGCAACTAAACTAACTAACAACAAAAGATGTAGAAAAAAACATCTTCGACGTCCGCAAACGCCATAACTAAACTTCCTAACTAAACCAAAATCAAAACATACATAACAGCACCACTCCTGAGCCTGGTGTGTCTAATACATGATTTGAGCTACGTGTGTGTAAATGTAGGTCGCGACCTGCTTACTGGCTCACAACCTCTCTTACCCCTTTCACTACGGGAAGTGAACAGATGACAGAAGACTCAGAAACTCTTTAGTAACCAGATTTGATTAGACTCTCGGACTGGACTCTCGAACGAGAGACCGTCGTCACCGAGCGTGCTCTCTCTCCCCAAAGTCAGAGCACCCCGTCTCTTTCAACTTGCTCCATTCATAAAGAGCCTCGCGACCGCTGATTGGTGGTAGCCGCCTGACGTCAGCGTGAGGTCCGTCGATTTACAAGCGATCGTCCACTCACGTTCCAGCTCTGAAACAAAGGCAGCTGATACAAATACACACTCACATATCAGGCCCAGCGTGATCTCAAGACAAAAATACGTAACCATGTGCGTAACACACAACATGTATATAACAAACAAAAAAACTACGTAGCACTGCGTACGTAACACTCACCCTCTTAAGATTTTTCCTAAGGCAGCTTTTAAGCTCTAGATAAAGTGTCAGCAATGATATTTTCAGACCCCTTTTTGTGCTTAATAATCAAGTTATAATTCTGCACAATCAACGACCAACGCATCAAGCGTTGATTGTGATTATACATCCGAGTCAAAAACACCAAAGGATTGTGGTCCGTATACACAGTGACAGGAAGAACAGATGAACCTACATAAACTTCGAAAAACTGTAACGCTAGAATCAGACCCAATGCCTCTTTCTCGATGGTAGAATAATTTCGTTGATGTCGATTAAATTTCCGTGAAAAGTAACAAATAGGATGCTCAAGTCCCTCATCATCCTCTTGAATAAGAACCGCACCCATACCTAAAGCACTAGCGTCTACTTCAACTTTAAAAGCACGTGAAAACTCCGGAGCAGCGAGGACAGGTGCACTGGTCAACAACAGCTTTGAGCTGTCAAACGCATGCTGACACGCGTCAGTCCAAGTAAAAACATTCGCTGGACTTAACAGACTGGTCAACGGATGGACTACAACAGAGAAGTTCTTGCAAAAACTTCTATAATAACCAGCCATTCCTAGAAAACGACGTAACTCTCGTCTAGTCGTAGGCACAGGGAAATCCACGATAGCAGATACTTTGGCACTGACAGGACGCACTTGACCTTGCCCTACCTCCTTACCCAAGTAAGTGATGGTGGCTTTACCGAATTCGCATTTGATCAAATTAACTGTAAGGGAAGCACCAGCCAACCGCTCAAAAACTCTCCGAAGAACAGTCAAATGCTCAGACCAAGTAGACGAATAAATCACTAAGTCATCTAAATATGCATTACAGTTCTGAACTCCCGACAAAACAACATTTACGAGGCGCTGAAAAGTGGCTGGGGCGTTTCGCAGCCCGAACGCCATAACGCGATATTGTAAAAAATTGTCAGGGGTTACGAAAGCTGAAATTTCTGCCGCTCGAGCAGTCAATGGCACTTGCCAATACCCTTTCAGCAAATCTAATTTCGTAACAAACTTAGCAGAACCAAGGTTATCTATACAGTCTTCCATCCTAGGAAGAGGATAGCTATCTGGTACAGTCACGGCATTAACTTTGCGATAATCCGTGCAAAAACGAAATGCACCGTCAGGCTTCGGGACCAGCAAGCAAGGAGAACTCCACGGACTATAACTAGGTTCAGCTAAATTGTTTCTCAAAAGATACTCGATCTCAGTTTTCATCACAGAACGTTTGGTATGGTTCACTCGATAAGCATGTTGTTTAATAGCATGATCACACGTAACTTGAATATCATGCTGTATCACATGGGTCTGGGTTGGCACATCACTGAACAGCACAAGGAATTCTCGAATTAACCGAGTAATATCCTGATGCTGGGATTCAAGCAGATTGTCAAGTTTAGCGGGCAAATTTCTCAAAATTTCCGAATTCACAAGTCTGCCACAAGTTGACAAATCATTACGAAGTGCAAACCCATCAGAGTCACACTCACCCAAAGGTATCACCGACATGTCACCACTCGCTGCGGCGGCATCAGGGACAGCGATGACGGCAGCGGCTGAAACCTCACTCAACGTCGCCACAGGCTTTCCTGTTTCCTCCGGCGATCTGTCAAAACGCATACGCGAACAATATAGCTTCAACATGTTGATGTGACAGGTGCGAAACTTTCGTTTACGGTCAGGTGTATGTATTACAAAATCTGTCTCACTCAATCGCTTTGATACCTTATACGGCCCAGAGAACCGAGCGGTCAGAACTGAACCAGGTATTGGTAACAATACAAGAACTTCGTCGCCAGGTCGAATTTCTCGCACAACAGCTTTCCGATCGTAACGTTTCTTCATGCCCTCTTGAGTAACTGAGAGCGAAGCGCGTGCTAACGAGCATGCATTATGCAATCGTTCTCGAAACCGACTAACATAATCCAGCACACCTTGCTTTACCAACTTTGTATCATTCATCATTCCGTCCTTCAGTACCTTTAGTGGACCTCGTACTGTATGTCCGAATACCAAGTCTGCAGGACTAAATCCTAAGGATTCTTGCGTTGCCTCACGAACTGCAAACAATACTAGTGGAACTCCGTCATCCCACTCTTTACCAGAACTCATACAATACTTTCTCAACATTGACTTCAACGTCTGGTGAAAACGTTCTATCGCACCCTGACTCTCAGGATGATACGCGCTCGATATTCGATGTGAGATACCCAAAGTTTTCAACACTTGTCTAAAAACATTCGAGAGAAAATTCGTTCCCTGGTCTGTCTGCACTATTTTTGGCAATCCGAACGTAGAGAAAAATTTAAGCAAAGCTTTAATGATAATAGGCGCAGTTATTCTCCTCAAGGGGACAGCTTCCGGAAAACGTGTGGCAGAGCACATAATTGTTAAAAGAAATTGATTACCTGTTTTGGATTTTGGAAAAGGACCCACACAATCCAAAATCACATGTTCGAACGGTTCACAGATATCAGGAATCGGAATCAGAGGCACTGGAGGAATCTTTTGGTTTGGCTTGCCCATCACCTGACACTCATGACAGGTGCGGCAGTGCTGTGATACATCTCTTTTCAGGCCAGGCCAGAAGAAATGTTTCAGAATACGATTGTAAGTTTTTGTCACCCCCAAATGACCCGCCAACTCATGATCATGTGCCAAACTCAATACTTGTTTACGATAGACAGTAGGCAGAACAATCTGACAAACAGCATCCCACTCAGTCTCCACCCCTGAATCAGGATGCCACTTCCTCAGCAACAGCCCACTGTCGACCATATATTTAGCCGAACCAAGTTTATCAGATTTAACATTTTCCGCAGCAGAAAAACAGTTAGCCAGCGACACATCTTCCCTCTGCGCAGTCTTAATGCGTTCAAAAGAAATAGGTTCAGCTAAGAACTCAGACGCAGTCGCAACGTCAACAGAAGTTCCATCAGGTCTCACCTTTTCAGAGACATTTGGATCTAACTCAGATGCTACATTAAACACAGGTGACATGAAAGAATCAGACAGCACAATGTCATCTCCAATTCTGCGTTTTTGTGCACGCGTCACTACACTAGCAGCAAATACCTCCGGAAAATTAGCAGAGATGTCATCCGCAGGAATAAAACAGTCAGGTGTGTTAACGACTTCTAAAACAGGCAACACCTTACCGCCGGCCAAATCGTTCCCGAGAATTACTGCAACGCCCTTCACCGGAAAGGAAGAACGTACACCAACCTTGACAAAACCTGAAACTAACTCACATTGTAAATGTATCTGGTGCAACGGCACCTGCACAACTCCCATTTCAATCCCTTGAACTAAGACACTTGACCCGCAAAAGGTCTGCTCTGATAAAGGAAGTGCGTTGGAAATGATAAATGACTGAATCGCTCCTGTGTCACGCAAAATTTGCACCTCTTTCTGCTCGGCAGACCTGCCATTAACGGAGATTAAGCCCTTCATCACAAATGGTTTAAACCCTGCATCAATCTCATCTTTTTCTAGAACAGTTTCAGGCACAGTCTTCACAAAATTAACAGGTTTTAATGATCCTTGCTGATTCTTACGTTTTAACACCGAACAATCAGAAATCAGGTGTCCCACTTTGTGACAATAATAGCATTCTCGTACCTCCTTGTTTGGTGATGAACTACCTCTCGCACCGGCGCTCGAGTTCTGCGCTGAAGGCACTCTCACTATTTTCTCTGGTCGGACTGAAACAAACACATTCTTGTGCGTTAACACATACTCGTCGGCGAGAACCGCGGCTTGTGAAAGCGACGTAGCCTTTTGCTCATTTAAATACGTGACTACTCGTTCTGACAGACAATTTTTAAAATCCTCTAAAAGCATTAGCTCTCTCAGAGAACTCAAATCCTGCACATTATTCGTAGACAACCATTTATCAAAAAGAACTCCCTTCTCACGGGCGAATTCCACAAAAGTTTGTTGAGCTACTTTTCTATGGTTCCTGAAACGTTGCCGATACGCCTCAGGCACCAACTCATATGCGCGGAGAACAGCATTCTTCACTACATCATACTGCAAGCTTTCCTCCAACGAGAGCACCGAACAAACATCCTGTGCTTTACCAACTAAACGGCACTGTAATAAAAGACACCAAACCTCTTTTGGCCAACGAAGAGCAGCAGCCACACGCTCAAAAGCAGCAAAATACGCGTCCACTTCAGATTCCCGAAAGTGAGGCACCAAAGCAATATGTTTACTAATATCAAATGTAGCAGTCGAAATATCACTCACAGAGTTTGCCGAATTAACTGAAGTACCAACAGGGCTAACAGGATTAGGCTGCACAACTCGGTCAGGGACAACCTTCGCTGACTCTAACTCGAGCCGCTGCAGTTTTACCTGTTTGTCAGCCTCGATTTCCAGTCTACGGACCTCCAGGCGTAGCTTCATTTCGGCTTGGCGCGTCTCAGCTCGCTCCTGCGTCTCCATCTGGAGTCGGGCTAAACGGACTTTAAGTCGCGCGTCACCCCCAGACTCCCCAGAACGCGGAGACAGCGGGTAGAAGGGCGGCAAGACTGCCTTGGGCTCGGCCTCCGCCTCCACCTCAGCGTGCTCACCTGTTGCCACTTCCACATTCCCCACACTAGACAAGCGCCTTTCCACAGCCGACATGCCAGCCTTTTCACTATCCGCAACTGGAAATAAAAACACTTTTACTTCGACCAAATGTTTCAAAATCTCATTTTTAATAACCTGCTTTAACCCTTAAAGACCTAGAACATTTTTGGGGCGCCTGATGTGCCTCTACTTTTCTTTGTTTTTCTCCCCCATTCTAGCAGTTATCATCAAGTGCTATATATCATTTTAAACAGGAGAACCTGAAGTTTCCATCTAGCTCATTTGATGTCCCAATTTTACATTTATTTATTCTGAGAATGGATTAAATTAATATAATTTCAAGAAAAATGGCAGCAAAAATGTGATATTTTTACTGTGAACTCGAACAGAACTTCATGAAGTTTGGATTTTTTCCTTTAGAAAGTTAGACTTGGTTGTTTTACACTTCCAGATTAAATTTTGTCTACATGTAACAATCCCTCAACAAGTTATAGCCATTTATTATAACATTATTCTAGGCGTTTCTAGGTTTTTGAGTGAAAACAGGTGTATTTTATTTACTGATAATGTGTCCAAAAAAGTTCAAGTAATAAAGTAAATAGAAAGATTGTTATATAATAACAACACTGAAACAAACATTTTTCTTCATAGAAATATATTATAATTTGAACATGAAAAACAAACGCAAACAATACATCAAGTTGTGACAACAAACCATGAAATAAAATATACTGAGGCGACTTTTACATGTGGGCGGCTATTTTCATAAACGGACATTTCAACCTCTCTGCACATAATCTTCTCAAACACAAATTGAGGAAAATATAATAGTGAAAATTGTGTAAAACACAAACTACATACAAATAGAGAAATATACTAGCTGTGCTCTGAGAGAGCGCTTTGCACGCGTTTATTTCTGTTTGGTTTCATGATGCATGCAAATTCACACCCACGTTAATTTTTCAGAGAAACGTGATTCGTGGTTCAAAAGACCAAACACTGCATTTATTGGTTGAATTGATCAAAGTTTCAACGAATCTGGGCACAGGTGGGGTGGGACTAATAAAAAAAAAAATTCTGTTTGGCTCAGGGGAACAACCCACGTGTGTTTCCTGGACAAATCAATGCTGCATATTTTGTTGACGCATCCACGCTGACTATGGAGCCTCTGAATGATCAATCGCGAGACATATTATACCTATGGAAAGCAGAGATTCTCCTCTTTATGGTGCAGTTTACAGCATACAGATTGGATTAGCGGTTTAAAAGTTATTAAACATTTTAGAACGATAGTTATTTTTAGTCAATGCTGCATATTTTGATGACGCATCGATGCTGACTACGGAGCCCCTGAATGATCAATCGCGATTAATGTTATACCTTTAGAAAGCGGAGATTCTCCTCTTTACGGTGCAGTTTACAGCATACAGATTGGATTTGCGGTTTAAAAGTTATTAAACATTTTAGAACGATAGTTATTTTTAGCCGCGGGCGGCTGTCTCGGTCTTTAAGGGTTAATGCTTGCCTCACCACAGGAATGCGATAGTGATCCGCGATCTGCAGCAACTCGTCTTTTCTACAACGCTCAAAAGTTTCTAAAGTTGGATCAGCAATAAATGATTGCAAATCAAAAGTACTCATTATTCTCTTTTCCACGATACTTACTCACAACACAAACGAATCCCTTCGATTGCAGGATCCCCTCACAAACGCACACGCACACACCAATTAACCGGGATGCACTTGTAATCAATATAGAATATTAAAATTGAATCTCAAACAAAAGAAAGAGATAATCTTAATATCCCGGACGAGCCCCCAAATATGTTACGTCCCTCGTTAAGTAGATGTTAAAATGTCTAGCATATTATCAGACATAACACAATAGAGGTGTGTGCGTGACAGATAGTGAAAGGGAACATGCAAATGAACGAGCCGAGACTTTAATCTCATTTGAAAAGTATTTAATGTGAATATTATTGTAAAGTAATTAGTGAAAAGTAATGATATAAAAAGTAGATTAACAAATGTACGAGCAGTCAGGATCAAACAGACATCAAAAGTGGGGAGAGAGAAGGAGCAAACGAATGGTGCTTAAATCAAAGAACCAAACATAACAAAACTTCTCTAACTAAAGATTCAAAGCAACTAAACTAACTAACAACAAAAGATGTAGAAAAAAACATCTTCGACGTCCGCAAACGCCATAACTAAACTTCCTAACTAAACCAAAATCAAAACATACATAACAGCACCACTCCTGAGCCTGGTGTGTCTAATACATGATTTGAGCTACGTGTGTGTAAATGTAGGTCGCGACCTGCTTACTGGCTCACAACCTCTCTTACCCCTTTCACTACGGGAAGTGAACAGATGACAGAAGACTCAGAAAACTCTTAAGTAACCAGATTTGATTAGACTCTCGGACTGGACTCTCGAACGAGAGACCGTCGTCACCGAGCGTGCTCTCTCTCCCCAAAGTCAGAGCACCCCGTCTCTTTCAACTTGCTCCATTCATAAAGAGCCTCGCGACCGCTGATTGGTGGTAGCCGCCTGACGTCAGCGTGACGTCCGTCGATTTACAAGCGATCGTCCACTCACGTTCCAGCTCTGAAACAAAGGCAGCTGATACAAATACACACTCACATATCAGGCCCAGCGTGATCTCAAGACAAAAATACGTAACCATGTGCGTAACACACAACATGTATATAACAAACAAAAAAACTACGTAGCACTGCGTACGTAACAACCCACCAACGGCGATGTTGTTTTTAGTGGCTTGGTGGGTAAAGTCCGGGCCTTTAGGGACGATGCTGACGAAGGCGAGAGATGGCTCGCAAGCGTCTCCTCTACCTTCGGCATCGCCCCATAACCGTACTGTTTCAGCCCAACGATGTTACTATAAGTTGACGTTTGTGGGCTGAACACTCGATATGATGCCGGTTTCTTCCACGATCTAGACACCTTGGTGTGCAGATCGGGGAAGAACGGCAGGCCCCGACGTCTGCTGCACAAGAGAGCAGAAATCTCTCATCTAGTTTGCTGTCTTTTTCGATGGGACTCTGCTCTTTCGTTTGGCCAGTCGATGTTAAATCTGGCCACCGCTCTCGTGAGCACCTCAATGAGCTCCTCGCTTGCAGGTGACTGAAGTGACGAGTCTTCAGTCGCGATGCTCTCAACGTCCACCTCCTCAGAGCTGGATAGTTGGAGCACCGGCGCCCCGCCCGGGGGGGAAGAAACCGCAGAGCGGGCTTCCAAACCCCGAGACGAGGCGCTGGACGGTGCAGGTGAGGGCTGAGATAAGGCTGGGCCCGTCTCAAACCCCTCTGTAAGGTCCATTTGTGAACCCCACAACTGAAGCTGCCGCTCTGCCTCGGCAGCAGCGGGACCCGAGCCGCGGGGAACACGAGCCGAGGCACCCTCCTCGAAGAGTGCCCGGCGGGAGCGCAGCGTTTTTAATGGAAGCTGCTCGCAGTGCTCGCAAGCAGCCCCCTCGAGGGCTGCCTGGGCATGCAGCACTCCCAAACAGATCACACAAAGAGAGTGTGTATCCCCACCCGTGATGTAGCATGGGCAGGGATGAACACACCTCTTAAACTGTTCGCTCGCCATTTAAATCTAAATTTTCTCATGTGCTGCGAGCAAATCACTCCGCACTCCGCAGAAGTGGAGCAGTGCTGCGCCTTCTGAAAATATAGTCCACAGTATGTATATGTTTATAAAATAGCTGTGTCTCATGTAACCTTGTTATTTGTACGCGATGTGACTATACATTGCAACATGTAAATAGGAAAATGTTGGCGTTATTTTGTCACTTTTTGAGCAGTATAGGCTAGCTGAAACCATATACCTCCAGTCTCTGTGCTAAGCTAGGCTAGCGGGAGTGCGTGTCAGACTGAGTTATGGGATGCACTGAGATGAGAATGATATATATGGACTTATCAAACTCTGGGGGATACACTTAATAAGCCAAAGTCCCAAAAAGTTGGAGTGTTCCTTTAAAACTCACCCCGCTGTCTCTGCCTGAACGGTCCACTTTTGAATGCCTTGCCTTCAGATGTAAACCACCTCTCACTATAACTATTCTTCTTATTTTACCAGCCTCCTAAGCAAAATCCAGCTTTTATGTCAAAGATAAATGAATTTCTCACTTCATTCTGTACCACATCTGCTAACATTGTTATACTTGGAGACTTGAACATTCATGAACAACATTCAACGGCAAAGATGTTGCTGCCCAACTTCAGGATCATCTAAATTCAAACTCCCTTTTTGAAAAATTTCAGTCCGGTTTCCAATCCGATCATAGCTCTGAAACAGCCCTAATCAGGGTCACAAATGACCTGTTGATGGCGGCTGATGACCTGTTGACCGGCACACCATCGCTGCTCATTCTGCTGGATTTATCTGCGGCTTTTGACACGGTTGATCACAATATCCTCCTTCAGTGTCTCCATCATTCTATCTGACTCTCTGACATTGCTTTGAGCTGGATTCAGAGTATGTTTCCTTGGGAGGTGTAAAGTCTCAGGCGCATACAGTCACTTGTGGTGTCGCGCAAGGGTCGGTCCTCGGCCGGATTTTGTTCACCATTTATATTCTTCCCCTTGGCCACATAATCAACAGGCATGGAATATAATTTCATTGCTATGCCGATGACACTCAGCTATATATAAAAACCAACCTCACTTCATATACAGCCACTCTGTCTTCTCTGAGCTCCTGTCTTGAGGAGATTGAGGCATGGATGAAGGCAAACTTCCTACAGCTAAATAGCTCCAAAACAGAAGCTATTTTAGTTGGTACACCACACCAGGTCCAGTCATCACCTATAACGCACATCACCTTCTGTGGTCAAAACATTCCAATTTCATCAACAGTCACTAACCTGGGAGTAAGATTTGATGCTCAACTCACATTTGACGCCCACATACAACATCTGTGTAAGATCTCCTTCTATCATCTCAGGAACATTGCTAAACTCCGTCCTTCACTTGGTCTGTCAGATGCTGAAAAACTTGTCCATGCTTGTGTATCCTCCAGGCTGGACTACAGCAATGCTCTCCTTTTTGGGATTCCTGGCAAAAGTCTACAAAAATTTCAATACATTCAGAACAGTGCTGCCAGGATCCTAATGAGGATAAGAAAATATGACCATATCACACCCATCCTTCACTCACGCCACTGGCTTCCTGTCTCATACAGGATTAATTATTAAATCATCTTACTTACCCATCAATGCATCCACAGAAACGCACCCCCCTACTTAAAGGAACTACTCGCAACACAAAACTCTTCACGCAACCTCCGTTCTGGAAACAAAGCCCTTCTTCAACCATCCAGAACTAAGCTCCGCACTATGGGGGATAGAGCCTTCTGCTCAGCTGCAACGTGGACATGTTAACATGCACCATCTCTGTCAGCAAGTCCATCTTTTCCCTCATCTTAATGGCATAGGACAAGATGGTTGTTGCAACAACTAGAATTTAACGATTCCCTGCCCTACTCCTTTCCAAAGGGCCCACGATATCCATGGCAATCAGAGTAAAAGGAACATCAATGATGGGAAGACTCACTAAAGGTGCTCTATCACTTCTTTTTGAAGGACTTGTCAATTGACATTCTGGATATGACTTGCAAAAGTCTATCACATCCATATAAAGTCTGGGCCAATAAAACTGGCTAAAGTATTTTGCTGTCCCTAATGCCCCACCCATGGCACTGAATGGCCTAATTGCAACACTCTCTCTCTCATAGAAACAGGTACCACCAACCTTTCTCCCTGAGTACCTTGCCAGTACAGCCTGTCATGTTTTATCAGATAGTGCTCTTTCTGAGAGAACATTGTCTGCTGCTTCACATCGCTTGTCTTCTCAAAAAACAGTTGTAATGTCTTATCTTGTATCTGTAACTGTCCAATTACAGATACAAGATAGGAATTTGGAGGAATTTGCTCCATGTCCTCCATACATGTTTTGGGCAATTGCTCAAGAATTTTTGTGCCCTCAATCTTGTTTTGGCGTCTTTCATGTTTCAACTTCTTAGCCTTGGTAACTGTCGCAAAAGGTAAACTCTGCAAAGCCTGTCTAACGCCATCTTCCTGCTTAGCTTGAGCTATTATGACTACTCTAGCGTACGTTAGCTCTTTATCACATTGCAATAGATCAAGTAATACTGGAACATCTCTGCCCAGAATGACTGGATGAGGAGCTTGTTCCACAATGCCCACTAACAGGAAATATGGTTGGTTATCAATTTCAATCTTTAGATCTGTTTTGGGGTACTCTCTCACATTCCCAAGGATACAACAAACAACAACTTTGCCTCGCACTGAACTACTCTGTAGCTGTGTCCCAAAGTGAAGTGCGCGCACTTTGAAGGCCGCATTTGAAGTGCGATTACGTCATAGCGGTGCGACGAAGGCTGCCGCAATTCATGAGCGACTTTAAAATGCGCCCTTCAGTTCTCAGGCAAAGGAAGGGTACAGCAGATGGAACCTTCCCATAACTTCGCATCCTTCCCTATCCCAGAATTCATAGCACACTGTGACTGGTGGTCCGCATTCCCGCGCACTCGATCAGATTTCCCAGTTAAAGACGGTATAGCGGTCGGTAACTCAAGTGTAGCCTAGATACTATTGAACACAACAGCGCAAGTGCTTGAAGTAAATAAAACGAGTTCCCAGTTCCCTGCCCTGAGCAACCAAGATTAACTTTATTTTCCCAATTTTTAAATGCTATTTATTTCGCAACTATTCTCTCAAGAAGATGAATCAGTCCATTATCACCCTTTTCGCTGTTTCTTTCTTTTTTTTCATACACTTTCTTTAAATAGCCTTCAAAATTAAATATTTTCGTCCCGCTCCCTATTCCGCACCGCACCATTCCGCTCGCGCGTAAAATTCACTCCGTGCTCACCCGCTATAAATTATTTTATTCCCGACCCGACTGATCCAGCTAAATTTACATTTTGTTTCCAGAATCTATCTTTTAAATTTCCCTTACAGAAAGAGAGACACTGGGGATAGGAATTGTCCGTGCAATCATTTATTTTTCTTATAGCTAGCCTATACTGTCAACACCGTAGCTAAAACAAATATCACAGAAAAATAGGCTAAATCAAATGTGACATCTCAGAATTATAAGAAAAAATGTAAATAAACGAAAACTGCTGACTTAGATGCTAACATAAAGTTTTTTATGTGAATGAGTGAATGAATGTTCACTGACGATGGTCACCAAAAGATCGATCCTCCAAATGCTAATGCATGGCCGACACAACAATTTAAATGGCTAGGCTATAGAATTAGTTTATTATTATTTTTTTATGCAAGTTATTTGTAAATTAAACAAAGAAACTGCTGTCTATTGTTAATTTTCGTTAACTTCAAACGTAGACTAAATTAAAGAGAAGTGGTTGTTCTGTAGCCTACATTGTTTATTTTTGTAATGCACATTATAATTTGTAGCTACATTAAACACATTTATGTTTATAAATATATTTTCTTGTCATGTAATTTAAAATGTGTAAATGAAAATAAATTGGTCTACAGTCCCTGACAAACGTCTTGTCGCTTGTGTTCAAATTGACCTAAAGTGCCACTGAAATATATTTCTTATCACGATTTTTTCACAAGAAATGGCTCATTTTAATCCCACCAGCTTTTGTGATAATGTTTCAGTGAAAAACTAAACTTTCAAAAAGTATTCTAATATTCACAGCTTGGTAAAGCCCATTGAGTCAATTTTTGCAAAGACATAAGTGTTGTCACCTTGTCATATGAGCTTCACCTGTGACTAATAATGGATCAATTAGGTCTCAAGTGTGTATAAAAAGAACCCCAGTACGCTAGACCTCCACATCAACTGCAACTAGACCTCTGCAAACATGCCTAAGATTCACCCAGAGACTAAAGTTTTGATTATCAAGAGGCTGAAGACCAGATCCACTGCTGATGTGGCAGACACCTTCAATGTGTCTCAGCGTCAAGTACAGAGGGTAAAAAAAAAGATTTGAAGAGACTGGACACGTTTTTGACAAGCCCAGGTCAGGCAGACCCCGCAAGACAACTGCTCGAGAGGACCGTTTGTTTGGCTTGAAAATCCAAGGCCAGCCCATTTTCCACTGCAGCAGAGCTCCACGAGACCTGGTCACCTGAAGTCCCTGTGTCAACCAGAACAGTTTGTCGGATTCTGTCTCGAAATGGCCTCCATGGTCGAATCAGTTCCCAGAAGCCAGCACTAAACAAAAGACAATTGAAAAACCGTGTGGCATTTGCCAAGGCCCACAGCCTGCTAAAAGGATGGACGCTGGAAAAGTGGCAGCAGGTGGATTTTTCAGATTGGGGTTACATCCAGTATGGGGGTGTGCGAGAGATCTGCAGGGTGGAAGGCAACATCAATAGTCTAAAATACCAAGAAATCTTAGCTACCTCTTATATTCCCAACCATAAAAGAGGCCAAATTCTGCAGCAGGACGGTGCTCCATCGCATACTTCCATCTCCACATCAAAGTTCCTCAAGGCGAAGAAAATC
Source organism: Pseudorasbora parva (assembly GCF_024679245.1). Taxonomy (NCBI): domain Eukaryota; kingdom Metazoa; phylum Chordata; class Actinopteri; order Cypriniformes; family Gobionidae; genus Pseudorasbora; species Pseudorasbora parva. The sequence goes on along the minus strand of NC_090182.1, from coordinate 35,826,967 downwards.
AAGATGCTCCAGGATTGGCCAGCCCAGTCACCAGACATGAACATCATTGAGCATATGTGGGGTAGGATGAAAGAGGACGCATGGAAGACGAAACCAAAGAATATTGATGAACTCTGGGAGGCATGCAAGACTGCTTTCTTAGCTATTCCTGATGACTTCATCAATAAATTGTATGAATCCTTGCCAAGCCGCATGGATGCAGTCCTTCAAGCTCATGGAAGTCATACAAGATATTACATTTGGATCTCACAGCTCCACAACTTAATTTGCTGACATATATTTGTATTTGCAGTAAAGTTTGTTCAATTTCTGTATAGGCGACAAATTCGCCTGTCTTGATTAAATAATAAATATTTTTTCTGTGAAAATTATTTATTTCAGTGCATTAAACATCATTTGGGAGGGTTTTAGCTTTTCATATGAGCTATTTCTAACACCAATTAATTAATTAAAAGTCAGGTTAATATCAGGTATTTCTAGAAAATAGATAAGCGACAAGACTTTTTTCAGGGACTGTATACATTAGCTCACCCTTTTTACAACTATAGCCTATTTATAGACCAATAATATAACTTAAGTTTAACATCAGAAACAACAGAAATTTTAATTATCAGCCAAACCAGAAGAAAACACTTTTCTGCACTTTCATTGCGCTGAGCGGGAGTAGCTGGAGCTGGACCGGGATGGGGAATAATGCACAATAGAGACTCTGGTAAGGCCTGAGCAGGACATCATCTTCTGTTCTGGGATGAGTGCATATTTCCACTGTCCGCAGGTTTGCGGGGCTGTATCGGACGACGGCTGGCATGTCATAAAAAGTAGACAATGCATCTGAGATGATGAATTGAATAAAAATAAGTAGGCCAACTGAAAAAAACTTGGACGTATATATAGGCTAAATATTTAAAATATATTGTAACAGTTACATTTAACATAAGAAAAACTGTTAACTAATATTTGCAATTTGACAATATTTAAGAGGCTAGATTTACATGCTATTGTCCGGTCTCTCATCGTCGCAAGCTTTGAAGCATGTCAAAACCCAATAAAAAGCTCAAAAATAAATAAATTATATATATATATATATATATATATATATATATATATATATATATATATATATATATATATATAGAATAAGTATTATTATTATTATTATTATTATTATTATTATATATGCTCCATTTCTCTTTTTAAAATCTTCTCACGAACGTCTGCTGTCAGTTGTCACAAGGCCATTAACGACGTTTGGTTCATTGTTGCCAAGTCTGGAATGGGGTTGCATTTAGGCTACTGTTTCTTTGGGGTGTTTGTAGCCTATACTCCACAGGTTAAGTTGTTTTTACTTAAGCAATATTTCTACCGCCCACGCCCCGTATTTTGGGATATTTTGGGATATTTTGGCCAATTCTGGCCGTGATTCCAATACTTTTGAATAACAATTGGAGAGGTTTTATTATTCAGACCTGCTCGGTTCGCTGTTCGTGCACTTTGAAGGCGTGGGCTGGGCTGGCCTTCGAAGTGCGCACCCTTCACTTTGGGACTTCAGCTTGTTTCTCCATACATTCCTCTCTGACCAGAGTTTGACTCAAGCCAGAATCAACCAGGGCTTTAAACCATGTATTTCCTATCTTCACAACAGTCACAGTGTCCCTGTCCAGTGCTACATTATTTAAGCTTTGAAACAGTCTAGGCACAAAGGGTTACTTCAGCGATTAGCATATGGCCTTGTATCAGTAGAAACCCTGAAGTATATTCAAATGATTGTGCTTTCCCCCCTCAGACAAGATATTTATGCATTTTATTTCTGGAAAAATTCCTCCTATGATGCAAATTGACAATATTTGCATCATAGGAGGAATGTTTGGCCAAAGGCTAAAGACTACAGCCAGCAGAGGGAGCTATTTCCGCATGTGTTGAACCCGCGCATGGGGGATGGGAGATTACACTCAGAGCTCAGCTAGCAGCTACAGGCACTCATTTAAACGGAGCCATGGTGAGCAATGTAAGTCTTTTAACTTCTCAAATTAATTTCTATGAAAGTTAAGCTTGCAGAGGCATTAACTAAAACGCGCCAGACTGAACTCTGACTGTAGTCGCGATTACCTCTTACTCATCACAAGAGCTCAGCTCATTTATCTCACTCCTGCAGTTAGTGATCAGTGCTGTGATACTTGCGCGGTGACTCACTCATTATATTGAACAGACACGTTCAGTTTTTAATTGTAGTGTCTTCTCCAAGTCACAGTAATCCAGTAGGTGGCTTTGGGAATGGCTTCACAGGGCAACGAAGCATTCTAGGAATTGTAGTCTTTCATCCGCATGAGAAAAAAATACATTTTCAGTCTAGAAGGCACCAAATTCAAAAATAATTTCACATTTCTACCACATTGATGACCCAGTTTAAATACAGATTCATCTTCCCAGCACTGAAGTACCCCTTTAAGTCTGGTATTAGTAACATTTGGCAAGGGGCAATCAACCTTTTTGTGTCTCTGCTGCCCATATCTATGACATACCAGGATAAGTCTGCTTTTTTGGTGTCCAAACGCTGTTTTCTGACTACCTGTGTTACTAGCAGTTTTCATTTAGGGAATATGAGTGTATGTGGTAGAGTTACTAAGCCCACCGCCCAAGCCATCCACCGACTAAACAGTTGTGATGTTATTGTTGCTTCTCCACCTCACTGGTGTATACCCTGATCGTCTTGCAGTCATGAAAAATCCTGCCATCTCTGCCACCTGTTTTTATAATGTGGGGTTGTTTTGCTTTACTCATATTATTGTCTCCAGATTGAGGAGTTTGAGAAACTGTTCTAATATGATCTGGTCACCAATCTCCTCCTTAGTTTGCAGTCCAGGATTCACCCACTTCTCGTACATGTCTTTCAACATTACTTGAAGCTCCTTTGGTGTCTTGTTCCCCTGGGTGCTGTATGATCTAAACCTTTGACAATAATTGTCAGAGTTAATTTCAAATTTATCAAGGCTAGCTTGCCTGACATGGTTATAATGCCAAGACTCCTCAGATTCCATGTCCACATACGCTGCTCTTGCTTTACCCGTAAGGAGTGGAAGAAGATGTAGCGCCCAGTGTTGCATGGGCCACCTCCATGCCTGAGCAATACGTTCAAATGTTGTCAAGTAATGTTCTATATCCTCTTTTTCATTCCATGGTATCATTCTTGGACTTTCGAAACTTGACCCTGGTGGTCTCTGCCGAACTACTGTACTGCCATGTACCATCGCTGATGCATTAACTTGTTCAACCCACGGAGTCTGCTGCCCTGGATGTATGCTTAGTGGAGAAGACTGTCTTGAGTTGTGGCGACGGTCACTCCTCCCTTTGACTGTCGATCTTCCCTTTCCTGATGAACTTCAGACTGCAGATGTGAAAACTGGTGCTGAAGTGTCCGCCATTTGTGCTCTTGCTGTTGCGAAAGCAGTCCTCTGATTGTTGTTGTTGTTGCAGAAATTTCTGCAGTACTGCTCTAACTAGGTCTGTCCGTACCCCAGCTGATTCTTCATCTTCACCATATGGACTTGCCTCCACTCTTCCAGATTGGTCTGGGTCCAACACCTCTGCATTGGGCTTTACGATCCTTGTAGCATCCTTCTACTTATCACCTTTCTTCGGTGGCATTGTCCAAAACAAGTCTTTAAAGTCTTTATGCCACTCAAAATTACCGTTTAACCTTGTCGACCAGCCTCAGTCTGGAAGGACCGCTGCCACCATATGTCATCTTGGGCAGTCTTAAGACTGTCCAAAGCCAGACGCTGTTATACGAGGGGTAGAGAGGAGCTAGGAAGCCATGGACAAGACAGTTAAGTGCAAAAATATATAATTTATTAACAAAATAGTGCCATGGTGCAAAGTTCAACTTAAAAAGGGACAAAAAACAAAACAAAACATAAACAGTGTTACAAGTCAGCACAATAACTTTGCGTGTCATACACAAAAGAAAAAGGCTAGAACAGCCAAGAACATTAGTTGGACTTACATGCAGCGAGGCTCTAGGAACAGAGCAGACTACCAACCTCCCTTCTTCAAAGAAACACGCTGGTTAAATAGTTACTTTTCCCACCAAACAACCATGGGGAGAACCATTTTAGCAGGGTAACCTATGGCAACACGGCTGTAACTGCAACTGTAATTTATATAGCGCCTTTCACAAAACCCAAGGACGCTTAACAAACAGCAAGGGAAGGGGGGCAGGGAGAGAAAACCGAGGAGCTATGGTCCATAGGCCTCAGTGAAGAGATGTGTTTTAAGCTGGTTTTTAAAGGTTGCTAGAGATGATGCAGAGCGGATGGAATGAGGAAGCTTGTTCCAGAGTGAAGGTGCACCAACACAGAAAGCTCTATCACCAAACATCCGTAGCCTGGACTTTGGGACAGTGAGCAGGTCCTTGTCCGAGGACCACAGGGACCGGGCTTGGTTGTAAGGATGGAGTAGATAAGTCAGATACTGTGGTGCAAGTCCATTTAGAGAATTGTACGTCAGGAGGAGAAATTTATATTTGATCTTTGATTTAACAGGCAGCCAATGAAGTTTATTGAGGATTGGAGTAATATGAGATTGATAAAGATTGATAAACCAAATTGATAAAGTAGCCATTCTAATGTAGAAGCAGCTTGAAGCAGCAGAAGTATAATCACAGGATAGCTGGAGTCTGTTTGTGAGCATGAGAAGCGGCGACATACACACCAGCGTCCTCTCAGCTCAGAGCCTCATTTTAACACTGACATTTAAATCAGTCACTTCTTTTCATACTCAAATAAACACACTGAACACAGTATGAACCAAGCATACTATATCAAAAACCATAAAACATTCATGAAACTAATAAACATCAAAAGTTCAACATGTGCCCCCCTATAGCCTGACAAGCCAGACCGACATCAAGATTCGGAATTCATGGCTTTGAATACATTAATTTACATTATTAGTTAATGTAATATGTTATTAAAGTGTTACCAATGTTTTCATAGTAAATAGTGTGCCGCAAAATAAAAACGTTTGTGAAACACTGAGCTAACGTTAGTGTGGCAAACCTGACTTGTCAGCTTTTCCAAGTCTATACCCGACTGGATCATCCATGACCGACCTGACCAGTTTGGAAAGCAAGTGTAATAAATACTTGGAGCGGGCATATGGAAATGTATTGGAGTAAAAAGTAAACTTTGCCTTTAATATTGTAGTGGAGTAAGAGTAAAAGTAGATGCAAATAAAATATACTCAAGTAAAGTACATACCCCCGAAAAAAATACTTAAGTAAAGTATCAAAGTATTTTTACTTGATTACTTACCACCCCTGAAAAAGACGTTTACGAGCTGCGATAATCATTCTGGTTGTCGCTTCTCCCTCAATCTCTCCTCTCCCTCATGAACAGGTGACAGGGGAGCTTAAGCTCATTAAATATGCAAATCTTATCCAATCCTAGCTGTGCGCGTTTACTTCCAAGTCTCCAGTGCGTCACGCCCACCAAAACCCAGCGTTTTGGAGAGAGCCTTAAATGTGCCGTTCTTCGCGATTCCATCTTTCAAACTTTAGTTAGTGTGTAATGTTGCTGTTACAGCATAAATAATACCTGTAAAATTATAACCGGCCGGTTTGGACTACACCCCTGCACTTCCAGGAATCACATCACTAGAACAGTTTGTTGACTAACCCTCCGCCCACAAGAACACGCAAAATAGGGGCCGTGGTCTTGTTGCTCTCCCACGTGGAGATGAGCACGCATTGAGCGCTTGCATCTCCCCGTTATGGTAAGAGGCGGGACCTTTCTGGGCAAAGTGCGCTAAGCTGCTGTCCAATCACAACACGGGAAGCGCTGGCCTAATCAGAACTCGTTACGTATTTCTGAAGGAGGGACTTCATAGAACAAGGAAATCATCAGGCCATTTTTAGGACAGAGAAAACAGCGGTGTACAGATAAGTAAATTGTGTGAAAAATACCGTTTTGTTATATAAATAAAAATATAAATATTTTATATAAATAAAAAGTCTGGTGAAAGGGAACATTGAATAGATGTCAGGCAGTGGCCAAAAAAATATACAGATAAAGGTAATTTATTGACAACATGATGTATTAATGTAAAAATGCTTCAGCCAAATGTAATGAAATGTAATCCACAACTTTGGATGGAAACTTAATGTTGTATAGTCATTTTTGAAAAGTTACATAAAAAACAGCGTTACCTTCTGTCATCTCATCTGTGAGACATATACAAACACTAGTGCTCAAGATCAACAGTGCTCCTATTATAGTCAGTGGAGTGCACAGCGGCAGAACAGCGGCGTCGCGTCGTGTTTCAGCCCTGGTCCATTCCCAGCATTAGCTCTGATATTGTAAACAAAAAAGGTAAAATGTAAGGCTGCAGTAATTTTTCTGTTTATACAGTAATAATTAGATAGGAATAAAATGTAATACAAAACTTAACTTCCCGGGGGGAAATTCCTCAATAAAAATTTCCCTCAGAACAGAACACACAAAATGACTGTTGACAAATTTATCCAGTTTTAACCAGTTTAGCGCAGACTACTCGACATTGGGCTACACTGAGCCAGCGCTGGGTTAGTATGTGATGAGCTCATATTTTAATTAAGGGAATATTTTGAAGACGTAAGATGAGTAGTCTAAAGTCAAAAGGAAGCCCCTCTAACAAACCAATTTTAGATTTATTACCAAAATGTGAGCTTTAGTAGAGCTTTTTATTTATTTATTTAAAAAAAAAAATCTTTTCTGCTCACAGTAATGTTAGTCTAAAAAAAACATTATCACACTTCAGCCTAATAAAGGGTTGTGTGTTCTTCTCTTGTAATTGGGCGGCAGTCTTCTGAGGTATACGACTGCTAATTAGTGCCATGCTTTTGTGCCATTTCTGAGCTGTTGATAGTTTGACGGTGTTCTTAAATAAAAGTGCTCTTACTCTAAACTACAGACAGCTAATCAAGTCTCCCTCAGGACTGCTTTCTCTAATGATAATTGCTATAAGGCTCAGTGATGAAGCGCATTGCCACCTCACTGATCTGGAACCAGTAATGAAGTTTCTCTAAAAAACATCTGCGATTACAATTTATGATAGCAACAGCAATTTCTAGGATTTGCGTAACAGACCCTACATAAACTGCTATCCCTACTACATAAACTGCTCTCCCTAACATTGAGCTCTTAGATAAGAATCACAATGGGCACTTTGCAATACAATCACTATCTGCAATTACACAAAAGAGACCTCAATCACTTTTGTATGAGGTGTTGGACTACAGCGAAAAAAAGGTGGAAAGGAAAAGCCCAGGTAATTGTGAAGCCTATCTTTGATGCCAAGGGAGAGATCGTCAAAGTACTATGGAAATTTAATATCCGGTTGATAAATCATTCCTCGCCTCTGGTGCTCAATCACAGTGGATGTGAAAGACAAAGGCAAGATGGTTTCCTTTCACTGTTCTGCTAATTTAGTAAAGCGGTAATGAATTTCAGCTCATCACAAGTGCTAGAAATATCCCTCTCTCATTTTCACAGAATGTCTCTTGCCAGTAGTTTTCAAACTTTTTTATGTAAAGAACCCCCCAAATGTAATATTTCCATTGCCATGGGCACCCTTTCTTAATAACTGGATTTTATTTTGTCACAATTTACTGAAAGATAATATAAATTATTAAAATATTTTCTAAGAAAATATTTATTTCAATTCTTTTTAATCATAGTATGAGGGGTAAAACAGGAAATTATTAAATGTCAATCTGAATATATAAATGTAAATCTGAATATATAGTTATAATTCTGAATATATAAATGTAAAACCTGAATATATATGTAGCAAGGTGAGTAAGTTCCCTCCCCTGTATTAAGTGATGGCCTATCAGCATTCGAGGCCTGTCTGTTTAAAACGGTGGCCATTTCTCAATATGCGTACTTGTCTGTACTTGAGTTCTCATGGACTTGTGAATCGTCATCAGTCGCTGCCCAAGTACTGTTCCAATTCAAAGTTCACATCTAGCCAAGCAGGCTACAGTTAAAATTCCTGGATGTGTTCTTGATACAAGCCCTTTTATCAAGTTTGCATCGAGAGGAGACACCCAGTATGAGAAACCCTGCATAATTTAAAAATACTGTTAATGTGTCAAAAAGATGTAGTTTTAAGACTTTTTCTGACGAGAATGTACTTTTTTATAAAGAGAGCGCATATTTGGCAATTTTATCTGGCGTTTTGTGAGCTTGATCAGCGGGTTCTCAGTGCTCGTTAACCCGCCGAGAGGAGCCTTTTCTCGGCTAGACCTTCTGATGTCTGCCGCTAACTCTGATGTGGTTAAACATCAAATATCAGAAACATGAGAAAAGAGGCAGGGTTGCGTTTTATATTTAGTTTTGATATAAATATACATGCATAATCAAGGTACGAGTTGCCTGAACCACATTTGTGTGGCTATAATATGGTTACGTTTTTTTTTTTTTATGGAGAAAATAAGCAGTGCGTTTTAATGACATTTCATTTTATTGTAGCCTAAACTACTGATTTTATTTTTTTTAAGGGAAAAAAGGAAGAGTGGCATTTTATGACATAATTTCGTTTTATTGTAGCCTAGAATTATTAGGGGGTTTTTTTATGAAAAGAAAAAAAGAGGCAGCTCATGTTTTATGACATATTTTGTTTTATTGTAGCCTAGAATATACGTTTCTCAATATCAAGTATGCAAACTTCTGCCTTGCATCCATATAATTCAGACTTGCCAAGTTCGACTGGAGAACGAACTCCTAAAGACAGGAGGACACAAGTCAAGTCAGGCTGATCTGCTAACAGTAGAGTTTTTCATAAGTGTCACTGAAAGTGGAGGCCTATAGGCTATTTATTTTAGGCTACAATAAAACGAAATATATGATGAAACACTACACTGCCTCTTTTCATTTTCATGAAAAAAAAGAAACATTATAGCCACACAAATGTAGTGCAGGCAATGCATTATCTTCACTGCATGTATAACAAAACGAAATATAAAAAACCCTGCCTGTTTTTGTTTACATTAAATAATAATAATAACAATTAAAGCTGCAATCAGCGATGACGGGCCCAAGCCAGTGGCACCGCCACCCCGATGGGCAATAGGTATTTAATATGGGAAAAAATAAAAGGACCATGTCCAAGTCATATGAATTCACCTCATTAACTGCAGCAACTGGTGCTGCTGTGACCAGGAACCACAACAGTCACATCTATGAGATCAATTACATTTTATTCATTAATTTTATGTCAAATTTCAATCAATTCACTTTATGTGTTTTTGACCTACCATAGCTTCTGTTTGTTCACCAGTCTTAAGGGGTAAGTAAGACTTCACCTGCTCTGAAGTTTGTCTCCTCTTTTATTTTGTCTTCTCTTTCATTTTGTCTTCTCTTTCATTGTATTTTCATTCAACATTGATACAATAAAGTGGTAATTTATTATACATACAACTTGTGTCTCTTCACCCATATAGATAACAAACCTGTGGTGTCTTAACAAAAGAGAATTTACTTGGTATCGTCCCTGGCAAATTTCCAGGGTGGCGTAGTCGCTAAATTAAATCTATAACTCTCCCTTCATACTGCCACATAACTCTGAATATTCAAAAATGTAACTGAATATATACGGAAATCCTAAATATATAGTTATAACCGAATATATAGTTACAACAGAATATATAGTTATAAATCTGAATCTATAGTTATAATTCTGAATCAGAGCATGTGATCTCCGCTCAATATTCCGCTCTATGCCAGCGCGCTCCACTCAATCGCTCACGACCGAAGCACTCAAATCCCGCTCTGACATGTAATTTCTATGTAACATTACTGTACTGTAGCCTTTGTTGATGCTTTTTAAGGGATTGTTGGGGGTGTTTACCATTTTTGTATATATGGCCTCAGCACATTGCCTATGAATGCTCTGTGTATGGGTGAGCACATTAATGTTGGCCTAATGTAGGCCTATCTCTTTCTTTTAATACAGATGACTTTGCAGGACAATATTTTTTTTTTAATGAGAATTGTTTTATTTATTTAGACGTATTTTTAATGTTTGTGTAATAATAGGCTTTTCGTTGAGTTTCAGTTCATTTTTGAGTTTCTGAAAGATTCTCGCAGATACAGAGAAAGTTGAAAGCTCTTTTTGTGTTACTGTGAATGTACACATTTAAAAGTAGACCATTTGTAGTTGTCTTACACTAATCTGTATGGCCAAAAATTTGCAGAGTTGCTGCATCCACTGTCATTAAGGAAAAATCCATCAGAACGCGTCGAAGTGATTTGAGTACTTGGGCCGTGATCAATTGAGTAAAGCGCTGGCAAAGAGCGGAATATTGAGCGGAGTTCACATGCTCTGATCCAGAGTAATAACTATATATTCAGGATTTACATTTATATATTCAGAGTTATAACTATACATTAGTGATGTCCAGTTCGCGAACGAATCGTTCTTTTTAACCGGATCTTTATAGTGAACCGGTCGAACCAGTTCACCAAATCGAACTGAATCGTTCTAAACGGTTCGCGTCTCAAATCAGGGCTGATCCCACAAATACTGTAGATATTAACTTTCTGCCATCAGTGACAGTCTCTCAAACTAGAAATAAAACGAATATCTTGAAGTAGATGCTGTAACTCCAATCGTTAGCTGAACTGAGACATGTGTTGCTGAGAGATCTGATGAACTCACGAGCAGCTGATACTGAGCATGCGCGTGTAATCCGAACGTACAGGTTGTCGGATCCTCGGATCAGCACAGCAGTACAGAATCAAAAACCGTTTCTGTCGGACACGTTCGATACTGAGAACCGATGAGCTGCGCATGCGTGTTATTTGTTCAGAGGAACGAAATGCAGGTTAAGTTTATAAAACTAATCACGTTTGGAAACATCATAACAAAGCTGTCACTGTATTATTTTAAAGTTTTGGAAACAATGGATTGTAAAACGGTCAAATTAAACATTTATTTGTTTTATCAATAATGCATGATATTTTCAGGAACAGCTTTTATCTTATTTAATTTCGAAGTCGATACAGATTTTAATGTAATCAAAACAGTAGGTTTGATATAGACTATTCAGCTTGCAGGAGTTCGCAGCTCAGCACCTTGTGCTCAGCACACACACAACACACACACACACACACACACACACACACACACACACACACTGATACAGCGGTTCTCGAGTCAGATCGACCGGTTGCAACGGATCACCGGTACAGAATCGAGAACCGTTTCTATCGGACACGTTCGATCTTTCGGACATGTTCGATTCTGAGAACCGGTGAGCGGAGATACTGAGCATGCGTGATAGCGTCGTAACCGAACTGTTTCTCTTTCTGACTGGGACAGCTGATGCTGATAATACATGAGCCCGGGTGAACACTGAGGATTTGTGTAAGTAGGCCTATTATGTCAATGTAAGTTTATTTAATCCGTGTAAAACATCAGTGTTTGCACGACAGTGACAGTGACAGTCTCTCAAACTAGAAATAAAACTAATATCTTGAAGTAGATGTTGTAACAATCGATTCAGTTCGATTTGGTGAACTGTAATTAGTGCTGTTGCAAAAAATAAATGAAAAAATGTTTCCAAGATGATGATGATGTCAATTATAATTATTACTATACTAAGTTTTGATCACAAATACTTTATATGGATGTGTTTGAATGTAGTTTCATCCGCCGGGATGATAGAAATGACGTCATTACGTAAAGACGTAAAAGAACCGGTGATCCGGTTTTTTTAACCGGATCATGGAAACGAACTGTCCGAAAGAACCGGTTCGCGGAAAAGAACCGAACTTCCCATCACTACTATACATTCAGGATTTACATTTATATATTCAGAGTTATAACTATATGTTCCGGATTTACATGTACAGTATATATTCAGTTACAACTATATATTCAGCATTTAAATTGATAAATTTAGAGTTATAACTATATATTCAGGATTTGCATTTATATATTCTGAGTTATAACTACAGGTCCTTCTCAGATAAAAGTTCATTATTTTTTATAATGTAATGATAAAATTTAAACTTTCATATATTTTAGATTCATTGCAACTGAAATATTTCAGGTCTTTTATTGTTTTAATATTGATGATTTTGGCATACAGCTCATGAAAACCCAAAATTCCTATTTCAAAAAATAAGCATATCATGAAAAGGTTCTCTAAAAAAGATATTAACCTAATCATCTGAATAAACGAATTAACTCTAAACATCTGCAAAAGATTCCTGAGGTTTTTAAAAACATTTCTCAAAACCGCAATCATGGGTAAGACTGCCGACCCGACCCGGTCCAGAAGGCCATCATTGACACCCTCAAGCGAGAGGGTAAGACAGAAAGAAATGTCTGAACAAATAGGCTGTTCCCAGAGTGCTGTATCAAGGCACCTCAGTGGGAAGTCTGTGGGAAGGAAAAAGTGTGGCAAAAAACGCTGCACAACGAGAAGAGGTGACCGGACCCTGAGGAAGATTGTGGAGAAGGACCGATTCCAGACCTTGGGGGACCTTTTTTTAGATTTCATGAGCTGTATGCCAAAATCATCAGTTTTAAATCAATAAAAGACCTGAAATATTTCAGTTGGTGTTCAATGAATCTAAAATATATGAAAGTTTATTCTTACGAAAGGAAAATATATTTACCAATATATTATTTTGAAATATATTATAATATATTGTAAATACATGGAATAATATATTGATGGTATTATACAATATATTATATATTCCTGTAATATATTGCAAAATATACAAATGATTGCCGCTTTCATATATTGTAATATATTGGAGAATATACATATTAAATCCCATATATGTGATTATATTGCCTAATGTATTACATGATATTTTCCAATATACTGCAATATATTTTTGTTTCGTTAGGGTAATTTTTATCATTACATTATGGAAAATAATGAACTTATGCTAATGTTTTGAGAAGGACCTGTATATATTCTACTATAGATTTACATTGAATTATTTCCTGTTTGGCCCCCCCATAACATGTTTATATATATATATATATATATATATATATATATATATATATATACATGTTATGGGGGGGCCAAACAGGAAATAATTATATATATATATATATATATATATATATATATATATATATATATATATATATATATATATATATATATATATAAAGACAAATATTTTTTCCAAAATTTAAATAACTGAATATTGTCTGTCACAAGACACTGACTACATTTACATGGACGGCAGTATTCTAATTATTGACCTTATTCTGAATGAGCGCTTTGTTACCGTTTTGTACACATTGTTATATTAGTTATAATTAAAATTCAGTTTTATTGGCCACAATATTATTGATAGTATTATTGACAGTAAAAAAACATAGACATGTTTTGCAGATTTATTAAAAAAGAAAAACTGAAATATCAAGTGGTCATTCATACCCTTTGCTGTGACACTCATATTTAATTCAGGTGCTGTCCATTTCTTCTGATCATCCTTGAGATTGTTCTACACCTTTATTTGACTCCAGCTGTGTTTGATTATACCAGGCTTGTGCAAAATTCAGAATTTCAGAATTGGCCTCCATTCAATTCATGAATTGGAATTTGAATTGAATTGACTCAACCCCACAGGAAGTTGACTTGGAATTGGAATGTCGGAAGTCTCTCCTCAGTGCAAGACACATGAAAGTTTGCAAAAAAAACACTTTTTAAAAAATTAAGGACTCCAAGATGGTGAGAAATAAAATTTGCTGGTCTGATGAGACCAAGATAGAACTTTTTGGCCTAAATGCCAAGCAGTATGTGTGGAGAAAAATGTCACCTGTCCGATACAGTCCCAACAGTGAAGCATGGTGGTGGCAGCATTATGCTGTGGGGGTGTTATTCAGCTGCAGGGAGAAGATAACTGGTTGCAATTAAGGGAAAGATGAATGCAGCCAAGTACAGGGATATCCTGGACGAAAACCTTCTCCAGAGTGTTCAAGACCTCAGACTGGGCCGAAGGTTCACCTTCCAACAAGACAATGACCCTAAGCACACAGCAAAAAAAAGAAGGAGTGGCTTCAGAACAACTCTGTGACTGTTTTTTGAATGGCCCAGCCAAAGCCCTGACCTAAATTCAATCAATTGAGCATTTCTGGAGAGACCTGAAAATGGCTGTCCACCAACGTTTACCATCCAACCTGACAGAATTGGAGAGGATCTGCAAGAAGGAATGGCATACACTGCATGAAAAGTGGGATTTTCGTGCCCGTAAACGGCCGGAAATCTCCCTGATTTTTGACAATTAACGTCAGTTTACAGCCTGTGAACATCGCGTTCGTCTGTGCCACATATTGACGGAAACGAACCATGACGTATGTGGAGCTTGTGGAGGCATGCTGGCGCAGGCACTAATTGCTCTAATTAGCATATGAATAGCAGCTCTGGGCGGCGCCTTGCCGGAATGGCTTGAATTTCCTCACTCAGTATTGGTTGAAACTACTACATTGAAACAAGAAATATCACTCGTGATTGGTTGTCAGATCTGTTATTATTGGTCAACCTGGGTAATAAATTAATAAATTTAAACCCCCAAATTATAATAATTGTACATATATATATATATATATATATATATATATATATATATATATATATATATATATATATATATATATATATACAGTGTATATATATATATATATATATATATATATATATATATATATATATATATATATATATATGATGATTTGCATATTTTTTTATTTTATATATTCCTATTCATGTGATATGCTGTTATGTTGTATATTCATGGTATTGTTATCCTATGGACTACACTATTATAACCATCAAGGACATTCATTTATTGAGGAAAATATGCCAGGGACGTGCAGTTTATTCAAAGAAAGAGCTTTATTAGAACAAACACAAACACACAACCAAATGCAAAACGTTTGAGATCTGTCCACACAACAATAGGAAGCTCACGAGAAGCCCAAAATCCTACAGCACCATGAAGTCTCTGTTTTCCGCTTCAGAGCTGTAGGTAACTAGCGCCATTCTGTCTGATTTCAGTCCATTTTTTTCCCAGACGTCTGTGGTGCGTTGTCCTGTACTTTGGAATCACCTCTAATCTCGATTGCAGCGTGGCACAGAGCTCGGCGAGCTCCTGGCTGGTCGAACAGTCCATCCAGACGGCCAACGATGCCGTCTTCCTCATCAAACATCAGGTCTATGGTAGCGCACTTCCAAAGGCCCATCTCATCCTCAGCTAACACACTCTGTCTTGCTTGTAGCAGCTGTAAAAACAACCAATAAAGACAATCAGTATTGCGCGATGTACTGCGTAAACCTGAAAAATACTCACACTGACCAAAAACGGATCTAATCTAATAAATCTTACCCTCTTCTCAATCGACTCCGAGCTGAACTCTTCACAGCTTCTGCTTGCGATGCAAGAACTGTATGTTTGTACCTGAAGCTCCTGCGTACTGTCTCTATGTCTTACATGCAGCTGGAAAACAATTAAACGAGTGTTATGACGAAGTTGTGAAGACGGCATACTGCTTCCTGTAAAATGACCAGAAAAAGAAAAAACACTTTATAAAGCAACTTACATTTGTTCTTTTACAAGGCTAATTCCAGCTTGTGCTACTTAAAAAGCTTTGCTTTAGGTTACTTTAGCTTAGATAACAGTCTTACCGCCATAGGCGCCGATACTGTGGGTGCTCCGGGGCTCGAGCACCCACGGAAAATATCGAGCACCCACGTGTGCCAGACTGCCAGTCAGGGACGGATTGGCAATCTGTGCGTTCTGGAAAAGTCCAGAACGGCCGTCCAACCGAGGGCCATCGGCCAAAAAAACCCAAAAAGTATATTAACTGTCGCGATAGTCAATGATAATAAAATAATGAGCTCGATAATTTTTCCGGCCGCGATAATTTCCATTTGCATGCTTGTTTGTTTTCGATGTTTCTCTCGCTGACCGAGCAGGCAAAGATGGCCTGTCTCAGGAGGGATCAAGTGAAGCTACGCTCAGGTACGGCAGCTGGGGCAGCAGTTAATGTCGCGCCGGCGGCTGAACCTGGTGAGACGGAGGAGGATCCGGGTCCGGAATCTCCCCACAGTACCTGGAACCTCCAAGCTACACAAATCCCCCCACCAAGCAGGAAATCGGAACATCGCAGGGTGAAGTGGCCTGCCGCAAATAATAAGGAGTGGCTTAAGTTGGACGAGGATGTAGACAAGTGTCTGGAATCCATCTCAAAGGGCAGTGTCGACCAGAAACTTCAGACCATGTGTACCATCATAATGAACATGGGGGTAGAGCGGTTTGGTGTCCAGGAAAAAAGAGGAGATAGGAATCCAGCGAAGCTCAACAGGCGAGAAGCCATGATCAGTCAGCTGAGACAAGAACTAAAATCCCTGAGACGTCAATTCAAGATGGCCAAGGAAGAGGAAAGGACTGCCTTGTCAGAACTCACAAACATCATAAGGAAGAGACTCATCTCACTGAGGAGAGCGGAACGGCACCGAAGGAAGGGCAAGGAAAGGGCTCGGAAACGTAGTGCATTCATTGGCAATCCCTTCAGCTTTATCAAGGAACTACTGGGTCAGAAGCGAAGTGGCCACCTCACTCTCCCGGTAGAGGAGATTGACAACCATCTCCACACCACTTTTAGTGACACCTTGAGGGACCATGACCTTGAACCTTCCAGGGATTTGGTGGCGCCACCTGAACCAGGGATCCAATTTGACAGTGCTGAACCCACGCTGAAAGAGGTGAAAGAAGCCGTTAGAGCGGCAAGATCCAGCTCTGCTCCCGGTCCCAGCGGGATCCCCTATAAGGTCTACAAGCAGTGCCCGCAGCTCCTCAGACGTCTCTGGAAGATCCTGAAGGTGATCTGGCGGAGAGGGAAAGACGCTGCGCACTGGAGGTATGCTGAGGGAGTCTGGATCCCGAAGGAGGAGGGCTCTTGCAACATCGATCAGTTTCGCATCATCTCGCTGCTCAGTGTTGAGAGCAAGATTTTTTTCTAAATCGTGTCCCAACGTTTGACAGACTTCCTCCTGAAGAACTCCTACATAGACACCTCAGTCCAGAAGGGAGGAGTTCCAGGAGTAACTGGATATCAAGAGCATACAGGGGTGGTGACACAGCTGATCCGGGAGGCTAAGGAGAGCAAAGGAGATCTGGCAACTCTCTGGCTTGACCTGGCCAATGCCTACGGGTCTATTCCACACAAGCTCGTTGAAACCGCACTGGTAAAACACCATGTTCCTGTCAAGATCCACATCCTCATCATGGACTATTACAACAACTTTAGTGCACGAGTCTCTTCAGGCCAAGTAACATCCTCCTGGCATCAACTTGAAAAGGGGATAATCACTGGCTGCACAATCTCGGTATCTCTCTTCTCATTGGCCATGAACATGATTGTCAAGTCGGCCGAGGTGGAATGCAGAGGTCCCAAGTCAAAATCTGGGACCCGTCAGCCCCCCATAAGAGCCTTCATGGACGACTTGACAGTGATGACAACATCTGTTCCAGGGTGCAGATGGCTCCTCCAGGGGCTTGAACGGCTCATCTCCTGGGCAAGGATGAGCTTCAAGCCTGCGAAGTCCAGGTCTCTGGTCCTAAAGAAGGGTAAAGTGTCCAACCGTTTCCGCTTTACCCTGGGAGAGACCATGATTCCATCAGTGACTGAAAAACCAGTCAAGAGCTTGGGGAAGTTCTTTGATAGCTCCCTGAAGGACTCAGCTGCCATAAAACAAACCAAGTGCGACCTGACTACTTGGCTCATAGCAATCGACAGATCTGGACTCCCTGGAAAATTCAAAACCTGGATCTACCAGCACGGAGTCTTGCCAAGAATACTCTGGCCCCTGTTAGTCTACGAGGTACCAATATCAACAGTCGAGGTTCTAGAGAAGTCTATCAGCCAGTTCCTCAGAAAATGGCTGGGGCTCCCTTGGTCCTTGAGCAGCATTGCCCTTTACGGCCATTCCACCAAGTTGCATCTTCCTTTGAGTGGACTATCAGAGGAGTTTAAAGTCACCCGCTCCAGAGAGGTATTGATGTACAGGGACTCAAAAGACACAAAAGTAGCAGCAGCAGGAATCCTCGTGAAGACCGCGAGAAAGTGGCAGGCGCAAGAAGCCGTCACTAAAGCTGAGGCACGACTAAGGCACAAAACGCTGCTGGGCTCCGTGGCAATGGGAAGAGCAGGTCTTGGTTGTTTTCCCAAGCCACGTTACGATCTGGCTCGTGGAAAAGAGAGGCGCAGACTGATTCAGGACGAGATACGAGCAGAGGTGGAGGAAGAACGCTATACCAAAATGGCCAGTATGTCCAAACAAGGAGCGTGGACCAGGTGGGAACATGCAGATCCACGCAGAATAACCTGGGCAGAGCTCTGGAAAGCAGAGCCATTTCGGATCAAGTTTCTTGTCCAATCCGTCTATGACGTCCTCCCAAGCCCAGCCAACCTGCACACCTGGGGCCTGGTAGACACTCCCGAGTGCAAGCTGTGCCAGAAGAGGGGCACACTGGAGCACATTTTGAGCAGCTGATCAAGAGCACTAGGGGAAGGGCGGTATCGCTGGCGCCACGACCAGGTGCTAAAGGCCTTGGCGGACTCCATCTGCACAGCTATCCAGCTCAGTAAGACCCAGGCAGCCCCCAAACAAACAATCACCTTCATTAGAGCTGGGCAGAAAGAACAATTCCATCGGCATAGCTCTACGGGGGGGCTCCTCTCCACTGCTCGTGATTGGCAGCTTCAGGTTGACCTTGGAAGACAGCTTAAGTTCCCAGGCAACATCACAGTCACTTCTCTCCGCCCAGACATGGTGCTAACATCTGAATCTACCAAGCAAGTGGTTATCCTGGAACTAACTGTCCCCTGGGAAGACCGTATTGAAGAGGCCCACGAGCGCAAGAGGGCTAAGTACGCAGGGCTCAGCTCGGAGTGCCATTACAACGGCTGGAAAACTCACTGCGAGCCAGTCGAGGTCGGGTGCCGAGGCTTCGCTGGCCACTCACTCTTGCGAACCCTCAAACTCCTTGGAGTGAAAGGACTGCAATTGAAAAAAGCCACCACGAACATCTTAGAGGCCGCAGAGAGGGCTTCTCGGTGGCTGTGGATCCGCAGGGGGGATCCGTGGAGCAACATGCCACTTGGACACAAGCCGGGGACTGATCACCCCCGGTTGGGTCGCCCGGGTGAGGGTGTATGAAGATTTAAGACCCGAAACACCCCATGACCCCGGGTTTTTTTTCACTGATGACGTGTCCAAGTAGCACCAGAAGGTGTATTCAAACTCTATGTTTATATAGGCACAATAATCATTTAGGGACATTTGTGTCATCTCGTCTTGTCTTGGTTGTCAATGAACATTTATTGTTATATTTTCGTTAAAGAACTTGACTCAAACTAACATAGCAAACTAACAACTTTTAATTAATTTGGTGATGTATCCGGTGATCGATAAAACTCTACCATACCTGTTGACAGTTCGATTCTGTCGGAAGGTTATGAAAAGTGCTCACATCCCCTGCACAGCCTGGAACATAACATGTATATCCATGGTCTGCAATTTTTACTATATTGTCCTTATCTTCACAATATCTGCAAAACTTAAGTTGATTCGGTGCAGGTCTACTTTAATACTGCCTCGCCTTAAAAATGGGCTGGGAAATGTGCCGAGGCGTAAATATAGAAACTATGCTAAAGTAAATACAGTTTTCCATTCTAGGGCACCTTTAATTGTGAGAAATGGACTAAAGTGTTACCAAATACCACAGAGAATCAGTTTGATTCATAGGAATTTCCAATTCCTTTAAGGTTTCCATTACAAATTGTCATCACCAGGATTACAACTAACTTGCCCACTAAATGATACAATACTCTCAAAACATGCCCACTCTCTGTCAATAATTCCCTCTTGATTTGGAAAATTATACATATTCATCTAACGTTACAACAGTTTACTGACTCACTGACCATCAGGGGTTTCCAGAAGAGCCAATATCCTTCCAAATCAGGCGAGCTGGGCTGTGATTATGAGCTATCCCACTGCTGCAATATTAATGGAGGGTGTGAGGCAGTCCCTGGGCAAGCTTAATCACAGACTCTCTCCTTGCTGCATATGAGACAGCTGTGAGGAAAAAGCATTGTCTGCGGCTGTGTGCGATTGCAATCCAGACCTGCAGTGAGTCCCAGTGCTGACATTTCCTAAATGGCACATGTTTGTCAGCAATGTCACGCAAAGAGAAGCTCCTGCAGCATTTAACAGACTGCTCAGTCATACAAGAGCCAGAATTACGCATTTCATTTCCAGAAAAACAATCAATCAAACAGTGACTCATCATAAAGTGGTGTCATATGAAAATCATGACTGAGCTGCTTTCAGAAATAAGTTAAATGTGCTGATTCGATGCTCAAAAAACATTTATTATTATTATTATTATTATTATTATTATTATTATTATTATTGCCAGTTGTGCTGCTTTCATATTTTTTTGTGAAAAGTATGATGCATTACCATTCAAAAGTTCCGGGTAAGATGGATTACAAAACAAAAATAAATAATACATTTTTAACAAAGATGGAATTAATTGATCAAAAGTGACAGTAAAGACATATATAATGTTACAAAAGACTTCTGATTAAATTAAATTGTGTTTAAGATTCTATTTATTGAAGACGAAAAAGTATCAAAGTTTCCATAAGAATATTAAAGGAACACTTTTTATTTTATTTTTTAAAAGTAGGCTCATTTTCCAGCTCCCCTAGATTTAAACAGTTGAATCCATTCAGCCGATCTCTGTATCTGGCAGTAGCACTTTTAGCATGGCTCCTACTACGAGCAGCGCGGCAAGATCTGCCTCGTGCACACACCGAGTGTGCACACCCGGGACCGCTGTCATTGTCATTTTGACTCCCCAACCTGCCACCACCTTGCACCCGAACTGAATACTTGGACCTCGTCTAACATACCCAGTGGCATTAGATAAAGTCTCCAGCACAATAATGTCGGAGGGGCTACAGTCAGAAGATGCACGCTTTCATGGCGAGCACAGTAAAAATCTCCTGCGGCCGTCTCCCGGTCCGTTCCCAACGCTAACACACCTGCTAACTTTGCGATGAACACTCCGACCCCGGAAAACATTGCTCCCATCACTGACATTGGGCAAAGGAACATCTACATTGAGCAAAGAATTCACCGTTTGTGCTTGGTGTAAGGTTAGGTTTAGTTTCACTTTCAGAAACACTGTCATCTGAAATTCCCCTTCAGAATCAGGGTCCGTGAATAGAAGACCCTACACTTCATTGCGGGTAAGCTTTATTGATGCCATTAGAAAACAGTAATAGTAATAATAATATAATACTCACTGACATTGGGTACGTTTACATGCACGTTCTTAAGCCGATTGTGCCTGAAAAAAGCCGACAATGAACATGATCTTGTAAACGTGGTAACCTGTTTTCTTTTATCGGAGTAATGCCATAAACGGCGTAAGCATAAACCGTTTGGGACAGGTAGTTTTTTGCCTCCTACCCCGATTTCACGCTGCATGTAAACGCATTAACTTTTTTTGGTAACACTTTAGATTACGGCCCGGAAAGTACTGCATAATTAAAGGGGGGTGAAACAGTTTCAGTCAATCTCATGTCAATCTTGAGTACCTATAGAGTTGTATTGCATCCTTCATATCTCATATCTCTCTTTAGTTTTATTATATTTATAAAATAAATATGGGCTGTACCGAGTCTTTCCGGGGAAAAAAACGAGCGCCTGGAGGCGTATAGTGTGAGCGTAGCTAAAGAATGACGAGCGTGCAAAGAGGTGACGTTCTCAAGCGTAGAGAAACTCATGGCTATCGATCTCAGCTTATAGATATATTATCCAGAATCATTCGGAGGCTGAAATAAATTGAACAGGAGAAACAGCAACAGCAGGACATCCATCTCTGTGGTATGTACTGTATTTAGTGGCCTGTCAACA
Organism: Pseudorasbora parva; assembly: GCF_024679245.1. Lineage (NCBI taxonomy): Eukaryota > Metazoa > Chordata > Actinopteri > Cypriniformes > Gobionidae > Pseudorasbora > Pseudorasbora parva. The sequence continues at coordinate 35,804,961 of NC_090182.1, read as the reverse complement.
TTTGTGTGTCTTTACTCGCAGTTTACGAAGACATGATTCGGTTTATGGACTATTGTATGCGACTAAACCTTAGCAGTAGCAAGCAAAACGGTTTTGCAGGTCAGACTAGTGTAACGTTATACTGTAACAACAATGGAGTCTGTTTGCGCATTTGAATGACGAAGCACACGATTGTGTCGTTTACTGATGTTTACTCACGTGACGATAGCCAACAGCATAGACATTTGAAGCAGTTTTACTCACCGGCTGCTTCCAAAGCAGGACCGAACCTTTATCACTGGGAACACTCCGTCAAAAACACACTTCTTTGGTATGATTTGGTAAAGTCCTGACAGCAGTGAACAGTGGAGATCCACTTTGCGACACGACTGAAGCTATGTTGTGAAGCTTCCCGTCATTTCTGCGTTCAAATCGGTTCAAATGCAGCGCTGCCTTCACGGAATGCTGTGCTGAAGCGTTGAAGTCGCTTGATGTCACCCATAGGAATAAAGTGGAGCACGGCGCGGACTATAACGACGACTGGATCTGCACCTGAGAGAGTGTTTATGGGTGTACATTTCCTCTCTCGCTCTAGTCACGCGCGCGCGAACCCTACTGGGAGAAGAGCCCGTACGGTCCATAAAAGGACCTTCCGCTCTATTAACGTCAAGCCGAGCCATACTCGAAAAAAACTCTCTGAAACTTGTGAGCAACCGGAAGGAGTATTTTTAACACAGAAATACTCGATCAAACATCCAACATTAGTTTTTGAAACTTTGTCTGTGTTTAGGATGGGAATCCAAGTCTTTAACAGTGTAAAAAGCTCAGTTTGCATGAAAAAGCATTTCACCCCCCCTTTAAAGTGAATTTACAGCATAACTTTCGGTAATCATAGCTTAACTAAAAGTAAGTATCTGTAGGTATAAGGGAACAATATGTAATGTGTAATAAGGGGTACTATCAGGAAAAATAACAAATTATTTATACTGTAAGTATTTTTTAATTAGGGGGTAATTATCTTTGTAGTTACGGGGTAAGTATGAATTTGCAGGCTGTAAATTAAAGTGGCACTTGTTCTCCTCTTGTTGTAGTTATAGGGTAAGTACAATAAAAACACATACACAATCTGATATCACTCATAAATATTTATTTGAAAAACAACTTAATTCAAAACAGACTTATAACATGTATTCATTTTTTTAAATAAGCTTTTCATTTCAAATGAACGTCCTGACAGAAACAAACATGTTTTGTCCCTTTCTCTTGTTCCTCTTCTTCATTTTCGTTTCCATTGATGGATGATTTGAGTCATTGGCAGCCTGTTGCGTTGATTGATCTTTGGGATAATTATAAGGGCGGACTGTATATTTAAAGCCGAGCAGGTTAGCCGGTCATTAGGAGAAGTGCGTCGGTCAGAGAAGGAGCTCGAATCGCAGTAAGTCTTTCCGAAATACTCTGTATTTGCTGTATTGCTTGGTGTATTAATTACCAGAAGGAAGATACATTTCGATTTTGCACTTATTTCTTCTATTCATAACTTTGTTCCGGGAGCTATTTACAATTGCACTTTAACCAGGGCAGTTTGAAGCGCGCTGTACGCAATTGTCAGCCGTTATCAAATAATAATTGTTGGCTTTTAGCACAGGTAGTGAGTGATAGTTTGCTTTCGATTTGAGTCATTGGCAGCCTGTTGCGTTGATTAATCTTTGGGATAATTATAAAAGTGTCCACAGCTGTTCTCACTGAAGTAGTGATCAGTGTGTATTTAATAAGCGTGTCAGCGCTGTTGCGGTAGCGTCAGCGGGAGCGTTCAGCCCTCGTGTTCAGCCACCTCGTGTGCACTTAAGTATTTATTTATTTCTCTATCCTCTTTCTCCTTCTCTCTTTTCTCACAATGTGCTTTCAATACATACCCACTATTTCTAAACCTCGCTCCACTATCAGACGCAGACGGCAGCGCAACACTGCTAATCTGCGTCCTATTCCTTCCTCCACTAATATTCCTCCCTCGTTTTCTCTGGGTCTAGCTGTAAACAAAGCTGACTTCGTTCCAGCCTTTGCCACTCATTCCAATCTAAATATATTGGCCTTGACTGAGACCTGGATCCGTCTAGAAGACTCAGCAACTCCTGCTGCTCTCTCTAACAATTTCTCTTTCTCACTCATATGACGCAATCCGAGCGGCGTCACTGTGGCTGCAGATGCCATATGCCCCAGGAGTCTCTGAAACAGTTCAGTGGAACCGCACTCTTGCTCTCTATCTTGACAGAGGCAAGTCAGCAGTGACCGTGCATGCTCGCCGGTAAGCTGCGTGCACATGGCGACCGAGTCGATCTCCATACCGAGAAGAGATCCTCTGCGTGGGGCAGAGTTTGCTCTTCTCCCAGTTGACCCGAAGGCCCAGACGAGCTAAATGGTGGAGAACCAGGACTCTGTGTTCGCACACCCGAGAGTGGCCCAGTATGAGCCAGTCGTTGAGATAGTTCACGACGCGAACCCCTTGCTGCCTGAGTGGCGCAAGGGCTGCCTCGAGAATCTTCGTGAAGAGGCCAGGGGACAGAGCTAGCCCGAATGGGAGAACAGCATACTGATATGCCCGCCCTTCGAACGAAAACCGTAGGAACGGTCTGTGTTGTGGAAGGTTGGACACATGGAAGTACGCGTCCTTCAGGTTGATCGCTGTAACCAATCGCGAGGACGAACGCATTTGAAAAGGCGTTTCGCAGTCAACATCCTGAACGGAAGCCTGTGAAGGGATCGGTTCAGGATGTGAAGGTCCAGGATTGGCCGTAACCCACCGGTTTTCTTCGGTACAATGAAGTAAGGGCTGTAGAAGCCAGACTTCATCTCGGCTGGATGGACGAGCTCGATCGTGCCCTTCACCAGTAGGGTGGCGATCTCCGCACGCATGGCTGGGGCATTGGGCCCCACCATGGTGTAGCGGACACCCCGGAAGCGGGGAGGAGGTTGCGCGAACTGAATCGAGTAGCCGAGCCTGATGGTCCGCGCGACCCAGCGGGACAGTCCCGGAAGCTGAAGCCAGGCTCCCAGGGAGTGCACCAATGGGGTCATATGGAGCACCGGCGTACACTCGGTGGGGCAGCGAGGCAGTGTTACTGGCCCGGACGTGGGTGGCATAGCGGCCCAGTGTGGGGGCACTGGTAACAACTGCGCCCTGACATAGGAGACCAGGGAAGGACTCGCGTTCCACTGGGGTCTGCTCTAAGAGTGGGCTGGCAACAGAGAGGGACGAGAGCGGCGTGGCACGGGGGCGGCGTACACTGCCGTCACCGGTCTCTGTGTGCTCAGGGATGGGTATGTCAGTTCTTTCTTTAACCACAATAGGGTGTTGTCACCCTGTGGGGCGGCAGCAGCGGAATGAAAGATTCTCCCCCGGCCCTCCACTGGGGGAAGGAGCGGTCCTGCCACCGTCTCCTGAAAAGAACTGCCCATCTGGGGACGGCCAAGAACTGGTGGGCGTAGTCCTCGACCGTGCTGCCGAAAAGGCCAGCCTCACTCAGAAGCACTCAGGCTCACTCAGCCTCCCACATCGACCAGGTAAGGCCAATTGTCTTTCCCGGACCACAACTGTGGACGTCTCCTGACCCAGAGGGTGTGTGGTCACCTAGGCCCCCCGGGGGACGGGATCGGTGGTGGCACACAGCTTGTAAGCCCTGGCTCAGCTCTGTCTTTGTGCATACGCATCAGGGCAGCAGCTTACCCCGTAGCACTGCTGTACTACGCCACCGAAGTAGACGAGCCAAGAGGCTTGGGAGGGCGCTTAGGATAGCCTCACCGGATCAGGTCACAGCACTCCGTGGACACTGTAGTGCGCAACAGAGCGTCTGACTGAGGGGGAGGGACCCCAGTGTACCCTTAGGCCGCGACCCCTCGAGGGCAGAGGAGGCCACCGAACGGTCGCGGGAAGACAAGGGCGTCTCCCGGACCATGTGCACTCCTCATGCTCATGCATTGGGGGCAGGGCCTGCAGCTATCGGGTGTTGCTCCCAAAAAACAATCGCCCAACCACGAGCACTCGTGACAGGGCAGAGTTCCACACCAGCCCGAGGCTTGCGGCTGCCCGAGATAACATGTCTGTCAACTCTAGGTCAGATCCTACAGTGCTTACACACCCGGAGGTGGAGCATAGCCGGATCGTCATCCCCAAAGGACTCTAGCCCACCCTGAGGTGCGGCAATCGACCTTTCACCGCTATCTGGAGTGTGAACGAGGTGACAGCAGACTGCTTCAGTCCAACACTTGCTGTAAGCGATGTGCGAGAGGGCGGGAGCTGCCTTATTACCATGTCTTAATACCACAGCACCGCCCTCAGGTCACCCTGGCCACCAGCCAAAGTACCACCTCTCTCGGAGATGGTAGATCGGGGTGTGGCAGAGGGGACTCTCTTTGCAGAGATCATTCCATCTCGACCACAACATTGCGATGGTCATGTTCCCGCAGAGGGAACACAGCACATCCACAAACACTGTCCGAACGTGCTGAGGCCCAAACATGTCGAGCAGTGAATGCGCCCCAAAGACAGCAACGGATATCAATCACAACCGGAAGTGCGCGGGCAAACCGTCTTGAAAAAGACGTGCCACACGCAAGCTCTTTTTGTGAGAGGAAAGCTCTGCAGAGTGCCGAATCGCCCAGGGAAAACACACACAGCTGTTGCAGATCACTGCACAGATCAGCAGGCAGGCAATGTGAGATCGCTGGGTTGCACCAACACCCTGGAGAACCGCTCGTCTCAAAAACTGAAGAGAGAACTTCAGCATTCAGGCTTGCAGGAGTGAAGAGATGCTCTTGGCTCCGAAGCAGAAACATAATGAGATCATGCCAGCTACTTCCTTATATATCCATGTGGGTAGGCGGAGTTACGCATGCAAATCTCGCATGCCCATGGCATTGGCACTGCCGTTGGGCGCTTTCTAAGATCTCAAAGATGATTGGCTTCTAGGCGAAACCCCCATTCGTCAGTCACTGACGTTACGTCGGAGTGACTGAACGAAAGGGAACTTAAATTACATCCAGTTTATCAGCAACAAAGTGCACGAGTGTGAATCTCGCGATATCCGCAACTGATCTCGCAGGTGTCTGATCCACTACTAGAGGCGAGAACTGTCCGGCTTGCCTGCTCTTTTTCACTCCTCCCCTCACTGCAGCCACCTTGTCTCGCCTTTATTTCAGGCAGCTGACTCGTTGCATTGCTGCCTCATCAGACATTAAGCTTGTTTGATATGGGCAAATTCTGCGCAGAACCGATCACCGGTGATCAGCGCGAGATGGATGCCGGTTAGAAATGTGTCCGAGGGCGGTCCGCCTTGCTCTGATGTCATGCTGACGTATGTCAAAAATCTTACGAACGAAAGGCGGATGTGTCAGATTCTGTAGTCGAGCACAGTTGCTCTCCACCGATTGCGCTGAGCAAAAGCATGATGGGAAATGACTTACTGACGACATAGCTTAATGCTCATTTAAAAAACCATGATGTATGGTTCTTTTTAAAAAAATATTTGATTTTAAAACTCTGATATCATGTTTTTATGTGTATAAATTATGTGTGAATTTGATCTCGCAGGTGTCTGATCCACTACGGGAGGAGAGAACTGTCCGGCTTACCTGCACTTTTTTCACTCCTACCCTCACTGCAGCCGCCTAGTCAAGGCACATCTCAAACAAGCCTAATGGCTGCCTAAAAACATAGGCAGCTGACTTGTTGCCTCGCTGCCTTATCAGAATGGCTTGTAAGGCAGCGTTTTGTGCATGAAGGCACCTCCCGAAACGACAGTGTAGCAGTTTAATGATCGACAGCAAAATAGAGAGAGCTTTGGTGAGAACTAAACACATATTTAATTGCTAGTCATTTCTCGCATGACATCAGAAGTGGAAATGACATCAGAAGTGGAAAATATTTGTTAAAACATTTACACACAAACTGAGAAGCAAACGCAACTTTCGGACGCCATCTTATTTTCCAAGCTCAACTGTCACTGAATGGAAAGCACAAGATTGTGGGATATCAAAGTCAGCGAAGGACACATGTATGCTGCCTTCAAAAATGGATCAGATGAAGGTATCTCAGAAGGGCAGGAAGTGAAGCAAACATTAGATTCGGACGTGGCTTTATGCATTCCTGCCTTCAAATGTGTCCTCCGAAGGCAGCATTTTACAGGTTTCAGACGCAGACAATGACAGAAGTAGATAGACACTATAACAAAACCCACATGTGCATATGAGACAGGACAGGCTATTGGTTCTGCATGGTCTGGTATGAAAAATATATAGTAGGCATACAGAAAAGTCTGATTATTCCATTTAATTTTATTTATTTATTTATAAAGCACAAATAAACACAACAAAATTTGACTACTGTGCTGTACAAAGAACAGTAATACAAATAAGAATAATACATAATAATATAAACAAAACAATAAAAAGAATTTAAAAAATACATCAATAAATTTAAGCTTAAAAATAAACCATGAGTTATAATGAATGGAATGCTTGATTTAAAAAGTATGACTATAACTTTGATTTAAATTCATATATCGATGATGCAGACCTCACAGATATTGGAAGACTATTCCATATCCTGGGACCAGCCACTGAAAACGCACGGTCACCTCGCAACTTCAATCTTGTTCTAGGATATGCCAATGTAATACTGTCTGAGGATCGCAAACATCTTACTGACTTATTTACAATCAAAAGATCTGACAAATATGCAGGTGCCAGATTATTTAACAACTTAAACACAAACAACAAAATTTTAAATTCAACTCTTTAATGCACTGGTAACCAATTAAGAGATGCTAATACCGGAGTAATGTGTTCTTGTTTACGAACCTTAGTTAAAAACCTAGCCGCAGCATTTTGGACCATCTAAAGCCTTGCAATCGAGGACTGGGGTAATCCGATATACAAAGAGTTACAATAGTCCAAGCAAGATAAAACAAAGGCATGTATAACTCTTTCGAGATCTTTAAAAGATAGGAAAGATCTGACTTTAGACAGTAGTTTAAGATGGAAAAAACATGATTTTACTACCCAATTTATATGTTTGTCAAATTTAAGGGACAAATCAAGAACAACTCCCAAATTATTGACTGTTGGTTTACTATACGAGTTTAGTTTACCACAGTTAAGATTTTGATTTCCTTTTCCCACTGAGGGCCCAAAGACAATTGCTTCAGTCTTACACTCATTTAGATGCAACAAATTCAAAGACATCCAAGATTGTACATCCGCTAAGCATGCAAGCAATGTTTCTAAGCCATGCATTATGTTTTAGGGGTAAATAGATTTGGGTGTTGTCTGCAACACTCCATGCTTCCTAAAAATTGAACCTAGTGGAAGCATGTAAAGGGAAAATAAAATGGGAGCCAAAATAGACCCTTGAGGAACACCACAGGTAAGAGATGCTACAGATGAAGTAGCATGACCAATACCTACTGAAAAGTTTCTATTACTCAGATAAGATCTGAACCAGCTAAGAGCAGTGCCTTGGATTCCCACAGACTTTTCAATGTGTGATAAAAGAATGCTATGGTCCACTGTATCAAACGCTGCACTCAAATCTAAGAGTACTTAAATTACTGCGTTCCCAGAATCAACTAGTAATACAATATCATTCAGAACTCTTAGAAGTGCAGACTCAGTACTATGATTTTTCATAAAACCAGACTGGAATTTTTCTAGAATACTGTTAGTTTCTAAAAAACGATTTAATTGCAAAAACACAGCTTTCTCTAAAATTTTTGCAATAAACGGTAAATTAGAATTTGGCCTAAAATGTGATAGGACAGTTGTGTCCAGGTTTGGATTTTTCAACAGAGGTTTAAACCAAAGCTTGTTTACAAAAAGCAGGAACAGACCCAGAAAGAAGGCTCTTATTTATAATTACAAGAATCCAGTCCCCAAAACTATCAAATACCTGTTAAAAATTGGGTAGGAACAATATCGAGAGCAGAAGTAGAAGGCTTCAGCTTAACAACTGAATCCATTAAACCAAGCATAGTAATCGGCTCAAATGAATTTAGATAACTAGTGGAAATCAAAACTTCTGCAGGGTCATTGAATCTATTTTATCCACAAAAAATCTCAAAACCTCCCTTACACAAAGAAGAAGACTCCACTAAATAATTATTACTTGTTGGATTAAAAACAGAATTCAATACATTAAATAGAGTCCTAGAATTATTTGTGTTATTGGAAATTATCTCAGAAAAATATGCAGATTTGACAACTTTCACCGCTTTTTGATATACAATTAATGAGTTCCGTAGGATTTCATAGGATATTTGGAGTTTATCCTTTTTCCACCTGCATTCTGCTCTTCTGCAGGCTTGTCTTAAACTACGAATCTCGCTGTTTAGCCATGGTTCAACTTTGTTTTTATGTTTTTTTAGATTCAAAGGGGCAACACTATCTAACACACTGGTGCATACATAATTAAACATGTTAAGAAGCTCATCCACATTTAACACAGTAGTAAGATAATCAACAGAAAGCAGATGACAGGCCTTATTGAATGCTGCTGAAAAATGTACAACAGTGGTTGGGCCAAATAAGCCAACACGTGACTATTTCGCAGGTCTAGTGATTTCAGTAGTATGACAGGAAATATAAGCAGAAAACATAATAGGCCTATGATCCGAAAAAGTTAAATCACCAATATTAATGTCTGAAATAGAAAGGCCATGTGTAAGTATCAAGTCTAGAATATGACCTTGTGCGTGTGTTGGTTCTTTCACCCATTGAGAGAAATCACAACCATCAATGAGATTAATTAACTCTTTCGCTAATACTGTGGAGTCACAACAAACGTGAATATTAAAATCACCAAAAAATAGAATTTTCTCAAATTTAGGGGTATGCCACCTAGGAATTCCGAGAACCCATTAATAAAAATTGTATTTGATTTTGGTGGACGATAAACCACTGGTACCACCAATTAGTTCTTTGAGTCCAATGTAAATAGTTGAACTTCAAAGCTTGTGAAAGTGTCTGTTTCTATTATTCGGCAACAAAAACTGTCTCTAAAATATATATATATAATTAAGAAGGGATAAGTTCAGAGAAAGGACTATTATCTCCGACAGATAGGTCTCAGTCAGAAATAAAAAATCTAAGTTGCCAGAGTTAATAAAGTCGTTAAGAATAAACGTCTTGTTTCCAAGCGACCTCGAGTTTACTACAGCCATTTTGATTGAAGATGAGTCAACGACCTGTTGTGAGACGATATGTTAAGCCCGATACAGCGGACGAAGATAATGATAGTCCACCCCACCGCGCCGAAAACGAGGTGAGCGTCTGCGAAGAGGCTGTCATAACGTATCAATCAATCAATCAATCAACTTTATTTATATAGCGCTTTTACAATCACGATTGTGTCAAAGCAGCTTCACAGTGTCAAACAGGATAATATTGCAACAAAATTAGATTTGGCTGTACAGTCGTTCAGGAGAAAACTGTGATGTTATCAGCTTATTTTCATTTATCATATAGCTACAATGTTGGCATATCAGTATTATAGTTTATAGAATTAAATAAGCCCTAATTCATACATTTTATTTGTATAATTTTGTATAATTTTATTTGTATCCGCTGACAGAGGCACAATCCATTGATAAGGAATTTCGAGAGAACGCCGTGAGATGTAAAAGCCGCGATCCAGCTCCGGCCACGCAACATCCAGACCAGGATGATGTGCCATTTGAGAAGCCATGCAGGAGCTCAGTCTAACAGCGATGCTATAAGCCCATTTTGACTTATTATAGACAACGAATGTGAACACACAAACAGACCAAGAAACAAGTGAAAACAACAGAGGAGTAGATGGCATGCCATTACTATCGGCGCCATCTTTCTCTTCTCCATTAGAACTAATATTGACATGGATGGTTATAGGTCAAACAGTGAACTCGCCAATGCACTAAATATTTTTGATTTGATATTTGAATGGTTTGATTTTAAGATTGAAACTGGGGAATTGAGATGTACATTTGAAGATATTCATCATCACATCCTAGAACGGAGAGCAGTTGAAAAATCTTTTCTTTTTCTAAAAGTCCTCATCCAGACAATTTATGTGACAAATTATTGAAATACTGTGCAGGGCAATTAAGTTACATTTTCTGTGATATTTTTAGTATTTCTTTTTATCTACAACATGTTCCTAACATGGAAGCAGGCTGTTATTATTCTGGTTCCTAAAAATAATTGTCCTATGGCATTAAATGACCTTAGGCCAATTGCCCTCAATTCTTTATTAATGAAATCGTTTGAAAAGCTAGTAAAGACAGAGACTGTATAAGACAAGCTGAGCAAGCATTTGACCCTATGCAGTTTGCCTATAGGGCATACTCCGGTACTATACTTTACATTATAAAACACAATTACATGGGCAAAACACTTTTACCAAGGAGAAAACAAATTTACATTTAAGAAAACAAATTAACAAGATGCAAAACATTTTACCAGTCCCAAAACTAATTTACAATGACCCATTCTGAACGGAAAGGGAATGTACCACACACCGGAAATGACACAGTTAATGGAATACTGACCGCTGATTGGACAAGTGTCTTGACAAGAAATTATACAGCTGCGGCAGGAGAAAGTTGATTTGCATCCATGTGTAAATATTAGAGCCAGTGGCGTGCACAAGAGGGGTGGCCGGGGGGGCTTGAGCACTTGTGAAAGTGAAAGTGAAAGTGCGCTTTTCGATTGCACCACAGTGCTCCCGCAAACACGATTTTCACCCCATCCAGCACAGATCGCAATCTCTTTCTTCTCCCAACCTTTCTCTTATCAGCTTGGAGAGGCATTTAATTTTAAATAAAAATAAAGTGTCCAACAGGGGTGTGTGATATATATTGTCTGCGATAATATCGTAATTGTTGTTTTAACTGTGCGATCTGACATTATAATATATCCCTCACACACACCCAGAGAGTGTTTGTTTGCATACACTACTGTAGTCTTGAAGATTGAACTAGTGCGGGTGCATGCTTTCACTGCATGTGAGTCTATATTTATATCATAAATGTGATATTTATTTTATACAAGTTTACTAAACAATTTGATATTAAGTGCCTTAAATTTTAGACACCATATTGCCCATTTGTACTCTATTTAGCCAAATAGAATAGTTCAAAACAAAGTCGCAGCACTGTAATCGCATCTCTGTGATGAATCTAGGAGCCACTGGCTTTATGCGGACACCACCCATCCATTCCTTTTCATGACTTTCAGAAAAATAAAATTGGAAACCAACTTTTTATAAAGTATGTTTTTATACTGTATTAGGTAAACTACTTAGAGTGTAAAAAGTGTTTTAATCACGATTAAATCATTTTAATCATTTAGTCACCAATATGGAATTACATTTGTCTCAATAAAACTGAACAAAACTTTATAAAACTGAACAAAACTTTTTCAGAAACTATCAAAATATGCCATTACAAAAGAAGAAAAACACATTGAAAATGAAAAAAATGAACTCAGTCGCATAAATGTAACAGGATATTCAGTATGCTTCATTCTTTCTTAATGTTTTTCAAAGATTTGTTTTCGCAAATTGTGGATTGTGAATGCATTGCCAAAGATTTCGCTTCCGTTTCTCAGTTTTTCGTTAGCTCTTTTGACACAAACCTCTCGTGGGGGCGGGCTTAACAGTGATCTACTCTGATTGGATAAAGAGCTTTTTTATGAACTGGTGCTCTCTGACCTGCACATATTGGAATGATCTTGCGGTGCTTTGTATTAGTTCGTTAAGATGAGCTCTCATGCTGCGTTCACACCGCACGCGAATGACGCGATTTGCGCGAGTGATTTACATGTTAAGTCAATGCAGAGTCGCGAATAGGTTTTCTGCAGCGTGAATGGTGCGATTTGCGCGAATGACGCGGCAATGATCATGCGAATTGAGCGCTTTGAACGCGTGATTCGCGCAAGTTGAAAAATCTGAACTTTGGCAGATATTTGCGCAGCTTTAACCAATGAGGAGCCTGCTTACTGCTGTCACATGCTGAAGTGACGGATGGGAAACCCATAGGGGAACCCCGAGGCCAGAGTAATTTAAAAATACTACTGTATTGTGTCACAAAATGTACTTTTAATAGTTTTTCAGGTGAGAATGTAGTTGTTTAAAGCTCTAATATGTGATTTATTTATTAAGAGAGCTCCTATTTGAAAATTTGATCTGGTGTTTTCGGAGGTGTGAGACCCAGGCGATCACCGCAGCTCAGCGCTCATCAACCCCGGTGAGAGCAGCCTTAACTCGGATAGTCCTTCTGCCGACTGCCGCTGTCTGGCAGAACCCCCTCCCATAACGCGAATTCGCGTCTGTTGTGTAGTGAATGTTACACGCGAATGAAGCGAATTTCACGCGCGAATGAAGCGAATGGATTCAAATTGTTCACGCGTCCAACTTCGCGCGAATAGCGTGATTTATTTGCGTCATTCGCGTGCGGTTTGAACGCAGCATCAGGAGAGACATGGAGCGGCGGTGGCTTCATCTTCATCATCTTCACCCACTTGTTCTTCAAGGCAGCAATAAGTTTGTGTTATTGAAGTAACCAATAATATCTGTATCCATGTAGCCTACAGTGTGCAACAGTTCTGGCTTTATTTGACACATTAATTATTTAAAAACGTTTTATGTATATCAACAGTGGCGTAACTTTGTTTTAAAAAGTGGGTGGGACGTGTGTGTGTGTGTGTGTGTGTGTGTGGCGCGGGGGGGGGGGGGATATTAAGATGTCCAAAAATCAATTAAATAGTTAATTTATTAGCTAATATAAACCTCATGTTTAATTATTGCATGTTTAATTATAGGCTACTGATCATCGGTGGTTGTATATCAAGAGCAGGGACAGTTTTTTAAATGCATTTTATTTCATGACTTCACCAGAACAAATAGAAAGTCTCTGCAACGGCGGTAGGCGATTAAAGTGCTCGTCTGTGTGTAGACTGCACATGCACGCGCCACTGATAACAGCGGCAACTAATGCCAGATTGCCTCTTATTTAACAAACTAATGAAATGATGCTCTTCTAGTTAACCAGAGATGTTTTGTTTGTATTAGTTATAGGTTCATCTGTGCAACAAGATGTTTCAATCTTTCAAAAAGTGGTGGGGACATAACCCGCAACGAACTGTTGCACACTGTACATGGATACAACTTGTATCGGTAGTATTGGTTACTTCAATATCACAAATTTATTGCTGCCTTGAAGAACAAGCAAGTGAAGAAGATAATGAAGATGAAGCCACCACCGCTCCATGTCTCTCCTGAGAGCTCATCTTTAAGACAAACTAATACGCACCGCAAGATCATTCCAATATGCACAGGTCATAGAGGGTCTGTCCATCAAAAGCCTTTTATCCAATCAGAGTAGATCACTGTAAGCCTGTCCCCACAAGAGGTTTGTGTCAAAAGAGCAAAGAAAAAACTGAGAAACGTAAGCAAAATCTTTGGCAATGCATTCACGATTTGGGAAAATGAATTTTTGAAAAACATTAACAAAGAATGAAGCATACTGAATATCCTGTTACATTTGTGCGACTGAGTTCATTCATTTTACAATGTGTTTTTCTTCTTTTGTAATGGCATATTTTTGATAGTTTCTGAAAAAGTTTCGTTCAGTTTTATTGAGACAAAGGTAATTACATACACCAACAGCGGGTTAACTGAACAATGTTAACCAGGGTGGCCCTTGGGACATGAACAGGGATGTGCAGCAGCCCCTACAGTTAGTGGGCAGCGGTAAACCATCACATTAAGTTTTTTCCAAACAAAGGTCATGATTCATTGAATTTTACAGCACATGTACTGAGATGAGGTCCCACATGGTTATCAAACCCTGTAGAACTCATAATGACTGATTTATTTACTCCAACCTCTGGTGAAGGTTAAGGGTGGCACCTCAGGCTCTCGTCTGTTTTCTCATAAAGCCCTTTGAGGCTTTTATTAGTTTATTAAACGCTTCTTTATGAGGAGCACATAACTACATCCTGCATGCCGATGCATCTCGCTTCCATCTGGCCGCTGTCTAAGTATATGCCCATGACTGATTGCAGTCCACCCACAGCCGTGAAATTTGGCTGAGTACCTTAAGATCTGCAAGTTATGAAAACCTCCTCTGTTTCTTGTTCTTGTTTTTCATGGAGTATTGCTTTTTATTCTAAATGATTTATGCAAGCACATTATTATTTTATTTCTTTATTTTTTAATTAATATGCCCCATAATATTTAAACAAATTAACTTCCCCCTCCCTCTTACAGTTATACCGCTTCTCTTCTTTGATGGCGTGTCTTGACTCTTGCCATGCTATCCCAGCAAATCGATGTTATTTTGACGGAGCATTCAGTCGGTGTGCTCGTAAACTGCGTTCCAGTGTGGTTTAGCAGCTATAAAGCTTATGGACTCCTGTCAGATGGTTTCTTGGCATCAAACGCATCTTTAGGCTCCAGCTACTCCCCCCTGTGCAATTTGTGAAGCTTCTTGAGCCATTGCCATTAACCATCCCATGTGTTCTCACGCCTGGATAAAAGTGACTCGGAATTGAAGGAAACACAAACACTGGCAAGAGAGTAATGCACATATCAGAGTCTTGGTTTTGAATTTTCTGGTCCTTGAAATATTTATGCTCCATGCAAAAAGGGTAATAGCAAACCAGGAATATTATGTAGGGGATGGCCTGTTAAAAAGACCAACAATGGCTGGCTGGCTAGGTACGAAGCCTGGTAAGTATAAATACAATATTTGCTGGTGACCAAATATGTTGTGGCACAAAGAGAACAACAACAGCTCTTTTTACCTCCTCTTTGTTCCTTCTCACATCAATGTAGGTGGCCATCAGAAACCCTGCTTTCATGTGGCACAGGCTGGCAATTAAAAATATGCCTGCAGTGAGCTTCCAGTGTAACGGCCAAAAGAGCTGCATTCTGGGACAGCGCTCCTTCTTCCTTTTTCTCACTTTCGCATTTCTGCTCCTTCCAAGTCACTGCCTCATTTGTATTTTGTGGCCTTTCGTCTGGCTCCACCGTCTAATTCACTTGAATGTTCCACCTGCCCACCCTTCAAGATTTGACACATTTTATAAACATCTACTAAAAGGGCTGTCACAGACCTCCAACTGGCACCATTATCCACTAATTCACCCTAAAAGGAAGAGGCTTTTATTGCAATCTGCTCATGGATGAAAAAAAAACAAGTGAGACATTTATGCAGTCCTCATGCTCTGCTTCAGAACGACAGTGTATCGTGGTTCAGTCTGTTCAAAAACGTTGTGCTGTCTGGTTTTCGATAACTGCCCATCTCAATATTTGACTCGCTCTGCATCAAAGTAACCTCAGTTTATCTGTTGTCATTATAAGCTTGTGGTTTATAGATATATTCAGTCATTAGCGTGATTACTGCGCATCACATGCACAGAAGTTACTGACTGAGAGCTTACAGCTTGTTCCACTGAACATAGTCAATGATACAACTTTCTGATATATTCAACAAGAGTACTGGGGGTTAACGCAGAAAGTTAAAATGGCACTTCATGACGAAAAGGTTGCCGACCCCTGATTTAGCGGTTCTCACCCTGTTCGGGGTGAGCAGGGGTCTTGACATAGAATTAGAGGGCAGATGTTTCTAATGTCCATGATTATCCTCTGGTTATTGCTGTTCCTGCCTTGTGTAGGAGCATGCTCTCTGGATGAAATAAAGATGCAAACATGCCCATTATGTTTGTTTTTTTATTCATAAAGGCATGTGGGAAATCAGCAGTACAGAATTCCAAAGCTGCCAATATTAAAAATAAATAAATACATAAATAAATAAATATACAAATTAATTTATACAAGGAAATATAAATAAATTATGTACATAGTTAAATAATTAATTAATACACATAGAAAGCAAAAAACAAAAATAAGTAATTATTTATACATTTATTTCCATATTTGTTTTTTTCCATTGTTATTTATTAATTATTTTATTTATTTATACATTCATTAATGTCTATATGTATTTATACATTTATCAATTTCAGCATTTATTTATACAATTATTTCTTCCTACATTTATTTGTTTTTAGCGTAATGAGGAGGGCGGGGTTTACCTCAGACATAGCAATCAAGCTCAGAGTAGGCAATGAAAAAGCGTTAAGGCCACAGTGACACCTTGTGGTGTGGCCAATTACAATAAGTAGGCTGTTCTTATTACTTATTAGGCTATATATACTGATGTTGATTTCTGTCTGTGATGAAGGACTTGGATAGGTATATGGGCAAAATGTAATCTCAAGATTTAAGTCATATCCCCCTAACTGTAGCCTACTGTGTTGTAAAATGTCCTATTCCCCGAACTAGTAGAACTAGTTGGTGTAAAAGAAAAGGGCTACTTCGGC
This sequence comes from Pseudorasbora parva, assembly GCF_024679245.1. NCBI lineage: Eukaryota > Metazoa > Chordata > Actinopteri > Cypriniformes > Gobionidae > Pseudorasbora > Pseudorasbora parva. The sequence continues at coordinate 35,788,569 of NC_090182.1, read as the reverse complement.
TAATAAGCCTTGGTGACCTGAGGATTACAGTGAGGCTTCCCCGCCAGGTACGTCCCCTCGGGCCAACACTCCTCTATCGCATCACAAGCATGCTGAGACTGGGTCCGTGGGTGGTGCAGGTTCTCTCAAGAGAACATGACCAGCATTGTTTACTGTCTCACATGCCTCCTGGTAGCTTAAAGATGAGATTGCTGGTCCTCAAAAAAAAAGAGAACCTAGCATTTCCTTTTCGGGCTCTGGCAGAGGACAGCTGTCAGTTGCTGCATCTGGGAGAGGGGCAATATGCAATATTTGTGCGGTGTTGGACCTCACTCTCCGTGCAACGAAAGTCACCGCATGCTCCCTGGTTCAGGCAATGTTCACACTAGTGGTCCAGGAATGTCACATGGGGCTAAACCTGGCAGATATGTGTGAGCCCGACACAATTTGGTTTCTCAACGCCCGTCTGTCAGGCTGGCCTCTTCGGCAACACCATTGAGAACTTCGCCCAGCAGTTCTTGATGGCCCAGTAACCAGTGAAGACTTAAAAAATAAAATACATAAAAAGCATCCTGCTCCGACGACCAGCTGCTGCCTCCACCCAGTCGTAGGGCACAGTGCCTCCCCCAGCTTGTCACCGAGCACAAGGGAGGCGCCCAACTCGTCCAGGGTCCTGCTAAGTCCGCTGGCAAGTGCAAGGGCAAGGGCAAGGGCCCTGTAACGGGTAGCCCAGTGGGGGATCTGCTCTCAGGGAGGCGGGTGTCTGCACCTGTCCCTCTCCCAGAAGAGGATTGTGGGGAAAATATATATTGGTTTCTGTCCTGCCTCTGGCTCTCCGGAGTCCAGCGGTACCCACATTCTCAATAGTAGTGTGCGACACCCCCGGGCCTTGCTACTCCTTACTGCACAGTAATGTAAAAGTTTGTTTGAAAATTGTGTTTTTCAGACAAATTATCTGTTTATCAAGTTGAAAGGGTTTTTTTTATTTTATTTTGTATTTTTTGGGAAGCAATGTCTGTTATGAAAGATTTTAATGTAAATAGCCATTACACCACTGTACTGCTCACAAAAGCCACTTTTCCACTATCAGGCCGAGCATTTGAATGGTAATTACGGTTCCAGTTGTATTTCCACATGAGCCTGTTATGGTACCTGGCATGATTACAAACTGTTCTCGGGCTGGAATTAGTCAACCGTGCAGAACCATGCTGCTAGAATGCATGTAGTGACACTGCCACTCAGGATATGTCTCGTCTGTTGCCTAGCTGTCAGTTTCTCCGTAACTTGCTAAACGTTTTTGAGCAACATGAACACACGTTAATAATGCAATTTAAAAAATAAAATCTGATCTTCCTCCACAACGCAGCCATTAAATAGCCCGTTATCAGCCCCATCTGGAAAAGCTTTTTACCAAATGCATTTGCACTTAATTATGTTCTTACGCATAATATATATATATATATATATATATATATATATATAATTATATTTAAACCCGTCTCTTGCATGATACCCAGAAATATTGAATATTCCAATCTAATATGGATTCTGACCTTTAAGGTTGCCAGAATAATAATCATACACTGTGTGTTAATAGGTCAGAGGAGAACTGGCACCCTGACTGAGTCTGGTTTCTGCCAAGGTTTATTTTTTCCATCATTCCCTGATGAAGTTTTGGTTCCTTGCCACTTTCGCCTTTGGCTTGGCTTGCTCAGTTGGGGACACTAAAACTATAACACTAAAATTATGTAAAATTATGTAAAATTACTAAGTTATTCAACTAAATATACAAATAAAATGTATTAATTAGGTCTCATTTAATTCTATAAACTATAATATTGATATGCCATCATTGTTCCTATATGATAAATGAAAATAAGCAGATACCATCACTGTTTTCTCCAGATTGTGCAGCCAAATAGAATTTTCTTGCCCCCCTTTTTGGGGATACATGTGAAAATGCACTATACAAATTTAAACAGCTGTAATTTATGAACACTTTGGAATATAAACATAATCATTTGGTTGGTCTCATTTGAAAGAAGACACTTGGGAGACTATTGCTGTTTTGGAGTAATTCAAAAAAATATTTTTGTTTAAAAGTTATTGAAGTTTATTGTTATGAAAATGTAATAAAATATTTGTTTTATCCTAATAAATTTATATTTTTAAAAAATATGTGATTCAGCCTAAAAATGCTAAAAATTAAAACCCATAAGTCTAATCAAGTTGTGTTTCAATTTTCATCTTGATATCTTAAAAAATTATGTTTCTGTGAGACTTTTTGCTGCTACAAGACAAAATGCCACTAGGAGTCACCAAAGCTCCTTTTGTGACCTTCTCATCATTTAGTTACTTGAACTGACATCTGAAAACAACAAAATACACTGAGACTGTTTTTTTTGTTGATGTTTTTTTACTTTTTTTTTCTTTCTAACTATTTACATGTGTTTATACATTTTCAACATAAGACAAATGGAACTTATAAGAAAAAATAGAACAATAAAATAAAAATTAAATATATATAAAAATGTATAATATACAAACTCAAACTTCAACTATTTACAAACTTTTCACAACTTTTCGTAACTTTTAACAACCTACTCCTAAATTACATATTGTGCTCGTCATGCCAGTCATTGAAGCAGTCTCTAGTTGCCTGGAAACACAGGTATGCGTTGCATGCCTGGCAGATAACAAGTGTTTTTTGGTGGCACACTCTGCATCTCCGTCTCGAATCGTCGCCAATTGCGGTGATGTATTTGGGCCTGTGCCATGCATGGCCCGAAGGTGCAGAAGTAGCAGTAGGGGTAGAAGTAGCAGTAGGGGCAGAAGGGCCAGGCGGGGCAGAAGTAGCAGGGTCATTCCAATCAGCAAGCTCCTGAACCAGGGCTTCACGGAACTCCCTTTGGGTTTTGGGTTTTTGGTTCCGTGCAACTGCGATCTGCTGATGGATGATGAAGGCATTCACCACAGCAGTGTCAATAAAGTGGTAAAATAGGGCACGGTACCACTTCCTGGTCTTTCGCAATACGGTGTAATAGCCAATGAGGGCATCGTAATGATCAACTCCTCCCATGCTACTGTGCGGAAAATAATAAGATGTTTCAAATCTAAAGTAAAATATAACCAAATAAATAAAATATAAAAATATATACACAATTTTTTATTCAACATCACTGAATAAATTCAACTCACTTGTTGTAGTTAGCCACTGCAGTAGGTATAGGAACAGTCATCTCTGTCCATTCCCCACTTCTCATCCTCATCCTCTTCTGTACCGTACGGTCTCCATTTGCTGAATGGAAGGAGGAGCACATGAGCACCTCCCTGGTTTCCATCCATTCAACAAAGAGTAGTTTGTCATCCCGAATCCATCTCATACTCCCGCAGGGAGCATTTCGGGGCAGTCTGTTGTCAGTGGTTTTTGGGAAGCCCACCCAGTTGCTGCGAATATTACCACAGGCCCAGATGCCCTTCTGGAGGAGGTCTCGGAACAGTGATGGGCTGGTGTAGAAATTGTCCACATACAGCTTGTAACCTGTTCCTAACATTTTCTCATTCACCAGTGCCATCACCGACTCATAGCTAAGTCCTTTATTTGGTTCTGCTCGTGGCACAGGGGATTTGCCCTCATAGATAAAAAAATCCCATGTGTAGCCATATGTGGAATCAGCTAAAATAAAAGTTTGTAGCCCCATTTTGTTGGCTTCTCCTTCATGTATTGTTTTAGCCCAATCCTCGCCTTTGATGCCACCATCCGTTCGTCTACTGCAATGTTCTGATGAGGATGGAAGAAGGTCTTGCAGGTATCACGTGTGTGCTGATAGACCGGCTTCACTTTGCCAAGGCGATCATAGGCTGGGGTTCCTTTTTTTTCATGTTCTCAGCATCCTCTTTTGGATCACTAGGATGCAGTGCCGACGATATTGCTTGAAATTTTCTGCCTGAAATTACACTTGCTGGAAAGCCTATTCTAAAGAGCCTGGAACCATTCCAGTAATCTGTCAGAGCAGGAACTTTTACCAGACCCATGTAAATTACTACCGACAGAGGAGTATAGCTCCTTTATGGACGTGACTTGCCATGGCTTTCTTGTAGCGTCTTGATTTTTTGCTGCATAGGCATTAGAATTCTGAATAATTGTCTGGCATACTGAGGATGAAAGATACAGCTGAAAGAGTTCTAGAGGACTGTATGACGCCATAGGTATCAGCTGAGGCCCTGGAGTTCTAGCTGGTCGAAACACTGTCACAGGTGGCGGAATGTCTGGTTCATCTGAGGTGTGCCATCCTTCTGAGTTGATAACAACTGATTGTGACTGTCGGGACTGTGGTAGGGACTGTGTCCCTCTGCTTGGCTCTCTTCCTCTCCCTCTTTCTCTCATTCTTCCTCTTTCTTTTTCTCTCCGTCTTCTCCCTCTCTTGGTCACATTTTCTCTACCTCTTTCTCTAACTCCCCCCCTCCCTCTGCTTTTCTTTGCAGTTCTGCCTCTCCCTCTGCCTTCATCTCTGAATCCACTGAAAGTTGCAGCTGAAGTAGATGATGCTGGTGCTGAAGAGGTTGAGGGTTGAGGTCTGTCCTCATCCTCATCATCTGAATACCTATCGCAACAAAATAGTCTGAGCTGAATTATAGTATAAAACTAATATACAACAATGTAGTACATCCTGAACACAGTTAAAAAAAACTAGTATTGTACACACAATATAGAACAAATTGTATATAGTATAAAACTAATATAAAACATAATACATGTAATGCATAATACAATACATCATATATCTAAAAATATAATTATCACGTAATTATGGCACATTTGCACATAGACCAGGCAAATTAGTAAAGGGACGAGAAAAGTAAACTCGTAAACTCACCAATCTAGGGCTGAATCAGAAATTTCTTCAGGCTGAAGCATGTCTGGCTCATCATCGCTTGATGGATGATTTTCTTCATCATCGTCACTTTTGCAAAGTTCCTCAACAACTTCTAATAGTGTATAATGCCTTTTAGGCCATCGTGGATCCATCTTGTGAATGTGAGGTCAAAAAGAAAATGTAGTCTGTGTTCTGGCTTTCACCTCTGCATATTTACAAACATTCACCAGGTTTTCCAAACAAGCCGCTGAGCGTGATTGGCACGTGTTTGCAATCAACCATAAACACGTTTTCTATTGGATAAAGTTTATCTTGTCATCAGAGTTCTGTTACGTCCCAGCCTTCGTCTAAGGGTTTATGGAGGGAGTAACAAAAGAATTATTAGAAATTACAAATAATTGAATAAATAAATAAACGTTGAGGAGTCTCCTCGTCCACTATCCCAGATCTTTTCCTCTTATTACACTTGAGGTTTCTTGTAAAAAGGTTCCCCAAGCTTTTTACTACCACTCATACAAAAGATTAGAACAAGAATCTAGTTAACCAGTGTTTTATTAAAGGGGTTAACATAAATCCAATATCAACATAAAGAACAAAAACAAACAACAGACTTAAATAACCAAATCATCAGGAGAGGGCAAGGCCAAAATAACAAACAAAACAATCTCTTACTAAAGGGTATTAAGTAAACTAAATTCCCTATCAAAAGAAAGTTAAAAAAAGAACAATACTCTTACCTCTCTCCCTAACTAAATATAAACAGGAGAAAACTTAGGAGTGGGTAAACCCAAATTAATTGGCGCCCACCTCCCTACACGGTTATACAACTTCTGATCTCACACCAAGTCGAAGCGGCCATATCTTTGTGTTCACTCCACAGAGTCACAATACACACATCACAAGTCACAATTTGCTAAATAGCAACTAAAGCCACTTTGCGTCTGGGTTAGTGGAAAAGGGACTCCTCCTGAGCCTTGTCTCACTGCTGCTTATATCCACCACGCTCCAGCTAATTAGGATCAGCTGCGGGTCGTTTGGAGTGCTGCATAACACAGAGATAGAGAGAGAGAACAATAGGGAGGGGAGAATTCATCATCACACCATTCAACACATAATTATGTCACAAGTCGTAACACCCCCACCATTAAAGATTATAAACAACGAGTCGTTTATAATAAACAGCCATCAATTTCTTACGACCTAGACAACGCATCAGCAACAATATTGTCTGAGCCTCTTTTATAACGAATATTAAGAGTAAATTCATTAATAGCGAGAGCCCATCGCATAAGTCGCTGATTTGAGTTTGACATGCGCTCAAGGAAAACTAACGGATTGTGATCTGTGTACACAATTATAGGAACCATACTACCACCTAAGTACACTTCAAAGTGCTGTAATGCCATCAACAGTGCCAATGCCTCCTTCTCAATAACACTATAGTTCTGCTGACACCGTGAGAACTTTTTAGAGAAGTATGAAACCGGATGCTCTACACCAAATTCATCTTCCTGCAGGAGGACTGCACCAGCTCCTGTAGCTGAAGCATCAGTTTGCAGTTGAAATGGGGCATCATATTGAGGAGCTTTAAGTATAGGGGTACTACAGAGTAAATCCTTCGCTGCATTAAATGCATGTTCACAACTAGGTGTCCAGACAAACCTTTTTGTGGTACTTAACAAATCAGTTAGTGGTGACACCACAGAGGAGAAATTAGGACAGAAAGCACGATAATATCCACACATTCCAAGGAATCGTCGTAACTCACGTTTGTTAGTAGGACTGGAATACTCAAGGATTGCGGTGATTTTGGCTTCAACTGGCTTAATCATCCCCTGTCCAACTTGCTTGCCAAGATAGGTAACTCGCCCCTTTGCGAACTCACACTTCGCCAGGTTCAAGGTTAATCAAGCATCAGCCAAGCGCTGAAGAACCCGCTTTAGGCTGGATAGATGTTCTGCCCAGGTTACAGAATGGATAACCACATCATCTAAGTACACTTCACAGTTCTCCACATCTGATAGCACACTACACAATAAACGTTGGAATGTGGCTGGAGCGTTCCGCATCCCGAAAGCTAGCACCTTATACTGCAAGAAGTTATCTGGAGTGACAAAAGCGGAGATTTCTGAGGCATGCTGAGTCAGAGGCACTTGCCAATATCCTTTCAGGAGATCTAGCTTTGTTACAAACTTGGCGTTACCCACCCTATCCACACAATCTTCCATCCTAGGAAGCGGGAAGGAATCAGCTTTAGTTATGTTATTGACTTTCCGAAAGTCAGTGCAGAAGCGATAGCTGGAATCAGGTTTTGGTACCAGTAAGCACGGTGAACTCCAGGGACTCTGACTTGCCACAGCAAATCCATGATGCAACATATACTCCACCTCAGCCTTCATTATGTCACGCTTTTGAGGATTAATTCGATAAGGATGCTGTTTAATCGGAGATGCACCTCCAACATCAATGTCATGGACACATAGTGTAGTCTTTCCAGGCACATCTGAAAACAGACTAGGAAACTCATGCAACACATCAGTCAGTTCATTAGCTTCACTTGTACTAAGATAAGCAAGGTGATTCTTCAAGTTGCTTAGAATGGCAGAATTCTGTAAACATGTGGAGGAAACTTGTACCTCCCTATTACACAATCCATCTTCTTCCATTACGTAACTGGCAACCATAGCGACAGTAGGAGTTGGCACACTTACGATCTCACATGGTTGTTCATCAGTACATTTATCACCTCTTGTTTCACTTTGGGTAATCACATACCTCTTTAACATGTTGATGTGGCACACACGGCTTTTCCGCCTACGATCAGGTGTATTAATGATGTAGTTTGTGTCACTCACTTTCCTTTTTACCACATAGGGACCGGTAAACTTCGCCTGGAACACAGAACCAGGGATAGGTAATAAAACAAGAACAGAGTCGCCAGGCTGGAAAGATCTTTTGACAGACTTCTTGTCATAGCACGCTTTCATCTTATCTTGCGTTGTTACAAGGTGTTGTGCTGCCACTTCACAAGCACGGTGCAGTTTTTGACGGAGAGAATGCACGTAGTCAGGGACAGTCATAGGGGTTGGATGTTCTTCCAATAGTCGGTCGCTTAATAACTTTAACGGTCCTCGCACTACATGACCGAAAACAAGCTCGGCCGGACTAAATCCTAAAGACTCCTAAACCGTCTCTCTCACAGCAAACAGAAGAAAGGGAAGGCCCTCATCCCAATCGTTTCCTGTCTCAACACAGTAACTGCGCAGCATCGTTTTTAGAGTCTGGTGAAATCTCTCAATCACCCCCTGTGACTCTGGATGGTAAGCACTGGATAACTGGTGATTTATACCAAGCCCTTTCAGAATCTGTTCAAACATTTTCGACGTAAAGTTTGTGCCACGGTCCGTCTGAATTATCTTTGGTAAGCCAAAAGTAGAACAGAATTTAATCAACTCTTTCACAACTGCTTTGGATTTCAGGTTGCGTAAAGGAATAGCTTCAGGAAAGCGTGTTGCAGCACACATGATAGTCACTAAATACTGGTGTCCTGCCTTAGTCTTAGGCAGTGGCCCAACACAATCAATGACCAATCTTTCAAATGGTTCACTCATGACAGGAATGGGGTTAAGCGGAGCAACAGGAATTCTCTGGTTCGGTTTTCCCGCAAGTTGGCAAGTGTTGCAAGCTTTGCAAAACGCAGACACAGTAGACTTTATACCAGGCCAGTAGAAGTATCTGGAAACTCTATAGAAGGTTTTTGTCACTCCCAAATGACCAGACATTATATGTTCGTGAGCCAGTTTTAACACAGGCGTGCGATAACTCACAGGCAAGACTATCTGCTGTACCTCCTGACAATTCGCATCATCAGCATCAGGTTTCCATCTGCGTCTCAGCAGTCCGTCATCCCAGAAATAAGTCACTCCCGAATTATACATTTTCCCAAGATCTGCAGCTTTAACACAACTAGTTAGTGTTGGGTCTTCTCTTTGCGCACTTACTAAATGCTTTCGGCTCCCGACTAAGGAGTGTTTTGACTCCAAAGTAGGATCAGGTTTTAGCTCAGGCTCTACAAACAATGTACACTCCAATGGAGTAGAGTCAGGAACGAGGAACGAATCAGCAAGATCAATCATCTCCTTGAAGTTCTGTGCTTGAGCACGGGTCACTGCACATGCAGGGAATGCTAAAGGATATAAAATAGAAAGATCGGATTGTTCTTTTTGCAGTGGGGTATGCGTCACAATCGGAGTAGGAAAAACTTCGCCACCTGCTAAATCGTTTCCTATTATTAAGTCTACACCTTCCACAGGTAACTGTTTACGGACACCCAGCTTAACAGCTCCACTGACAAGATTTGACTTCAAATGAACTGTATGCAAAGGCACATTAACACAATGCATTTCAATACCTCGGACCAATACATCAAAACCAGTGTAAGTTTGAGCAGAAAACGGTAAGCTATGCTCAAGGACAAAGGATTGAGCAGATCCAGTGTCTCGAAGCATAACAACTGGCTTGAACTCAGCGTCAGGAAAAATTGAAACCATCCCCTCTAACAGAAATGGCTGGTAACTTTCTACATTAGCTGGACTTAGCTTTGGTAATGTCTGAGCAAGGGCTACACTTTTAGATTTTGAATTCTTTTGCTTCCACGACTGACAATCTGCAATCAGATGTTCAGGACTCAGGCAATAAAAGCATTCTCGTTTTTCGGTATGCATAGATTTAATTTTACGAGCACTTCTCATAAAATTGTCAGCTCTTGTAGGACGCATCACATGAGACGCTACGTTTAACGAATCGGTTGAATTTGGTGGGGCAAATTTTGTCTGTCGCGCTGCGAGAAAAACAGTGCAGTGCGTCAAAACGAACTCGTCAGCCAAAATTGCGGCATTAGACAAACAAGCAACTTTTTGTTCGTTCAAATGGACTACTAAATTCTCTGACATGCAATCCTTAAAGTCTTCCAACAAGATTAACTCCTGTAATTGCTCCAGGGTCGTTATCTTATTAGATAGACACCACTTATCAAAGAGAACTCTCTTCTCCCTCGCAAACTCGACATAAGATTGTCTGGCTGTTTTCTCATGGCGCCGAAATTTCTGTCTGTATGCTTCAGGGACGAGTTCATACACACGTAAAACAGCGGTTTTAATTATGTCATAATCAAGAGAAGATTCAATTGGCAAGGACGAACAAACTTCCTGTGCCTTTCCTGTGAGACTACACTGCAGTAATAGAGCCCACATATCTCTCGGCCACCCTAACTTTCCTGCGACTCGCTCGAACGCAGTGAAGTAGGAATCAACTTCCGCTTCTCTGAACGGCGGCACTAGCTTAATATATCTGCTGGGGTCAAAATGAACATCAGCAGATACATGGCTATGCTGTACACCCGAAGGACTAGCTACCGTTGACACAGGAGAGGAAATTGATTGGGTTTTGGTACGCGGTAAAGGGACAGGTTGCGCAGCCACACGCTGAGCTTCTAAAGCGAGTTCTCTCAACTTAATATCCCTCTCGGCTTCCGCTTCAACAGTTCTCAATCTGATCACTTGAGCTTCACACTCCTGCTTCTTTATCTCTAGATCTAATTCCCTTAACCTCACTGCTAACATGGGGTTCTGCAAAACCATAGCATCAGTATCAGGTGGACTCACACTATCCACTTCTTTACCTGCTACAGCCTGAAATCGTTCTCCCCCCTCATTATCGTCGCTTTTTTGCGGCAAAATTCTATCATTTACCAATTTGTCAAACAACTCATCTTTATTGACTTGTTTAGAAGCCTCTTTAGAAATATCAATTCTAAAGAAATCTGCTATTAGCAAAAGATCCTTCTTTCTACAGCGATTAAAGACTTCAATAGTTGGTGCTAGAGTAAACGAAATCAGATCAAACTCCATCTCTAGATCGTCTTACTAATATTCTCCTCTCTACCCAATAAAGAAAACAGCCAGAAAATCAAGAAAATAGTACTCACCAAAGTTGTGTTGCTAACGACCGAATCCTAAATTTTGCAATGAAAAACACAATTGTTACTAAGTGCAGAAAAAGAGAAAGAAATTAGTACACAAGAAAAAAAAAACATAGGACGAGCCCCCATTTGTTACGTCCCAGCCTTCGTCTAAGGGTTTATGGAGGGAGTAACAAAAGAATTATTAGAAATTACAAATAATTGAATAAATAAATAAACGTTGAGGAGTCTCCTCGTCCACTATCCCAGATCTTTTCCTCTTATTACACTTGAGGTTTCTTGTAAAAAGGTTCCCCAAGCTTTTTACTACCACTCATACAAAAGATTAGAACAAGAATCTAGTTAACCAGTGTTTTATTAAAGGGGTTAACATAAATCCAATATCAACATAAAGAACAAAAACAAACAACAGACTTAAATAACCAAATCATCAGGAGAGGGCAAGGCCAAAATAACAAACAAAACAATCTCTTACTAAAGGGTATTAAGTAAACTAAATTCCCTATCAAAAGAAAGTTAAAAAAAGAACAATACTCTTACCTCTCTCCCTAACTAAATATAAACAGGAGAAAACTTAGGAGTGGGTAAACCCAAATTAATTGGCGCCCACCTCCCTACACGGTTATACAACTTCTGATCTCACACCAAGTCGAAGCGGCCATATCTTTGTGTTCACTCCACAGAGTCACAATACACACATCACAAGTCACAATTTGCTAAATAGCAACTAAAGCCACTTTGCGTCTGGGTTAGTGGAAAAGGGACTCCTCCTGAGCCTTGTCTCACTGCTGCTTATATCCACCACGCTCCAGCTAATTAGGATCAGCTGCGGGTCGTTTGGAGTGCTGCATAACACTGAGATAGAGAGAGAGAACAATAGGGAGGGGAGAATTCATCATCACACCATTCAACACATAATTACGTCACAAGTCGTAACAGTTCAAAGAGATCATTGGTCAACTGAGATGCTGAAATTGAAGGAAGGATTTCATGCCTCTTTGGGATGGAACCACGAGGCGCCGCTCACTCGCAGAACGCAAGCTTCTGGAGGGTGTGTAAGTCTGAACAAGTAAGTTTAGGTATATTGGTGCAGAGCCAGTGGTTGTTTTGTAGGCGAGAACTAGTGCCTTGAATTTGACGCGAGCAGCCATTGGCAACCAGTGCAGTCTGATGAAGAGAGGCGTAACATGCGTTCTCTTCGGTTCATTAAAGACCACTCTCGCCGCTGCATTCTGGATCAGCTGCAAGGGTTTGATAGTGCATGCTGGAAGCCCAGCCAGAAAAGCATTACAATAGTCCAGTCTGGAGAGAACAAGAGCTTGAACCAGGAGTTGTGCAGCCTGTTCTGATAGGAAGGGTCTAATCTTTCTAATGTTGTATAAAGCAAATCTGCAGGACCGGGCTGTTGCAGTAATGTGGTCAGTGAAGTTTAACTGGTCATCAATCACAACTCCAAGGTTCCTGGCTATCCTTGATGGAGTTATGGTTGATGAACCAAGCTGAATGGAGAAATGTTGATGAAGTGCTGGGTTGGTTGAGAAAACAAGTAATTCTGTCTTTGCAAGATTGAGTTTAAGGTGATCCTCCTTCATCCAGTCAGAAATGTCTGTCAGACAGGCAGCGATACGAACACTGACTGTAGGATCATCTGGTTGAAATGAGAAGTAGAGTTGAGTGTCATCAGCATAGCAGTGATAGGAGAAGCCGTGTTTCTGAATGACAGAACCTAATGATGACATGTAGATGGAGAAGAGAAGTGGTCCAAGCACTGAGCCCTGGGGAACCCCAGTAGCTAGATGATGTGACTTAGACACTTCACCTCTCCATGACACCCTGTAGGACCTACCAGAGAGGTAAGACCTGAACCACTGGAGAGCAGTTCCTGAGATCCCCGTCTTCTTAAGTGTTGACAGGAGAATCTGGTGGTTAACTGTGTCAAAAGCAGCAGACAGATCCAGCAGAATGAGCACTGAGGATTTGGAAGCTGCTTTTGCCAGTCTCAGTGCCTCAGTTAGGTCGAATGTCGAATGGCCGCTTTTGAAGCCAGATTGGTTGTTGTCTAGGAGGTTGTCCTGTTCAAGAAACATAGAGAGTTGATTGAACACAACTCGCTCAAGAGTCTTTGCAATGAAAGGCAGAAGGGATACCGGTCGGTAGTTTTCTAAAAGTGCTGGATTCAGAGAGGGATTCGCAGTGGGGTTACCTGCTTAAATGCTATGGGAAAGGTTCCCGTGTGAAGAGAAGTGTTGACAATGTGAGTTAGTGCAGGAGTGATTGAAGAAGAAATGGCCTGAAGGAGTTGAGTGGGTATAGGATCAAGTGGACAGGTAGTTGGGTTATTGGAAAGGATGAGTTTAGAAATATCTGCCTCGGAGAGCGGAGAGAAGGATGGAAGCGTGTTCGTGTTAGTTGTTGAGATGTGCGTGTCAGTTTGTGATGAGGAGAACTGGTTGCTGATGAGAGATGTTTTGTTTGTGGAAAATGATGCAAAGTCATCAGCTGTAAGAGTTGATGAAGGAGGGGGAGGAGGAGGACAAAGGAGAGAGGAGAATGTTTTAAAGAGTTTGCGAGAGTCAGAGCATTTGTTGATTTTGCTGTGGTAGTATGTTGTTTTAGCAGTGGAGACATTTGTAGAGAAAGAAGAGAGAAGAGACTGATACAAGGTAAGGTCAGTATAGTTTTTAGATTTCCGCCATTTCCTCTCTGCCGCCCTGAGTCCTGAGCGATGTTCACGGAAAACATCAGACAGCCAGGGGGCAGATGGGGTGGGGCGGGCTGGTCTGGATGAAAGGGGGCAAAAACTGTCTAAGGAGGATGTTAGAGTGGAGCAAAGAGTGTTAGTAGCACTGTTATCATCCAGTGCTGAGAACTGAGCAGGTGGAGGGAGTGAAGATTAAACCATAGTGGATGGGCGAGAGGGAGAGAGTGAGCGTAGATTACGCCGAAAGGTAATCTGTGTAGCAGTACGTGTTGTATCAGGAGTCAGTATGAGGTTAAGAGTGATGAGAAAGTGGTCTGAGGTGTGTAATGGAGTAACTAAAGTGTTGTCCGTGGAGCAGTTGCGTGTGTAGACAAGGTCTAATTGGTTACCTGATCTGTGAGTAGCCGTAGTAGATACTAACTTAAGGTCAAATGAAGTCAGTAGAGTGCTGAAGTCTGTGGATAGGTGTTTATCAAGATGGATGTTGAAGTCACCAAGCAGAATCAGTGAAGTGCCATCCTCAGGGAAGCTAGAAAGTAACACATCCAACTCATCCACAAAGTTACCGAGGTGACCTGGAGGACGATAGACCACTACCACATGGATTTTAACAGGGTGAGTAATAGTGATTGAGTGCGATTCAAATGAACTGGCCGGTAGAGATGGTAAGGGATCAAATTTCCAATCATTTGAGATAAGCAAACCAGTACCCCCACCCCTCCCAATAGGCCGAGGAGTGTGTGAAAAAGTTAAATTGGTTGAGAGGGCTGCAGGAGTGGCAGTGTCCTCTGGTTTTATCCAGGTCTCAGTTAGGGCCATGAGGCTTAGCTGAGAATAAGTCCCAATAGATGAAATAAAGTCTGCTTTGTTTACAGCAGACTGGCAATTCTAGAGACTAATTGGAATAGAGAGTAAGGTAGCAGAGGATGTTAGGATATAGCGCAAATTATTAGGATTGCGGCGTCTCGTGCTTACAGAGCGTGATTTACGAGTGCTAGTAGTAATAGTTGAGATTTGAAAGCACATGGTGAATATAGATCAGAGAAAAGGCCAGAAAGAATTAGAAAAGAACCGAACACAAATAATGAAAAGGAAGATGATACTCAAGTGCCTTGCCGGGGTCCTTGCTCGGGAGGAGCTGCACAGGGAAGAGTTGAAGTCTTTACACTCATCAATCGCCCCCAACAAACGCTCACTCACAATGTGGCAATGACCAAACAAATGCTAACTCCCACACACACCGCGAGAATACACCAAAACGTCTCGGTTATGTATGTAACCCCCGTTCCCTGAGGAGGGAACGGAGACGTAACGTCAGTGACTGACGAATGGGGGTTTCGCTTAGAAGCCTATCATCTCCGAGACTAGAAAGCGCCCAATGGCAGTGCCAATGCCATGGGCATGCAAGATTTGCATGCGTGACTCCGCCTACCCACGTGGGTATATAAGGAAGTAGCTGGCATAATGGCATTATGTTTTACCTGCTGAGGAGCCAAGTTGAACTCCGTTCCAGCGGTACAGTGGATTTGGCAATGGGACGTTACGTCTCCGTTCCCTCCTCAGGGAACGAGGGTTACATACGTAACCAAGATGTTCCCTTTCGTTCAGTCACTCCGACGTAACGTCAGTGACTGACGAATGGGGGTCCCAATGAAATAACGCCACTCGGCTGTCTTCCAGTGCCCTGCGCAAGCGTGAGAGCCCTGATGCAAGTTAGGACGGTCAAAGGCCTCTACTTAACGCAGGAATACCAAGGTACACTGGGAGGCATATTCCAGGAGGAGATATGCGCCAAGATGCCTACCCGTAGGGAGGACTTAAGAATACACGTATGACCCCGGGGGGCTGCATACGGAAGATCACTGGGGTACCAGCCGCAGGTGGATTTTTAACCCCAGGGGAGGCAAGGTTGCCAAGGGAATACACCCGCTCCGGGAGGCTTACGGTGGAAATACACATGTGGGAGGCAAACAGATCTACCTGTGCGTCCCCGAACTGATCCCAGATCAGTTGGACCGACTGGGGATGGAGTCTCCACTCCCCAGGGATTGGCTGAACCCGTGAGAGCTCGTCAGCTGCACGGTTCAGGATCCCCGGGATATGGACAGCACGAAGGGACCTCAGGCGCTTCTGACTCCATAGAACGAGATGGCGGGCGAGTTGAGACATGCGGCGGGAGCGTAGACCGCCCTAGTGGTTGATGTACGCTACTACGGCCGTGTTGTCCGATCTGACTAGAACGTGTTGACCCTTCAGCAACGCTAGGAAGCGGTGCAGGGCGAACCGTACTGCCAGCAACTCGAGGCAATTGATATGCAGGCGGCTCTGGCTCTCCGACCAAGAGCCGGCGGCTGCATGTCCATTGCACATGGCACCCCAGCCCGTGGTGGACGCATCTGTTGACACAACAACATGCCGGGAAACTCGTTCTAAGGGCACACCTTCCCGTAGAAAGCTGAGGTTTGACCACGGGGTGAGTGTCTGTCTGCAGGCCCGAGTCACTGGGACCCAGAGCGTGCCAGACTGCCATGCCCATCTCGGGACTCGATCGCGAAGCCAGTGCTGAAGCGGTCTCTCATATGAAGCAATCCGAGCGGCGTAACCGCGGCTGCGGATGCCATATGCCCAAGGAGCCTCTGAAACAGTTTCAGTGGAACCGCACTCTTGCTCTCTATCTGACGGAGGCAAGTCAGCAGTGACTGCGCGCGCACGCCGGTAAGCTGCGCGCACATGGCGACCGAGTCGATCTCCATTCCGAGAAAAGAGATCCTCTGCACTGGGCAGAGTTTGCTCTTCTCCCAGTTGACCCGAAGGCCCAGACGAGCTAAGTGGTGGAGAACCAGGTCTCTGTGTTCGTACACACGGTCCCGAGAGTGGCCCAGTATGAGCCAGTCGTCGAGACAATTCAGAATGCGAACCTGAGTGGCGCAAGGGCTGTCTCGACAATCTTCGTGAAAGGCGTTTCGCAGTCAACATCCTGAACGGAAGCCTGTACAGGGATCGGTTCAGGACGCGAAGGTCCAGGATCGGTCGTAACCCACCGGATTTCTTCGGTATAATGAAGTAAGGGCTGTAAAAGCGAGGGACGAGCTCGACCGCGCCCTTCGCCAGTAGGGTCGCGATCTCCGCACGCATGACTGGGACATTGGACCCCACCATGGTGTACCGGACACCCCGGAAGCAGGGAGGAGCTCGCGCGAACTGAATCGCATAGCCAAGCCGGATGGTCCGTGCGACCCAGCGGGACAGTCCCGGCAGCTGTAGCCACGCTCCCAGGGAGTGAACCAACGGGGTCATGCGGAGCACCGGCGTACCCTCGGTGGGGCAGCGAGGCAGCGTTACCGGCCCGGACTCGGGTGGCGTAGCAGCCTGGTGTCGGGACGGCGGTAACAGCTGCGCCCTGACAGAGGAGACCAGGGAAGGACTCGCGTTACACTGGAGTCTGCTCTGAGAGGAGGCTGGCGACAGAGAGGGACGAGAGCGGCGTGGCCCGGGGGCGGCGCACACAGCCGTCACCGGTCTCTGGGTGCTCAGAGATGGGTATGTCAGTTCTTTCTTTAACCACAATAGGGTGCTGCCACCCCGGGGGGCGGCAGCGGAACGAAAGATTCTCCCCCGGCCCTCCACCGGGGGAACGAGCGGCCCTGCTGCCGTCTCCTGGAAAGAACTGGCCATCTCTGAGCTGTCCGCGTCAGGAGCGCCGCTTAGCCTGGCGTTTAGCGGGCTGCAGGGCTGGCGCGGACTGGGGCGGCTTCTTGCGGCGCGCTCCGCGGCACGGCCCGGGTGAAGGCTGCTGCTGTGGCCGCGCGATAAAGACGATAAAAGATAGAGCACCATCCCTGCCTCCCAAGCAGTCTCTCTCTCTCTCTCTCTCTCTCTCTCTCTCTCTCTCTCTCTCTCTCTCTCTCTCTCTCTCTCTCACACAGATATGAACTCTTATATTAACTTCATTAACCTTTAACCTTCACGAAGTTTACAAATGTAAATGTTTAACTTTCAAATTAGAGCTATATAATCATCTCAAATAAGTTGTTATGAATTTTTTTTCAAGTTACCTTCAGTTAAATACCTTTTGTTATCCAGACCTCCTCTTTAAACTTCCACAGCTGTCCTTATCTTTAGACACCACCATGCCTCCAAAATCTCCTCTGCCATTTCTAATTACCTGCAGGATTAAACTCATGATATGGAAATATTAGTTCAATATCACACATTTTTACTGATTCAATTCGTACATTTTTGTTCTGGTCTCCACAAAAGTTAATGGCAGTCACCTCATGGTCTTAGTGCCTCAGTTACCGAGATCAAGGCAGTCTCAGTCGAATGGCCGCTTTTGAAGCCAGATTGGTTGTTGTCTAGGAGGTTGTCCTGTTCAAGAAACATAGAGAGTTGATTGAACACAACTCGCTCAAGAGTCTTTGCAATGAAAGGCAGAAGGGATACCGGTCGGTAGTTTTCTAAAAATTCTGGATTCAGAGAGGGTTTCTTAAGCAGTGGGGTTACCCGAGCCTGCTTAAATTCTGTGGGAAACGTTCCCGTGTGAAGAGAAGTGTTGACAATGTGAGTGAGTACAGGAGTGATTGAAGGAGTGATTGAAGTTACACTATAAAAAATACTGGTTACTTTCAGAAGGATCCAAATGCACATGCAGTAGACAAATACAAGCTCTAGAGCAGGGATGGTCAACTTTGAGAGTACCTACATGTAGTATTACATGTATATTAATACTACATGTAATACCTACATGGATTTACTTTATAGTTACACTATAATTACCATAAGTTACACTGTACATTTACTTTACTTACGCAGTACATTCTAGGCTGTAATATTCCTAAAATTACATGAATTATACATTGATTTTCCTTAATAAAAAGGTGTAAAAGGTATCAGTGTTGATTAGTAATCTGGCCCCTTGGTTTATATGAAAGAGCTGGCCCTCATCACTATCAAAGTTGACCATCCCTGCTCTAGAGGCTGTATTTGTCGAATGTATGTGCATTTGCATTCTTCTGAAAGTAACCAGTCTTTTTTATAGTCTAACTTCTCTGAAATTAGACAAATGCGAAATCCGGAGGGTGCAGCCTTCAAAACATAGCTTACATCACTGTGAAGCTTGTGTGAGTGACAACATTAATATTAAGCATAAAACAACTTACCATATTAAGTGGGGGGAGTAGGTGGCCAACAGAGTAATTCACTGCTGACAAGATGGGATACAATAAAAAAAAAATAATAATAATTAATTTCATCAACAATTCTCGAAAATGTAGGCATTATTTTACACAGCCCTATTTAAATTATTTATAAACAGTAAGGTGATTATGCTTAGGTCTTTCTGTATAAAATGCAACTGCAATAAATTTATGGACATGAATGTATAGGCCAAAATAATCCACAAGCACTATGCATGGACTCTTGCATTGGTGTTCCAACAACATGTGCAGTCATCAGACATCATGTGAAACCTTTTTCCAGTCCAACAAATCATACTAGGTCTGGTATTCAATTTTGAATTTAAGCAATTTTTGAAACTTTGGACTGCCTGCTTCATTTGCTCTTGTTTGTTGCATTGCAAGCTCTGGTATTTTTCTCAGGAAATACCAATGCAAATATAGTTTTCAATGCTGGTTAATCATTAGTTTGGGAATATAAAGCAGAAGAAAAGATGGCTTCTTTCAGAATGGCATAGATGTTTTTTCTCCCTTCCGATGGAAGCATGAGTGATGACTCCCTGCAGTCCAGTCTAAAGTGTTGCAAGATTCATCTTCTGGCCTTGTGCAGCAACTCACTTAGAACTCTGGTTCTTATTTACTGGGCTTGCCAGAGATGAGAAGTGGAGAGCAGCAAACTCAAACAGTTCATCCCCTGTGGGTGACAGTTCCACGGCAATATGGATTTCCTCTGTTTGAAGTGCTGTAAGAAAGAGAGAGCAAGGGCCTATTTGGACATGTTCCCGGGGAGCATTACCACATCGTGAATTCTTGTATGGCATCCATGTGGTCCTCAATGTTTCATTCAGTGTTTCCTGAAAAATCCCAGAACTTTCTGTGAGTGAAATACTTGCTAGACCCTCATGTAGTATTCATCAATATTTAACAGCTCTTGCTGACCCTAGTGTGTAGATCCACTCAATGTCTTTCAGCTGAACTGGACAACTTTCGATTGCTCACGAAGTAGTGTATTCATTTTAAATATACCACAGCAAGCCAAGAAAAAAACAAAAAAACAAAACAAAACAACAACACTAAAAGTCAACTAGGTTTACTCAGGCTTTCAGCCTCCACAGACCGATTTTGGGCTTGTTGTTGCTTCGCCTTCATTAACTCCTGAATCACTTTCTTGTCTTGCTGTGTTTAAATACATCACACTCTTTCTGCTATCTTCACAGTTTGTGGGCGAATGGTGCACTGTCTACAGTAGATTGCTTTTTTCCTCAATGATTAGCAGTTATGCCCATGCCAACAGTGGAGGGCATGGGCATTTTAGCCCTTCTGATAAAACCTAGTCTCATGTTAATGGAATATAAGGAAGACATACTCTACTGTGAAATATTTTACATACTGTACATATTTTTTATTGTAATACATTGTTTTAAACAATATATCATCATCATCAATAACAAAAATAACAAATGTATGTGCTCATTAAAGCAACACTTGGCAACTTTTACTCTCGGGGTCCCCCTACAGTTGGGAAAAAATAATGTCCTCAACTACTGTCGTAAGCTCTGTCATCCTACAACAGGGGATGCCATCGCGCGTGCATTTGTTGACATGACAGCCCTGATAGCCCTGAACTAGTAATGCGCGGGTCGTCTCATAACCCGCGGACCCCGTATGTCTATTTAATGGTCGCGGGTGCGCGGCGGGTTGTAAAAATATATACAGTGGTGCGGGGCGGGCCAAATAACTTTATAAAAGTGTCCCCGCGGGTTGGTGCAGCACCAACAGTTCCCCTGAACACTGCAGGAGTTCACATGCAGGTGTTCATCTGGCGGCACGTGTGAAATGTCTTCATCCCAGGTACAGTCAGTGGCATATGTTTCAGCATGTCATATGAATATAATTTCATGGGTTTTATTTTTTTCAAACGCCAAATAATCACGATGCTCACGTTTACAAGCCAGCGTCATTATAGTAGTCTATTGGTTACCGTTTTACAGAATCTATATGATACTTCAATTCAATGTTTGAGTGGTAGGTAATCACCGTAACAAGCATGACAGCATCGCTCGGGCACGCCTCCTTCAGCTCACGCCAACAATCAAACGCTGGTCCAATGTTGATCCTCGTCCTGCCTTTAATCCCATCACTTTTTCGTTTCCTCTTATTGCTTTCCTCCAACAAAACCTTTTCGTTCTTATTTGTCTGTGCTGCTTCGGACATGACTATATTATCCGACGAACAAAGTTGGGCTCGCGCGTCCGAATTTAAGGAAGTGTGGGTTTTGGTGGAAGTGACGTATATGCCGTAAAGCAGTCGAATTTTGTTGTTCTTTTTGTTCTCGTGTTACTACCCGAAACCCGAAGTTTAAAAGTACGATTAAAAACGATACAGACCCCATCAAGCTATGGCAGACGTGTCATTCAACCTATTGTAAGTCTTATCATCACAAGAGTCTTGAAAATATATTATGAAGGTTGAAAAGTTACCTAGTGCTGTTTTAATGTATATTTACTTCTTTCAAGTAATAAAGTATTCTCGTAAGTTTATATTATGCCATTGAAAATACATACGGGTGAGGGATTCAAATGCCGGTCGCCATGTTGCACACTAGACATTATGAACCATATGACTGGTAAGTTATAACAAAAGTCCCTTTAAGACAAGTCATTTCGCACAGTGGCCATCTTTAACATGCTTCTCGGGCATGCAAGAGCAGCTCCTATCTCTTTGAATAAAGGGAAGGTTTTCTCCAAAACCTTTCGCCAAGCTTACAAATCTTGCACAGTATTTATCATTATGTACTGTAAATAGCATTAGAAATATATCATTAATATCTATGTATATGTACATTAATATCTATCTATCTATCTATCTATCTATCTATCTATCTATCTATCTATCTATCTATCTATCTATCTATCTATCTATCTATCTATCTATCTATCTATCTATCTATCTATCTATCGTGTTCATTAATATCAGTAGTGTGTATATAGCAGGGATGGAAATTAGCATCCGCCACCAGCCAAATGCGGGTGATTTTGAGTTGTGGCGGGTAAACTCGCTTCACCTACCGGCCACAGTGGCAGGTAAATAAAAACAGCATACTGTTTCACCCATAGACATCACATAGGTATGACCAGATGACCAGAGCTCCGGTAATCACGTATCCTGGGATGATGTAATCACCCTACAGAAGTCCCTAGTATTACAACTATACTACTAATTAACAGATGAGGCGCCACATTATAATCCCCAAAGAAAGGATTTTGTGTGTTGAAGTCCTGGACACCTCAGGCCTTTTGGGCTGCAGCATACACGTAGCATACACCCAAACCACCTCCCTGCTTTCGAACTCTGACCCATACACACCCACATACACAGAGAAACTGCTCTGAGAACACACAGATCAGCAATATATGGACATTTAGATTAAATTACCTCTTCAATGTACCAAATAAATGTATTGTGATGATGCAATGTTTTATGTGATATTTTGAAGTAACTTGGATGTTTACTGCATGTAAAATCAAATTCTGTATGGTATTAACTGTAAATCCTGTCCCTCTTTACTCGGGAATCTCAATGCTGTCATGCATGGTATCATTACAATCGCAGGCGCCCGAAGGCAACGAATTCGGTGTTTAAATATGCAACAAATGGCATCAATATGAAACTATATACTTTCCGGGAAAAGAAAGAAAAATGGGCTCTTAATACATCACCCATTTTTGTTTGAGTCAGGAAGTGGGTGCTTTCAATAAGAACAAAGGGAGTCTTGTGACCCACTGCTCCTGATTGAATCATCTCAGCCTATCTCATCTATAAAACCCTGTTTTCCACATAACTTAAGTTACTATTCAGATCAAAAAGATGTTAGAAAGCACTTGTTAGATGCACAAAACTTACTTTTAGCATTTGGTAATGTTAAAGGGATAGTTCACTTTGAAATTAAATATTTTAGCTTACCTCATGGGCATCTGAGATGTAGGAGTATTTGTTTCCCCAGGAGTTTCAATTTGGATCATTTTAGGTCAAACCGTTCTTGTCTGTGCCTCACATAATGCAGGTCTATGGTATCCACCTCAAAGAGCATACACAGAGAAGTCCAAATTAAACAATCCCCCATTGTAAGTACACACTGATGGCCTAAGACATGAAACAAGCGGTTTTTTATGAGAAAACGAACAGTATTATATTGTTTTTACCTCTTGTACACCACTACGTCCGACTGATCCGAGGGTGCGCGTGCGTGTTTCCTGTTGTGACATTCACGCATTCTGGCTTTAGTCTGCGCAAGCGTGGAAAGCGCCGGAAGTGGAATTCTCGCGCGTGTACGTCTCACAAATCATTATAAATTTTGACATGCAAAATTTCAAAAGTGCTTTGGACCACTGAGCAACAGTCAAGTGCTGCTTCTCTATAGCCCAAAGTGGCTTGACCTGGGGAATGCGGCACCTGTAGTCCATTTCCTGCACACGCCTGTGCATGGTGGCTCTGGATGTTTCTACTCCAGACTCAGTCCACTGCTTCCGCAGGTCCCCCAAGGTCTGGAATCGGTCCTTCTCCACAATCTTCCTCAGAATCCGGTCACCTCTTCTCATTGTGCAGTATTTTTTGCCACACTTTTTACTTCCCACAGACTAGGTGCCTTGATACAGCACTCTGGGAACAGCCTATTCATTCAGAAATGTCTTTCTGTGTCTTACCCTCTCGCTTGAGGGTGTCAATGATGTCCTTCTGGACAGGGTCGGGTCGGCAGTCTTACCCATGATTGTGGTTTTGAGTAATGAACCAGGCTGGGAGTTTTTAAAAGCCTCAGGAATCTTTTGCAGGTGTTTAGAGTTAATTAGTTGATTAAGATGATTAGTTTAATAGCTCGTTTAGAAATTTTGGGTTCTCATGAGCTGTATGCCAAAATCATCGGTATTAAAACAATAAAAGACCTGAAATGTTTCAGTTGGTGTGCAATGAATCTAAAATATATGAAAGTTTAATTTTTATCATTACTTTATGGAAAATTATGAACTTTTATCACATATGCAATTTTTTTGAGAAGGACATAATATATATATATACATATATATATATGAAAAAAACTGGGATGCTGTTTGGGTGAGATTTCTGTTTTAATTGTTTAAAACTGTACAGTATATATTAGTGTAGTGTAGTGGATATTTTAATAGTGGCTATAACATCTGAAATAAAATTCCAAGGATAAGTAATTAAATGTTTTAATGTTTATGCATTACAGGATTCCTAAAGCAAACATTTTCTTTAAATAATTGACATATTTTTCCCCTTTTAGATTCAGAGTGGAACTTGTGGAAGATGGTTCCACATAAAATGTCTTGAAATGACAAAAACACAAATACCTAGGAGTGATATCCCTTGGCATTGTGCATAAAGCTAAAGGAAGCACATAAGCCACAGGAAAGTTTATTATATTAAACTTACCAGAATAATGCAAAGGTTATTATATAAGCAGCAGGATTACATACGTGTTACAAAAACTGATTTACATGGGTAACACACAGTGAAGTTTATATCACAGTGAAATGTATATTGTTTGTAATATAAATTAATGAAATTAATAAATTAAAAAATTTATGCAAAAGTAAAGTTTCTCAGAATAAATGTTGTAGTTTACTATCAGGACCTGGAACTATCAGGACAACAGTGATGTGAGAAATTAATTTGGCGACAGTACAGTGTATTACAATAAAGTTATTAATTATGTTTTATTATAAGAAATAATAAAAAATATGCTAAATTAAATTTTCCCAGAATAAGTGTTGTAGTTTAACTAACAGGACAGCAGTGATGTGTAAACTGAATTTGGTGACCGTACAGTGTATTACAGTAAAAGTATTAAATATGTTTTATAATAAAAAATCATAAAAAAGATACAAAAATACATTTTCCCAGAATAAGTGTTGTAGTTTAACTATCAGGACAGCAGTGATGTGTGAACTGAATTTGGTGACCGTACAGTGTATTACATTACAGTAAAGTTATTAAATATGTTTTATGAAAAATCATAAAAAATATGCAAAATTACATTTTACCAGAATAAGTGTTGTAGTATAATTTTTAGGACAGCAGTGATGTGAGAAATGAATTTGGTGACAGTACAATGTATTACAGTAAAGGTATTACATCTATTTTTCATAATAATCAAGTTATTAAATGTTTTATTATGAAATATCATAAAAAAGATACAAAAATACATTTTCCCAGAATAAGTGTTGTTGTATAACTATCAGGACACCAGTGATGAGAGAAATTAATTTGGTGACAGTACAGTGTATAACAATAAAGTTATTAAATATTTATTTTTTTTAAATAAAAAATCATAAAAAAGATACACAAATTAATTTTCCCAGAATAAGTGTTGTAGTATCAGGACAGCAGTGATGTGAGAAATGAATTTGGTGACGGTGCAGTGTATTACAGTAAAGTTATTGACTGTTTTCGTAGTGACGCTTTTAGGGTTTTTCACTTTGCAGACGGTCCCTTCGAATCTGCCTGTCAGCCGTCTGCGCATAGAGATCAGTGTAATTCGTCCACTGTGGAGGAAAGCTTGTTTTGAGGAAAATAAAGTTGTAGCTGCTTGTCCACACGACTACGATTGAAAAGAGGTGATATTTGTGCAATAACAGCGCTTAGCGCACCCATTATTAATCCCGGAAATTCGAATCTTTGAATAAACAGCCAACTTTACTCAAGTGGCCGACTTCACATCATAAGAGACAGTTAACAGCAAGCACTTGTGAAGAACGCAATCTGTTAACAGAGTATACAAGAGATAAGGTCAGGTGCATGTTCATTCAACTTTTTATTCACGTTTAGTGACATTACTTATTCCTTACCTCAAAAACAGCAGGACTTTTTCCGGTTCTTTTCGGGATCGCGTAACGTTAGACCATTTTATTCATTAAGTAAAATGTTCTAATTTTGTTAAGTTGTCACATTAGAAGAACATTTATAAAGAACATTCAACATCATCTCTCAAAATATCCTCAAAACAATTTCCTAAAGTGGCAGAAAGAATGTTTTTCCTTTGTTTGTTATGAAACATTAGGACAATGTTATATTGAGATCATTATAAAAACGTAAATTTAAGAACACTCCCAAAATATACTCAAAATGTTGCAAGTAAAATGTTTTAATTTTGTTAAGATGTAACATTAGAAGAACATTTATAAAGAACATTCAACATCTCATCTCTCAATGATATCCTCAAAATATTTTCCTATTTGGCAGAGAGAATATTCTTCCTTTGTTATCATGAAACATTTGAACAATGTTTTATTGAGATCATTATAAAAACTTTCAATTTAAGAACACTCCCAAAATATACACAAAATGTTGCAAGCAAAATGATATCATTTTGTTAACTCGTCACATTTAGAAGAACATTTATAAAGAACATTCAACATCTCACCTCTCAATGATATCCTGAAAACAGTTTCCTAAAGTGGCAGAGAGAATTTTCTTCCTTTGTTTGTTATGAAACATTAGGACAATGTTATATTGAGATCATTATAAAAACGTAAATTTAAGAACACTCTCAAAATATACTCAAAATGTTGCAAGCAAAATGTTCTAATTTTGTTAACTTGTCACAATAGAAGAACTTTAATAAAGAACATTCAACATTTCATCCCTAGTGAAAAAAAAGTATGCTACTTGCGGCCAGACTAATTTTCAGTATACTTGAAGTCTGTTAATGACTAGTTAACTTGAAGTGTGCTATTTTGACACAGCAAATGTTGTACTAAGTATATCTTAGTTGGGTATTTAGTGTACTTTTGTGTGCTAAATTGGAACGACTTTAAGTAAAATTAGTACATTTTAAGTATAGGGACTAATTACATGCTTAATTAGTGATATTAAATGTGCTTTATTTGTATTATAAGTATATTTAATTTGTGTTTTTGGGGGGAGGGGGGGGGATGCTGTTTCATGCATACTAAGCTTTTTACACTGTTAAAGACTTGGATTCCCATCCTAAACTTGGACAAAGTTTCAAAAACTAAGTTGGACGTTTGATGGAGTATTTCTGTGTCAAAAATACTCCTTCCTGTTTCTCAAAAGTTTCTGAGAGTTTTTTTCGAGTATGGGTCCACTTGACGTAGACGGGTCGGAATGTCCTTATATGGGCCATACGAGCTCTTCTTCTCTCAGAAGGGTGCACGCGCAAACGTCTAGAGCGAGAGAGCAAATGCACGCCCATAAACACTGCTCTCAGGTGCAGATCCACTTGTCTGTGCAACACTTCTGTCGCGCCACCCAAAACCCCCCAAACATAAACCTAGGGGACATTCTCACAAAGCGTGCTTCTTCATTGAAATGTGCTAACTTTTTTATTGAAGTTGCATAACATAAATACACCATTGGTCATATAATACATATTTTGATCTTGTCCTACAACATCATCTTTTCCCCCCCAGAACTAAATGACCCCCCCCCCCCCCCCAACCACAATCTAAAAGAAAAGATCAAATTAAAATAAACTGGTAGCAAGAACAAAAGGGGAATGTCCCAGGTATTCTATTTTACACAAAGTCTGATCTTATTGGCCTAATAAATTCCAAGAATCCTTTCAACAACCTCTCAAACCTATCCGTTTCAAGTCTAACAGTGTACGTCCGTTTCTCCATAATGTATATATCATGCATCACATCAACCCAATTTTCCTTTCTTGGCGCATCCACCTTTAGCCACTTTCTAGTAATTCCCTTTTTTCCTGCTAGTACCTAATTTTAAACATTTTACAATTCAGATTTGTTTGCCTTGCATATTAAGTCTTCCCAAATAAAGTGTGTCAAAATTGAAAGGGAGATTAACCCGTAATATCTTGTCCATACATTGTTTGAGTTCCATCCAATATTTCTCCATCAAAGGACAACTCCAGAAAATATGAACATGATTTGCATTCTGCTCCCCACATTCCCGCCAACAACTTGTATTCCGATATTTTGTTTGAGCTGGAGTTCTAAAATATCTCGCTAAGTTTTTCCACCCATGTTCCCTGGATGATGTCACTCTCCATATTTGCTGAGTGAGATCTTCCCATTCTTCATCCATCAATTTTAGAAATGTGCTAACTTACTCCATTGTTTTTCTATACACTAGTCTGACATGCAAAACCGTTTTGCTTGCTACTGCTAAGGTTTAGTCGCATACAATAGTCCATAAACCAAATCATGTCATCATAAACGCACGCAAATGTTGACAAGCCACTAAATAAAGTATATACCACAGGGACAGACATCCTGCTCTTGCTGCTTCTCCTTTTCAATTTATTTCAGCCTCCGGATATGATTCTGGATCATATATGTATTAGTTGAATCTGATTGATAGCCATGGTTTATTGGGGTAATGTTTTCTTTTCCACGCTTGAGGATTTCACAGCTTTCAGACGCTCTCATGCAATAGAGTGCCGAAGTTATGACGTCACTTTGTAGGCCAAAACAAGTGAGTTTGCATTTTAGCACTTCCGGTTCCCTCGCTCTAACGTCTATGGGGTTTTTGAATGGGTTTTTGCTAAATCGCCTGAAATAAGGGCTGTGGTTGACAAAGCCTCTAAATATGTTCACGTTTTGATCTATGACATAAAACAATATACTATGAATATATTATATATTTTATTTACCTTGACTTATATAATATATATTTTATTTAACTTGACTTATTCAAATTACTAAAAATATGCACTTTGTAGTCAATAATACAATGTGTTATTACTTAGCTATACATTCCAATATACACAATTGGAAAAGAGAATATATTTGATATACAATAAAGTGTACTTTTTTTTCACCAGGGATCTCTAAATGATATCCTCAAAACAGTTTCCTAATGTGGCAGAGAGAATGTTCTTCCTTTGTTATTATGAAACATTGGGATGAAAAAAAAATAAAACTTCTTGAATGTTGAAGTTAAAATGTTATATCTTGGTTTACATTTAACGCTATAAGAATTTTTTTTTAAATGAGAAAACATTCTTAAAATATTCGTTAAACATTACATTCAAATGTTTTCTTCAGAACATTAACCAAACTTGTAGGGAATGTTAGCCAAAGTTCTGAGAACGTTCCCTGCTAGTTGGGATTGTACCAAACAGAGATCAAGTTAGAAGCGACCAAACACCTCCACGTTTTCCCTATTTAAATACAGTTACATGAATAGTTGGACGATCAAGTATGGTGACATAAAATAAAATGTGGCGCTTTTCTAAGCGGATTAAAAAGGATAACTATAATGTATTGCTCAATAGCACTTCTGAGAGTAATTTGACTCAGCGCAGTAAAAAGTCCCGGCTGAAACATCCTCCCTCACATCTCCCCCTGCCCCCTATTGACAGAAATGAGAGAGGGAGGGGGAGAGCTGAGGGAGGATTTTGGGATGGCGGGCTGACTGCAGGCATTACAAAAGATTACCACCAGTGTTGGAAGGGTTACTTTTAAAATCTATTCCATTACAGTTACAAATGACTTCATATACAAAGTCTTCAGTATCCAAGTACCATACTATGAAAGTAATGTTATCTGATTACTTTTCGGTTCTTTTAAGGTCACAAAGTCAAGTAAAAAAGCAATAACAAGGTACTTTTATATAAATTTAAAATATAACCTAATAAAACCTACCAACCTACCAACCTACCAACCTACCTATCTATCTATCTATCTATCTATCTATCTATCTATCTATCTATCTATCTATCTATCTATCTATCTATCTATCTAACTAGCAATCTAGTATGGGAGGCCGTTTCAGCATAAAAACGTTCCAACGTTACTCGTCGTAATTATATTTTTACTAGTAACAATTCAATTAAAGAGCTCTATAATTCAATTTGTACTAGTAACAATTACAATTATAGAGCTCTATAATTGTATTATTACTAGTAACAATTATGATTGTAGAGCTCTCTAAATGTATTATTACTAGTAACAATTATGATTGTAGAGCTCTCTAATTCAATTGTTACTAGTAACAATTCCAATTAGAGAGCTCTACAATTCATTTATTACTAGTCATATGTCTCCATTGACTTCCATTCATTTTTAATTATAGAGCTCTGTAATTCAATTGTTACTAGTAACAATTGGGATTATAGAGCTCTCTAATTGAATTGTTACTAGTAACAATTACAATTGTAGAGCTCTCTAATTGAATTGTTACTAGTAACAATTGGGATTATAGAGCTCTGTAATTCAATTGTTACTAGTAACAATTACGATTAGAGAGCTCTCTAATTGAATTGTTACTAGTAACAATTCAATTCGAGAGCTCTGTAATTCAATTATAGAGCTCTGCAATTACACATATCCTTAATGTGTATTTTTACTAGTAATAAATCATTTGAAGAGCTCTGTAATTCAATTGTTACTAGTAACAATTCAATTAGAGAGCTCTCTAATCGTAATTGTTACTAGTAACAATTGAATTACAGAGCTCTATAATCCCAATTGTTACTAGTAACAATTCAATTAGAGAGCTCTATAATCCCAATTGTTACTAGTAACAATTCAATTAGAGAGCTCTATAATCCCAATTTTTACTAGTAACAATTGAATTACAGAGCTCTATAAATAAAAATGAATGGAAGTCAATGGAGACATATGACTAGTAATAAATTAATTGTAGAGCTCTCTAATTGGAATTGTTACTAGTAACAATTGAATTAGAGAGCTCTATAATCATAATTGTTACTAGTAACAATTGAATTAGAGAGCTCTATAATCATAATTGTTACTAGTAATAATACAATTATAGAGCTCTGTAATTGTAATTGTTACAAGTAAAAATTGAATTATAGAGCTCTTTAATTGAATTGTTACTAGTAAAAATATAATTACGACGAGTAACGCTGGAACGTTTTTATGCTGAAACGGCCTCCCATAATCGTGCCTTGTTTCACCAACTACAGATTACGCAGCCATGTATACGTTTATATTAAAAGCTACATAGACTATATGTCTAGTAGCTTTTGGCTTATAAATGGTTTTATTATTTTATGTTAATTAACATGTACAATGGAAATTTAAAAAAAAAACATTGTGGGTCTTTAATGTAGAGACTCTCCTTGTGTGTTTGCAGTTTAAATATATGCATTTAAAAGGCCAAATATATCATTACAAAAGTTCACAATGCTACTGCAGGTGGAATATAATGTGGAAAACACTGAATTACTATATTTTTCTCAGGATAAATACTGATCATTTATTTATTTATTTAGCAAAATAAGGCATAAGCTTACTGTTGTTCATCTTGTTTAGTGAGTCAACAGTCATCTACTCTTAGAATGTGAAAGAAAAAGCTGCGGCAAGCATGTTTGTGCCTGGGATCAAGCTTGAGTCAGAGGGGGTGAGAAATCACCGTTACGCAACAAAAATATATTTCTCAATATATTAGTTGACAATATATTTCTCAATATATTAGTTGACAATATATTTCATGTTTCTCCATATATTGTGAAATTTACATGGTAATATATCATATGATATATTATATAATAATATATTATATATGCAAGTCATATATTGCAATATATGGGACAATACTGCAATTATTGCCGTTTTCATATATTGACTAAATACATATCATTATACTATTCAATATATTGCTATGTATATTGAAATATATCCTACAATATATGAAATTATATATTGGAAGAGTCATTATATATATGTAAATATATATGTAAAATTATATGAGATAATATACCTCAATGTACTGGATAATATAATCAGATTTATATGGGAACATATGTCTTAAATATATTGATTTATATTATATAGTAGGCCTATATAATTATCATATATATTGTATACATGGTAAATATGAAATAATCTAATGTACACTGTCTGTCATATATTTTAAAATATAACAGATTAAAATATAATATAGAAATTAGGGCCGCAACTCCGATTAAAAAAAATAATCTAATTAATTAGAGGCTTTGTAATTAATTAATCGCATTTTAATTGCATATAAATATTTGACCTGAGAACAATGAGAAGTAATTTTTCACATGTATTTTTAGTATACCATTGAATAATGACTGAAAACATTAGCTTAATCAACAAAATATTGTTTATTTATTTCAGTCCAGCAGACCAGTGCATGTTTGCCAGTTTAGCAGAAGCTTATTTGTGATATTTGAGGCTCAATGTGCTGCGGTGATACGTGAATTCCTTGTTGTATAGCTTGCACACAACCATGCTCTTGACGACGCTTCCATTCTTTCGTTTTTTAAAACAAAATTTCCCATCCACGGGGCCAAGCAAAGCAGTCTCATCAGCTTCTTCGTTCCATAGCTTCGTTCATCTTCACATGGTTCGTTGTTGTCGTGACTCCGGAGCGCTAGTTGGTGTTCCAGTATAATTGGTCCGTCGAAACTCATTCATTCAAAAACGTTCCGCGGTGCAAAAATAAGTGTGGTAATTTTTTTTTTATTTTTTTTTTTTTGCGTAATTAATTAACGCGTTAAAGTCACGTAATTAATTAATCTTAATTAACGCGTTAAAGTCCCGGCCCTAATAGAAATATTTTCTAAATATAGAAAATATATTGAATGTCATGCACCATCATATTTTCTAAATATAGAAAATATATTGAATGTCATGCACCATCTGATTTGGGCTATTGTTAATCAACCTCTGTAAAAATATGCAGGAGCTTGCTTAACTCACAAAAAATACTTTGTTTCAATAAACATACATGAAATAATTCAGTTTTGTTTGTATATCAATGTATTTTAATATATGAATCAATATATAGCAATAGGTTGTCCATCCATATATTGCTATATATTTTCAAATATATGAGGAAGTTTCTGATACATTGAAATATATTTTCTAATGTATTGCAATATAAATTCTAGTATATTGCAATATATTTTTGTTTCGTAAGGGCAAGAAGCTCTCTGTTGTCAGGGCCATTATACACACTGAGATTCAGAAGGAAGGGCCACTGCAGGGAGTCTAACTGCAATGCTGTGGATGTAACCACAATCACAGACATCATGCGACTGCTCTGTACACTTCAGGCACTGGTTTGGTGAATTGGGGTCTGTGTCTTCAAAAAAGACTTGAAAGTTTCTATTTTGGGTCATGCTCTGTAAATCTCTCTCTTCCTCTTTTATCAACGTGCAAGCAGTGGCAGAACTAGACTTGTATACATGGGGTGGCAGGGGGGTGGCCAGGGCTACTTTAGGGGGTCCATAGACTGTGTGAATATCATGTATATGGCACTGGAAGCTCGCAACGCCGACCCCCTGCACTGCTGCTGTGTGTGTCTTGCTGGTGACAGTGACATAATTGATTTCCTGCAGGACACCGCTACAACTTTGTCTTCCACACGAGGTAACCTAATGATTTTCTCACTTAATTTTCTCATTTTAGTGGTTTATACAAAATGACTTGTTCGTTAAGTTGGCTAAGTAACATTAATGTTAGTTTGTGAAAAGTTTGATGTTAACGTTAGCAAACTATGTTGGCTTGCTAGCTAATATGCCCTTGCACTTTTTTTAAAAGTAACTTAATGTTAAGGCGTTAACTGAGGTTACTATAAAATCGCACAAGGGAATGACCTAACGTTGGGCTAACTGTTAAACAGTATTTAGGCCTAGTTTAGACCCAAATTGGTGCCATTTGGCGCTTTCAGTCACATTCTCCACTCTCCAAAATGTAACGTTTTAAAAAATAAAATAAAAATAAAAAGTTATCAGGGAAATACGATGATAGCAAATAGCAAGGTCAAAAGTTTGTCCACTGCCTAGACTTTGACAAAATTGTGCAAACTGACGGTTTTATTTTTTGTTGGTGACTGGTATACATTATGTGGAAATGTAAATTGTGTTTTTTCTAGTGCCTTAAAAATACAGTTATTGAGACATTACAGACTCTATCATGGCCAGTATTCCACAATATCACCATGACCTTGCCTGTATAACAACTGCATGTGTACATTTAGCACTTATAACTCATTGAAGGTACATTTGTCAAGAGTACATTCTGAGAAAAGACTGGTAGGTAGAGACAACAGTGATTTGACTTTAAATCTGGCATTTCATTGCCCTGTGTGTGATTTTAAGGAGCCGTTTGTTGAGAGTGACATGTTTATTCATCTAAGGGGGCATCTAAGACGGAAAGAAACAGTGCCATGTCCATTTAGGGCCTGCAAGTTTCAAACAAATGTTTACTCAACATACAATTCACACAAGTGCAGAGAACACCAACATGCATCAGACTATGATGTGGCAGTTGTAATGCAAAATGTCTCGAATGTTTCCTAGGATAGTGACACTGAACATGATCAGGAAGAGCTTTCAGATGAAAATGAAACTGCCTCTGCCCCGGTAGCAGGCAGTAGTGATGAAGGATTAACAGAGCAGTTACAGTACAATCTGGTTGCCTTCTTCTTGAAAATGCAGACTATTTTTCATGTATCCACAAGAGCAACACCAGAAATCATTGAGCATATTGATCAATTGTTTTCACTGTCAGAACCAGTTTTCAGAGAATTTCTAATCAAAATACTGGAAAAACATAATGACCCATTAATGACACACTTGTTAGTGAGATTGTCCAGGCAGTTTCAGAGAGTAATATTTTGTATACATCTGTTACCTCTGAAGGACCACTGTCAACAGCAAAGAGGAGAAAGTCATATTATGAGGATAAGTTTCCATTTGCCAAGCCTGTAGAGTACCTTATTGAGTCATCACAGCGTACATTTATGTATGTGCCCATTCTAACATCTTTACAGTTGTTGTTGAAAAAAACAGACGTACTTGAGAAAGTCCAAGAAACCACCTCACAGTTGCCTGGACAGTATTCGTCTTCCTTTGATGGCTCCTACTTCCAGGAAAATGAGCTTCTCTCAGATGAGGGTCAAAAATTGTCAATTATTCTTTATGTTGATGATTTTGAAATTGCAAACCCTCTAGGAACATTAAAAAAAATACACAAAGTATGTGCAGTTTATTGGACATTAGCTAACCTCCCAGTAAAGTATCGCTCAGCACTCCACTCTACTCAGTTGACTCTTTTATGCAACTCAAATGATGTACGGCAGTTAGGGTATGAAAAGGTTTTTGCGCCTCTCTTGAGTGACCTAAAATCTCTTGAAAAAGAGGGTGTTTACATTGAGACATTTGGTCTCAAAGGCACAGTGTACTCCGTTGCGGCCGATAACCTGGCTGCCCATGGGCTAGCTGGTTTCAGTGAGAGTTTCAGGGCTACATATTTTTGCAGATTTTGCCTTGCCACCCAGACAGATATGCAAACATCAAATGCAATCACTGGTAGTTTTGAGATGAGAACCAAAAATATGCATGATCACCTTGTTCAAAAAATGCAGAACAGTGACAGAACAGTAAAACAAAGTTGTGTTCTTTCTGATCTCTGTCTCGGAGGATGAGGTTCGTAGGACACTCAAGCGTGTGGATGTTAGGAAAGCTGCTGGGCCGGATGGCATTTCAGGTCGTGTCCTGCGGTCCTGTGCTGATCAGCTCACCAGACTCCTCACGTCCATCTTCAATAAGTCCCTTGCTACATATGTGGTCCCAACCTCCTTCAAAAAATCCACCATCATCCCTGTCCCTAAGAACAGGAAACCCTCTTGCCTAAATGACTATCGCCCAGTGGCTCTCACGTCTTTGAAGGTCTTTGAGAGACTCATCAAAAACAACATCTGCTCCTCCATCCCTGACACCTTGGACCCTCTTCAGTTTGCCTATCGTCCCAATAGATCGACTGAAGATGCCATCTCTCACGTCCTCCACTCCTCCCTCACACACATCGACAGCAAGAATGGGAACTATGTAAGACTGCAATTTATTGACTATAGTTCAGCCTTTAACACCATAGTTCCCATTAAGCTAACTAACAAACTCCTGGATCTCGGACTGAACTCTTCTCTCTGTCACTGGATTGAAGATTTCCTCACTGGCAGACCTCAGGTGGTGAGAGTAGGTCAGTTCACCTCCACCTCCATCACCGTGAGTGTGGGAGCTCCACAGGGCTGTGTCCTCAGTCCCCTGCTCTACTCTCTCTACACGCATGACTGTTTGTCCACACACAGCTCAACCTTTGTCATCAAGTTTGCGGATGATACTGTTGTCCTGGGCCTCATTTCCAACAACAATGAGGCCGCATACTCAGACGAGGTGGAGCAACTGACATCATGGTGCCAAGACAACTGTCTCCTTCTGAATGTTAACAAGACCAAAGAACTGATTGTAGACTTCAGGAAGAGACATCAACGGTCATATTCCCCTCTCATGATCAGCGGGACACCAGTAGAGAGAGTGAGCAGCTTCAAATACCTGGGTGTGAACAACTACGAGGACCTGACCTGGACTGCACATATCCAGTCACAGGTGAAAAAGGCCAGGCTAAGACTGTACCACCTGCGCCAGCTGAGGAAATTTTGGGTCTCACCAGCTATCCTAAAAACTTTCTATTCAGGGGCGATAGAAAGTTTACTGACTCAGTGCGTCACAGCGTGGTATGGTAACAGCACCAGTCATGACTGCAAAGCCCTGCAAAGAGTGGTGCGCTTGTCCGAGCGCATCTCAGGGTCAGCTCTCCTGTCTCTGCAGGACATCTACATCAAACGATGCAGAGGTAGAGCTACAAAAATCATCAAGGATATTAATCACCCGGCCAACCCACACTTCACCCGGCTGCCTTCTGGTAAGCGCTTCCCTAACCTGATGCCCAAAACTGAGAGACTCGGGAGGAGTTTCTTCCCACAGGCCATCAGACTCCTGAACGCTGTCACTTAACAACATGTGACTTCACCTCACTTCAGTATTAACAAACTCACATACTGATATTGCACTGCACTTTATTCTTGTTGTTCCATGTAACTACTATTATAATGCTGTTTGCACATTACACTCCCGCCCTTCTGTTATCCACATATTTATTTTTATAGTCTCCAGTTTACTTTATCCACTTATTTTATTCCACATCTCTTATTTCTTTTACTTGATTTATTCATAATTCTACATATGTATAGCACCTTTATCATATTCCTATTTTATAATTTATTGTGCTTTTTTTGTTAATTGTTATTTGCTGTCCATGGAGCGGACCTGTTTACATTTCACTGCCGGTTGTATTCTGTATAACTGTGTTTGTGACAAATAAAACTCTTGAACTTGAACTTGATCATCTCTCTTTTTTCCATCCTATCGCAGGATTTCCACCTGACATCCTTTATGACCTGTTTGAAGGTGTGGTTCATGTTGAATTGGCGCATTCTTTGAAGGGTTTGATTGCAAGAAAGTATTTCACTTTGGAAGAGCTGAATAGGGCAATACTGTCATTTCCCTTCCAACATTCTGATAAGGTTAACCGCCCTCACCCAATTCCTCAGAGTTTTGCCACTCGAGGGACAATCGGCTAGCCTGACAAGCCAGACCCACATTAAGATGTTTTGTCTGGAAACTCACCATTGACAGGGCTCAATCCGAGGGGCGGGATAAACGGTTGTCTTTCAAACTCCCTCTGCACGCGATAGGATAGCGCTACCACCAACCAGAGCAACAAAGGTGAAACAGAGCTTGTTGATAGATTAAACATTCGCCGTATCCGGTCAGCAAAACTCTGAACCCATCTTTCCTTTTTAAGAATGACTTCAGTGTCATTCTTTGTTCTTTTCTCAGAGAAAAGCTTAACTTCAAGTTTTCCAGAGTCGCAGTCAAAGTTGATTCGAAAGACTGCGTTCGCCAGTTTCTGCGTTTACTAGAAGCACCATTCAGTA
Source organism: Pseudorasbora parva (assembly GCF_024679245.1). Lineage (NCBI taxonomy): Eukaryota > Metazoa > Chordata > Actinopteri > Cypriniformes > Gobionidae > Pseudorasbora > Pseudorasbora parva. The sequence continues at coordinate 35,751,075 of NC_090182.1, read as the reverse complement.
CATGGCCTGTACAATTTCAGATCACAGGCAGCTACTTCAGGAAGTATTCCCCAACTTACTTAATTATGGCCAAAGCATACATTGAGCATTATCCTCATCTCATAAAGTGCTTTAGTCCTCCTACTGATACACATGCGTTAATATCGAGCATCACAGACAGCAGCAGTGTTTAAGGCACAAAACAGGTAACCATTGAAGGCACAACTTTTGTGGCTGGGATGTTTGTTTGCACTGGGGCACATACTGCCTTGCCTGCGTTTAAAGAGATCAGAAACATATTACTTATCAGAAATGACATCTTTGTACTGAAAGACTATGAGACCTGGTATGTTGAGCATTTGTGGTCATATGAGCTAACAGATCATAAAAGCAAGGGCCATGCAGTGAAATCTGTATGTCAGCTAACTGACCGAATGTCACTGTTTGCCTACAGGGTTTCAAGCAAGCTAATTCTGACAACTAAACATTTAATTCCTGTGTCAGAGTAAGAGAGTAGCCCATCACTAGCCTTCTCAGGGACCTGAGGGAGGCTAAAGATCTGTCTGGACCTTCAATGAACACTAGTGATCACCTTAAAGGGTTAGTTCACCCAAAAATAATGTCATTAATGACTCACCCTTATGTAGTTCCAAGCCCGCAAGATCTCAGTTCATCTTTGGAACACAGTTTAAGATAATTTAGATTTAGTCCGAGAGCTTTCTGACGCTCCATTGAAAATGTATACATTGTATACTGTCCATGTCCATAAATTTAATAAAGACACCATCAAAGTAGTCCATGTGACATCAGTGGGTTAGCTCCAACTTTTTGAAGCATCGAAAATACATTTTGGTCAAAAAATAAAAACTTTATTCCACTCTTCATTTTCTTCTGCTTTGGCCTCGAGTGTGTTCACGTAGTATAACTGCGTAGTGCTTCGGTGATGTACGTCACGCGCATCACACACATGACTGTAGTGTCTTCTTTGTTTAATAAAAGAAAGATTACACAGACACAGGAGAGTTGGTTTCGAACTGTTTATTTGCTAAGCATGTCTACTAACGTAACAGTTTTTTTCTTCCGTGCGTGCTTACGTCAGAATAGGATGATGACCAGAAAACATGGAACGAGTTATTAGGCGAAAACTACATCCCTCCCTTTTTCGAAAATGGAGAATACATATTCTGTATGGTGAGACTAAAATAAAAACAGAAACTGAGACTACAGTCCTTGTTATTTCAGACTATAGTTTTTTAAAAATTTCCTCAATCAGGAAACAAAACATTTAACTAAACAAATGAATGATTTTGGACCTGTAAATGTAAGCACGGTGCAAAACGACATTCTACATTTCTCAGGTAGTATCGAGGGGTATGCGAAAAATCAGACTGTCTTAGATTGGCAGTAGGGTGCCGTGTGCTTTGTGGGCTACTGTTCTGAGATGTGTCTGAATTTTGAGGTTTCATCATCATCAGAGGTTTCGTTCTGCTCGACTGTGAGATGAGATGGGAGCCTTTTGAAAAACGAGGAATTTCTCGTAACCCATCTTCTTGAATTACTTGCTGTCACCATTGACCCTTTGACCTTGATTACTTTGTAAGGTTTTGTCTCATATGGAGTTGTCAACTTTCCTGTCGATGGTTGTCTGCATAGTACAGCATCACCCGCCTTGATGTTGGGTTCTTTCGCCCTGTTCCTAAAATCTGCGTATCTTTTCATTCGCTGCTTTGGAATGTGATCAGTGTTGCTAAGGTCAGTTTTTTGCTTGTCCTGTGAATATGAGGGTAATGTGGTGTTGACCTTTCTTCCGAACAGTAGTTCTGCTGATGGTTTTTGGGTGGTTCCATGTGGTGTTGCTCTGTAATTTCTTAGAAAACTATACAGGCACTGCTTCCACGGTTTACCTTCTGCATTCGTGGTCATGACTGTCTTTTGAGTGTTCTCATGAACCGTTCTACTTCTCTATTCGCTTTAGGCCAGTACGGGGTTATCTTCCTATGTTTGAACCCAAAATACAAACTGAAATCTGCAAAACTGTGACCGTTGAATGGTGGGCCATTATCAGTTTTTACTATGCTGGGTATGCCAAAAGTCGAGAATATCTTGTCAAGTTTGGGAATCACAACAGTAGCTGCTGTAGACTTGACTATCTCTACTTCAGGATACCTGGAATGATTGTCGACTACTACTAGCAGGTAATCACCAGAAGGAAAAGGACCAGTAAAATCCACAGATACTTCTGACTAGGGATGGGTATCGTTAAGATTTTAACGGTATTACTACTCTTACCGATACTGCTTATCGGTCCGGTACACACACACACACACACACACACACAATTAATAAAAATGCACAGTGCTTTCATTTCAGGAAGAATTCTATTCAATCAAGAATTCTAGAAATCAAATGTAAAATAACACTGCATAGTTTATCATAAATAGCCAAATGAATGCTTATTAAAGCTGAAGTTATTAATTCAAGAGCTGTGAGTGATTTGCTCTTTGCATTTGGTTGTTTAATTCGCAGTAATTCATCAGCATGTTTATTTAGACTGCTGCCTCTTTAAGACAGATGTGCAGATCTATAGGCGACTGATAATAGGCAGATGCACTAAATTTTCTCCCGACTATATCCATAATAACTATGGCTATTTTAGACACAAACTGTGTTGTGTTTTAAGACGGGTGCACACTGTGCGATTTTGGCCACGATTTGGCCGTCTGGGACAAATTTAGCAAACCCTAAAAGATTCCTCAGATCCTAAGCTAAAATCTGACGTCTTTGGTCGTTAGTTTGACATGTTCACCGGCAGCCGATTAATGAGCGCTGCGATCAAATTTTACCTCAGACGTAATTCTGGCAGGGTCAGAAGATTTGGCACACAATCCTGCAGTGTGACTTCTCCTACGACGACAGTCAAATATCTCAGTTTTTCAAGACAAACTATGACCAAAACGAGAGCTAGAGATTTCTTTGTAGCCAGCATTTCAGCCCCGCGTGTAATGCAGCTCACTGTCACTGAACCCGTCATTCATTGATGATATAAAACTCCGGGTGAGTTTTCTTGCGCGCGTCCGTTTTTAGCTCGCCTTCACTATCGTGCAGTCTGACATTAATGACAACTGAGATCTTACAGTGTGACATGGCGATCATGTTCGTACAGTCTGACAAGGGACATTCGCAAAGGATTTTGGAAAATCGCACAGTGTGCAGGACCCATAAGAGACTCTCCAAGCCGGTCATTTTGACATAGATGTTTGTATACATTTGATCGTTTAGACGCCAGTGTGAAACCGAAAGTGTAATTTGCTCGTCTCGTCGCGGGCTGTTTCAGAGCGCGCACCGACTTGGGAACAATCTCTTGCGCACATTTTTGTGCTTTTATTCGCTCTTTTTATTATAAAACGCGTCCCACAATTTACCAACAGTAGCTAGACATTATTTTACAACAATCACTGATCGTGCTGATTCTGTCATTACGTTTGAGTTTTATGGAGAAATGACAGCTTAGGCTACTGCTGCAAAGGGAATTAAGTTGCGCTAGACATAAAATATTATTATAATCTTTGGAAGCCAAAATCTAAAATAAAATCAGACTATCACAGATCTAAAGTCTAACCAGGCTATGTTTGAATGTTTGATTCTGTCCTCGGCTGTCGTTTGCGTCTCTCTCTTTCTCTCTCTCTCTCACGTCACGTGTATTTTCAAAATTACCGACAGCAGAACTGATAACGTCCGAGCTTATCGATACAACGGTCTTTCAAAATTCACCCCCAGGGCCCGTTTAATACCGGTTTTTGGTACCCATCCCTACTTCTGACCATGGCTCCATTGGCAGATCAGACATCTGAAGGGGTTCCGTGTGATGCTGGAGCGTAGCCGCCTGACATGGAATGCATCCTTGCACCACTCTTTAAACTTCTGCATCAATACCAGGGAGCCAAACCTTTTTTCTTACCAGCTGTTTAGTCTTCACAATTCCCATGTGTCCTACATGTGCAAGTTGGATGGCTTTTTGATCCAAAAAGGCAGGTAAAACCAGACTATTCCCTCTAAGTACAATGTCTTGTGATGCATTAACGGTAAGCTCATGTCTCAGCTTGTAGAATGCCTTTAGCTTTGCGTGGTCTGTATCTGACATTGTCTGCTTCAGATGTGTCCAGACTTTTCCTCTCAATTCTTTTATCACTGTTTGTAGGACAGTGTCTTTCTTTGTTTCTTGTCGCACTTCATCTAAAGTCATCGCTTTTAGGACTGTGTTGTCGATTAAGAAGTTTATGTGATTTTCCGTGTTGTCCAAACAGTTGTGTGTGTGTTGTCCCTCCACAGGATGCCTCGACATGTAATCCACAGGATTGTCTTTCCCAGGTTTGTATTGGACTGTGAAAGTGTATTGTTGCAATCTCAATCTCCAGTGTTCAAGTCTGGCTGGTGAGGATGCTCGAGGGCTATTGAAAATGAGCTCCAGCGGTTTGTGGTCTGTAATGACGGTGAAATGTGACCCATATAGATATAGGTGGAAGTGTTCACATGCCCAGATTATTGCTAGAGCGTCCCTTTCTGTTTGCGAGTAGCGTTGTTCTACCGCTGTGAGCGCTCTACTGGCATACACAATTACTTTGTCACCGGAATTTTCTGTGTTCGGCAGACGCAGTATCGCACCAAGACCAACCTGGATTCGCGTCAACAAGTAGGATGGATCTCTTCTTTGGGTCGAAATTTTCCATTGTGGCATTCTGAATTAGTTGAGATTCCAGCTTGTCTAATGCTGCTTGTGTGGTTGTTGCATAATCTTGAATGAAACGTGAACAGTATGTTGTCATTCTGAGTAGACGGCGCAATTCAGATACACTTTGTGGTGCTGGGAGGTTCTTGACGGCTATTATCTTCTTCGGATCTGCCGAAATCCCTTTGTCTGAAAACACATATCCAAAGAAATCTATTTTTTTTTCGCTGTACTCACATTTGTCTTTGTTAAGGGTGAGGTTTTTTCTCCCGGAGTCTCTTGAATACAGCTTGCAGACAGGTGTTGTGCTCGTCTCGTGATTTCCCATAGACTATGATGTCGTCACTCATGTTTTTGACATTTGGGATGCCGTGAAGGACCTGCTGGATTGTGTTTTGGAACACCTCGGCAGCTGAACTAATTCCGAAATTCAAACGAGTGTACCTCCAGAGCCCTGCGTGAGTCGTGAATGTTGTTATGTATCTGGAATCTGGATGTAGTTCAAGCTGATGATATCCAGCATTCAGATCCAGTTTCGTGAAGAGTACAGCTCTGTTTAGATCATGTATCAGATCATCCCCTGTTAGGGTTGATGTGACGTTCTCTCTGAATGGAGCAATTGGGCATTCTCATATCCACACATATGCGCACACTGTCAGGATTTTTGGGTTTTGGTGCCACAACTATAGGTGATACCCACGGTGTTGGTCCACTGATTTTCTCGATGATCCTTTGTTGTTCAAGTTTTTCGAGTTCTTGTTCTACTTTCTTTCTGATGTGGAACGGAATCCGACGATGTGGTTGTACTGCCGGCTTTGTACTGCCGGCTTTACAGACTCGTCTATGTGTAACTTCACTTGAAAATCTTTTAGCTTTCCAATGCCTTGAAAAAGGTCTTGGTATTCTTCAAGTAACTGATTCACAGTGGGAGTTTCAGCTGGTTGGTCAGAAACTGTGCTGACTATTTGTAAAATTCCAAGTTCTGTTGCGGTGTTGTAACTCAGCAGAGAACCAGAGTGACCATCAGTTACATAGAAAGTGGTTGCCATGTCTGTGCTGTTGAAAAGGATTCTGGCATGACATTTTCCTTTTAATGAAAGTGGAGTGGAAGATCCATATGCAAAAAAAATTGCATCAGATGGTTTTAATGCAACGTTGCGTTTTACTTTGTTATATGCTGTGTCATCAACAATGTTTACGCTTGCACCAGAATCGATGATAATCTTCACTGGTACTCCTGCAATCTCCACTTGTGACTGCGGTTGTTGCGAATGTTGAACTGTATGTATGACATATACATAATCTTCATCTGAGCTTGTTGATGCTTCACGGTGTGTTTTGCATGTATCCTCTGCGTACACAGTATTCACCTTTTGTTTCAACTTTTGGAATTTTTGTTTTGCTGGATTTGGGTTATTGGTTGGATAGCGTCTTGATCTGCAGCATTTTTTTAAATGATTCAGCTTTCCACATCCTTTGCAGATTTTTCCTTTTGCAGGACAGTTTTCTGACCTCCATCATGTGGAAAATGTCCTCCGCAGTTGTTGCATGTCATGCTTTCAAAAGAAGTCTTTGTTTTAAAACTTATCTGCTTGTCTCTGTTAAAAGTTTTCTTATTTATTGCATGTATTATGAATGATTTAGATGATTTTGTATGCATCTCTTCTATGCCAGCTGCTTGTTTGTCTGCCATTTCTTGAGCTCTTCCTGCGTCTAGTAATTGTTGAAGTGTCATTGTGCTGTCTCGCAGTGCCATCTTGCGGAGACGCGATGAACTGCAGCTTAGAATTATTTGCGACTTGATTTCTTTGTCCACATTTGTGAACTCGCATTTTGTTGCCATCTGTCTAAGTCTAGTATGATACGTGTCCAGAGTTTCGTCTTCACGCTGTCTTGCTTGTCTGAATAAATACGTTTCATATTCAGGATTGGCTTTTGCGACAGAAATACCTGTCTAGCTTTCTCACTGCTGTGGCATAGTCTTCTCCGGTTTCTGGTAGCGTTTCAAAAATGTCGAACACCTCGGGTCCCGCGTGATGTAGTAAGAGAAAAGAGTAAACAGTTTCTGTTTGTCCTCCTCGATGTTGAATGCTTGTAAACAGATATTGAATCGACTTTGCCATTTTTTCCATCTCGAGCCGATTGAGCTGGTTTAGTGCGAGCAATCCGTGCGATACAAGCAGCAGTTGTTGTTTTTTCAGTTTGTGGCTAACTCACGTGTATAGTCTTTTGAATCTGTGCATCACTCGTCGCCAAGTTGTAGTGTCTTCTTTGTTTAATAAAAGAAAGATTACACAGACACAGGAGAGTTGGTTTCGAACTGTTTACTTGCCAAGCATGTCTACTAACGTAACAGTTTTTTTCTTCCGTGCGTGCTTACGTCAGAATATGACGATGATGACCAGAAAACATGGAACAAGAGTTATTAGGCGAACACTACAATGACCAGTGTCGGCCAATAGTAAACCTCCGTGGTGACGTAGAACCCAGAACTTCTGTGCAGTTATACTATGTAAACACACTTGAGGGCAAAGCTTAAGAAAATTAAGAGTGGAATAAAGTTTTTGTTCTTTTTGGACCAAAATGTATTTTCGATGCTTCAAAAAATTCTAACTAACAAACTGGTTTCACATAGACTACTTTGATGTCTTTTTTTTAGCTTTATGGACGTTCACAGTATACCGTACCTACATTTTCAATGGAGGGGCAGAAAGCTTTCGGACTACATATAAAATATCTTAAACTGTGTTCTGATGATGAACAGAGGTCATAAGGGCTTGGAACAACATGAGGGTGAGTCATTTAATGACATTATTTTAATTTTTGGGTGAACTAACCCTTTAATAAATACACTGGACAACATAATAAAAGGTAATGTCTATTTTCCACTATGACCAATGTGTCGTCACAGAGGTAAATACATCATACTCTGTTTTAAAATGTTTAACCAATACTTACTTTAAAAAAAACATTTTTTAACATTTTGTTGACATTTTGGGAGAGGGTGATTTTTATATTGTTACCACTCTCTTGTCTATATGGTTAATGAAGCTACAGATGGATAATGTGTGGGGGGTCTTGGCAGCTAGTGAAAAACAGCGGCATCACCTGGAGTAGCTCTGTCTGTTTTATGTTACAGGCTTCCCTAATACAGTGTAAATGGAAGCGACTGATGTCCTGAGACTAAGGGTCATCCTTGATGATGTCAATGATGAGATGCTTATTTTGCCCTCTCGTCCTGAGACTGTAAATGCCCTCATAATTGAGATAAAAAATAAGTTGAACCTTGCCTATGAGTTTCGGCTTCAGTTTCAAGACCCAGAATTTGACAATGCCCTATGCAATTTAGTAAACATTGAGGACCTACCATCCAAGGCAACCATTAAGATAGTTAGATATCTTTAGCCAGATCTCAGTTCAACCAGCACAGATGATACACTGTTGTCTGATAACACAGATTAACTCGATCGTCTTTGCCGATGGCCAGAGATCTGTTATTCCAACATTCTCCTACGAGGTGGAGCATGCTCTAAGAGAGAGCAACTATGCATTTGTCAAAGAGGGGAAAACTCTTGACTTGAAAAAGCTTGACTAGGGATCAAAAACACAACATACTGGATGGAATGGCTGCTGAAATATATAAGCATAAAGCATATCCTAGTACCAAAAATATTCTCATGGCTGCAGAGGCTCTGGTGCGCAAACACCCCTGCCTAAAAGAAAAAGATTCCGGAACAGGGTATGAGGGTTGGAAGAACAGCCTGTGCTTCAAAATGGGCAACTACAGGACCAAACTGAGCAGGGCTGGCATAAAGGATGTGGCTGTGAATGCCGGAAAACGTAGCAGGACCTATCCAGAAGGTGCAGCATCCAGGGCCAAAATCAAAAGACCCAGAAGACGAAAATAAACTTCATGCCCAATTATCCCCAAGGAGAAACTAAGGACACACTGGAGAACCTGAGGCTTGAGATGGTGGAGCAGTTCAAGAAGACCGTGACTGATAGAGACATGATTATCATCCATCAACATATGCAGCGTACCTTTGCACTCAGGCGTGAAGAAATTGTGAATTCAGCTCCTCCCATTGCTGAATTGAAAGGCCGATGGCCTTCACTCTTTCGTGAAGCCATAGTGAGTAAAAACTTAAAAACACATTGTCATGGTCATGATTGCAGCACTGGTTGATCTGGATAAAGAGCTAAAAATGATTAGTGTTAATATGGTTTTGTCTATTTTTCTTAAGTTTTTTTCCTCAGTTTTATATGGCTTGAAGTTAATGAATGATGTGAGTTGATTTAAAAAAAAAAAAAAAAACTTGTGCTTTTATTTTCTATGCAGCTCTACAGTGAATTCCACAGGATCACAAATCAAAATCTACCATATTTCTTCTATGCTGCACTTGACAAGTACACACCTCAGCTGTTGAACACAACAGCGTCCCTAATTCCTCCGCAAACTGAGGAGAGCCAGAGCCCAACTCCCCATCATGCACACCTTCTACAGAGGCACCATCGAGAGCATTCTGTCGAGCTGCATCACTGTGTGGTATGGCGCCTGCAACGCGTCCTGCCGAAAGACTCTGCAACGCATAGTGAGAGCAGCTGAGAAGATCATTGGTGTCTCTCTCCCCTCCCTCCAGGACATTCATGGAACACCCGCAAAGCCCTCTGCATCACAGGTGATCCCACTCACCCATCACACAGCTTTTTCAGCCTGCTACCATCAGGGAGGAGACTGCAGAGTCTCCAGGCCAGGACCATCAGACTGAAGGACAGCTTCATCCACCAGGCTGTCAGGAAGCTGAACTCCCTCCTGAACCCCCCACCCCCCACAACTTATATGATGACATGCACTAGTCACTTGTTCAGCATTCTCTGCTGATTACCTCATTCGGCATGGAACTGACGTCATTCCACTACCTCATCAGATAACTGCTCTTGGTCACTTGTCACTTTAATCAGACTTAATAAGATATTTTAATAAGTTCAACTAAAAACTTTACTGCACTGCACTGCACTGTTCTTCACTTCATTGATTTGCACTATATCTTGCACTATATCTGTTATTTGCCTTGCGCTGTTTTATTTAACTCTATTTTTAATTTTATTATATGTCTTTTTTTATCATTCCCTTATTGTATAGTTGTACCTACATTTTATATTTGATCTAGTTATTTTTTAGGCTTTAATGTGAATGTTATCTGTATGCGCCGGGGTCTGAGAGTAACGCAATTTCGATTCTCTGTATGTATGTACTGTACATGTGGAAACTGACAATAAAGCTGACAATGGATTGTTTCATTCAATCTCATGTCAATCTTGAGTACCTATAGAGTAGTATTGCATCCTTCATATCTCCGAAAAGTCTTTACTTTTATTATATTTATAAAAGAAATATAGGCTGTACCAAGTCTTTCCGGAAAAAACTGAGCGCCTGGAGGCGTAATGTGTGGGCGGAGCTAAAGAATGACGAATGTGCGTTGACGTCCTCAAGCGTGGAGAAACCCATGGCTATCGATCTCAGCTAATAGATATATGATCCTAAATCAAATTCAGAGGCTGATATAAATTGAACAGGAGAAACAGCAACAGCAGGACGTCCGTCTCTGTGGTATGTACTGTATTTAGTGACCTGTCATTTGTGTGTCTTTACTCGCAGTTTATGAGGACATGATTCGGTTTATGGATTATTGTATTAGCAGTAGCAAGCAAAACGATTTTGCACGTCAGACTAGTGTAACGTTATACATAGAACAACAATGGAGTAACCGTTAGCACATTTGAATGACGAAGCATGCGATCTTGTCGTTTACTGATGTTTACTCACGTGACGATAGCCAACAGCATCGACATTTATTTGAAGCAGTTTTACTCACCGGCTGCTATGAAAAACATAGTAAGTTCATTTTGTTTACCTTTGCTGAAACCATGTGAAACCATTTATAAAAATCGTTGGGCTTGAAATGTCTCTTCATTAGTTTTGTGTGTTAGATTTGATTTAATTTATTGTAATGTCCTTGAAAACAAATGCATTCAACATTGGGAAAGTAAGTCAGTAAGTAATTCATTAAAATGTAATGTAGCACATCAAAAATACTGTATTGTGTGACATTATGTAATTCAAAGTATATTGTACAATGTATAGCTAAGTAATAACATGTTGTATTGTTATTAGGGCTGCACGTTTTCAAGTTTTTCATTAACCGTTAACCGAGGCCCTTAGCGGTTAATACTCGGTTAACCCAGCCGGATCTCACGAAAAATGCGTATAAATAGTACGAGTGTGCAATGTCGTGGAATGAATGCATATGATACGCTGTTTTTCACGTGCATATGATACGCACTTTACTTCATTTATGTGTGATCGGGGTGCACGTCAGTTATTATTTTTAGTTTATTAAGTTGATGACCGCCATCTCCGTAGTGAATGCGCCTATAGAGAGAAATGCACATCATGGATTACATAATCAGAGAGTAGCCTATTTCTTTTCGTTTTAAATTGTTAAAAGACATTTCAAGCTGTATTTTGCACACATAAGTTGAAAGGCATTTGTTTGTGCATGCATGTAAAACATCTGCAACATTTATCAAGTTCACTGATAATAATGAATTATTATCTGATATTTATTAATTATTATCTAAATTAATAATGAAACAAGGACGAAGCATAAACTGCTTTGTTTGTTCAGAATGAAATGGATCGCATCGCAAATAGATCCGAATGAAGAAACGAACCATAGCCTAGTAGAAAATGTTTTTTCCGTCTATTTGAAAGTTAGGCTAATAAACAAGTTGCATTCGGCGGCCTGATTATGTCATTTTTTAAGTTACATAGCCTGCCTCCGGTTTTCTTCAACTTTACTTATTAGAGGCGATAGTTGACCGGCATATCATCAAAATGTCTGGAAAACGAAATCTCTTTTTTTCTAACTGAAACTCTGGTGTGCACGCCGCAACCCGGAGATACAGACACACACAAAAAAGGGTAGTTCATTTTTAACACCTTTAATAACTGGTTGGACTACATTTGAAATGCATTTATAGAAATAAAACGCATGCAGTGGTAAGGACAGAGCAGTAAAAGTAGGTCACTGACTTTTGCGTTTGCGGCCTGTGAACAAGGCCCTAGAATTTAATGCAGTCATATTATAGCACACTTTTTTTTTTAGAAACTTTGTGCTAATAAACAGTTAAATAAATGCGTACAAGAACAACATTTATTTACACCCATTTTGATCAGTAACAAGGTGAGTTGTGTGCCTATAGCTTACACTGCAACAAAGGGCAAATTAAATACAAAATTGATTGAAATGAAAACACAAGAGCATAGACCCACATTTTTCTTTTTTTTAAAATAAAAATCCCCAAACATAAAATGACTAAATACACTTGTCTGCAGTTTCAGGGAATAAATTACCCAAATTAGGCACCAAATTAAATCAGGCTGCTCTACAGAAATCCTTGTATTCGAATTGCTTAGTTTTTATTAAGAAATATTAACATGTCAACGTGATCGGGAGTGAGACTGCTGCGCAGTCTATTTACTGTAAGTCCAGCTGCCGAAAACACCCTCTCTGAAGGTACAGATGTGCCAGGTATACACAAATACTGTTTAGCAAGGTTGGCCAATCTGGGAAATCGACTGGTGTTTAGCTTCCACCAGTCCAAGGGGCTCATTTCTAGGCCAATGGGACTGTCGCTAAGAAAGTTTTTGACTTCTGTTTCACAACTGGTGAGGGCTGACGAAAAGTAGTTTTCACCAAGTATGAGTGCCATCGCTGTGGCTGCACTGTCTTTGGCACTTTGTGCTGGGGCAGCGGCCGCCTCCTCTTGCCCGTGTTCTACACTTTGCGTAACGGCTTCAATTACATTTGTTACATTGGACGGAACATTAGCTGCAAGGCTACTGAGTTTTGCATTTGAGTAGGTGTGCATTTATTAATCCAAAGGTGATGGGATAGGTGTTTGAAATGGACACTTCCCTTTCTGCAGACATAACTGTAGTTGCACACTTGAGCGCTTTTAGAGTTGGCACAACATCTTCAATAAGCTGCCAGTGCGCGTCCTTTAACTCCAAAATCCGTGCATCTTGAAGTTTCGTTACAGTGCGATCTGACAGAACCGCAGTAACTGCCCACCGCTGTTCTAATAGGCGCTCAAACATGTCACAGACGCAGTTCCACTTGGTTTTACAGGACTGTATTAGTTTGTGGTGTGGCAGTTTCATTTGTTGTTGTTTTATTTCAAGCGCTTTCGTTGCCACTGAGCTGTGGTTGAAATGGCTCACAAGCTTTGCAGCAGCGGAGATGACGCGGTTCAAAAAAAGAGAAAATCCATCATTTATAGCTAGCTGAAGCGTATGCGCAAAGCATGACACAGAATGCCAATCAACGCCTCTGTTAGCAGCCACAATGTTTTTTGCGTTGTCGTGCACACAGGCAATCACTCGTCCCGTAAGAGCCCACTTTTCCACGGACTCCTTTAACTTCTCTGCTAGGTTATCAGCTGTATGGCGAACGGGTAGGGCTTCAGTTAAAAGGACGAATGATTTTAAAACCCAATCTTCGTCAATGTAATGGCTCGTAATAGTTATGTAACTTTCCGTGTTTAGAGCAGTCCAGCAATCCGTAGTAATGGCAACTACATCAGGTGACTGTAGATCTTCTTTGAGCGAATCTCTTTTTGCCTCATATCGTTTTTCAATGCAGCGTGTAATTGCCGAATGCGAGTGAATGCTGTAGCGGGTTTTAACAATATTCATCAGTTCTTTAAAGCCTTCGCCCTCCACCATTCTAATTGGCATCATGTCCTTTTCAATCATTCTGCAAATCCCCTGTGTTATAGATTCGGCTTTAGCACCACTGCACGTGTTTTGCGCTAGCATCGTGGGGATGGTAGGCTGGGCGAAGGTACTCGCAGGCCCCGCGGCCGCCTCTCTAATGATGCCCGGGTGTTGGCTGTTGAGATGGTACAACAACGAGGTTGTACTTGAAGTATATCTAAGCACTGCATTGCAATGCTTGCATTTTGCCCCGTCACTCTCAATTGTAAAGTGCTCCCACGCTGTACTTTTCTTTGCCCGCTTCATTTTATAAAACTCATGACTTCTTCTTGTGGATATTACAAATGTCTGGGAGCGTTCTGGCGGTCTCTAGTGGTGCAAAAATATATTACAACTAAATTCAAAGCACGTCATTGACGCCACTTAACCGAGCAAAATGTTTCACTCGGTTACGCAATTTTTAACGGTTAATCGGTTAACCATGGACACCCCTAATTGTTATTGACTACAAAGTGTATATTTTTAGTCATTTGAATGAGTCAAGGTAAATAAAATATATATTATATTCATAGTATATTGCTTGTGTGTTCTGAATATATTGGTAATTCATTTGTAATTTATTAAAAGACAAATAAAGTATGCTATAACACAAAGTGTACTTATAATACAAATAAAGTGTACTATAACACGAAAAAAGTATACTTATAATACAAATAAAATATACTTAACACAAATAAAATATACTTATAATACAAATAAAGCACATTTAATATCACTAAGCACGTAATTAGTCACTATATACTTAAAGTGTACTAGGTATACTTAAAGTTGTTCCAATTTAGCACACAAAAGTATACTAAATACACTTAAAGTTGTGCTTTAACACAATTTAATTACAACTTAAATATACTTAGTACAAAATTAGTTGTGTCAAAATAGCACACTTCAAGTTAACTAGTCATTAACACACTTCAAGTATACTGAAAATGAGTCTGGCCGCAAGTATACTTAGTATACTTTTTTTTCACTAGGGCAGTTCTCCAGCTTCTGTAACTGATTGTGTTCCATGGCAAAGTCCAAGTATTCACAGACATCAGTGGGTGGTAAACGCTGATGTTTGGAGGATGGGTGGATATGGGTATGTGTTCTCGCCCCGGATTGTCTTTAAGAATAATCTAGAAAGATCCGGGTAGGCGGGTACACTAAGAGCTCCAACCCTGCCATCTGAGCTTCTTTCAACTATGTTTCAAGAAGTTTAGATGGCGGGGCATACACGTCATCGGGTCGGCCTGGTGCTACCTTTACGCCATGTCGGTGTTGCAAGTGTACTGGGAAGACCTGCTGAGGGATCTCAATCAGGGAAAATACACTGACGCGCTGCGCAGCCGTGCGCCATATCAGCGATAGCAGGGCTTGAGGGCCAGTGTCGCAGAAGCGTGGGTGGTGGTGTCCGAGGACCCGCACACCGCTGAGATCCGGGTCCCAGGCAGGCGGGAGGCGTCACGGTCTACGGACCAGTGGCGGGGCCTAAGGGCCAACATCGCCCCTCGTGCTCCCCGCGGTTAAGGGCGGTATCACAACGCTGTTGGCGTGGATGAAATATCCCTCCCTAGGTGGATGAGTTAAGAATTACATCTAATTTACTGCTCTTCTTCATTGTCTCCCCAAGCGCTTCTTACATCCGGCCCTGAGTGGGGCCGTGACGATGATACTCTAGATCCAGCCTGGCTAGGCTGTGAGAAGCGCACCCTCAGGCAGTTGCACTCCTAAGCATGCATACTGTGAGTAAAACTTATGCGTGGATATCGTCGCGCGCAGGAGGCGAGCTGGTAAGTCCCCCTTGTGAGGGAAACATTTATTCTTGATGTTGTGTGAGACTTCATGCTCCCCGCTGAGGGTTTGGGGATCACGGGATCATGTAGGACACCATAGGGCCCTGTAGTTCCCCTGGCCGGTGGCTAGAACGATTTTCTAAGATGCCATTATGTGGTATGTTTAGAGCTAGCTTTGCTAGGAGAGAATAACTTGCGAAAAGTTTTCTCCTCTCTGTGTGATGAAGCAGTAATTGAGGCAACCGCTCATTCTTGCAGGAATGTGCTGTTGTTTTAGGCGAGTGTGCTCTCTTAGTCAAACAGGAAGCTCTTAGCCACCCTAGGGTAAAGCGGTTAGCGTTGCCCCTCGTGGAATTTCATAGACGGGAGGGTGAGTTCAGGCTGACGCACAAACTACAGATTTATGTCTAGCCTCGCAGGGCTTGGACGGAGAATAACTTTTTATTCAATTATTGTATTGTAATGAGACTGGTCACAATACATTCATTGGCTCCTGCCGAGAACATAGATACCAATTTTGTCCATATTTGGCAAACCTCTCTGCCCTCTATCTTGTTATTGGTTAAAAACCTACTTTTACAAACTCGTCCTAGACCGTTTGTCCAATTTTGACCAAAATGTAATTGTATCGTCTTCTGACCATGTGAACAAATAATTATGGATTTCGTGTTGATAGACAAAACAGTTGTCATATACCACTGCAACACAGTTGACCTATGATGCAAAAAAATACTTTTGAGACTATCTCTGCAAATGGTTTGACATATTGACACCAAACTTTGCATGTGTCATTGCCACCTCAGTCTGACTACACTACATCAGTTTTCGTAGTGGTCCACCTACTGGTCGAAATTAATAAACCATTAAATTATTATTGACTATATTTAAAATTGTACTGCTATTTAGCCTAAAATCAACTTAATAGGTCCTTAATGGCTCATTGTTGCAGTTGGTTTGAGACTTCTAGCCATGCTGGCATGTCTTGTCTTCTTCTTTGTGCTTGGCCCCGATAATGGCTGCTTGCAGCTATATTTTTATTTGCTGTTGTCACAGCCCACAGCACAGCAGATAGACGCATGTTGCAATTCAGTCCTACAAATGGCGGCCGCGCCACTGTGTGACGTCACATGAAATCTAAGAATAAAGAACAACAGGTAGGCTTACAAATTACAATAAGGTCTCATTATTTAATGCATTAACTAAGATTGAGCAATAGCTACATTTGGTATAGAAAGTATAATGTTTTGGTAATGTTTGTTAAGAAATACTGATCATTGTTAGTTTTATCTTAGGTCCATTAAAAAAGTTATTTTGATTTTGATTTTAATGCTATTAAACAGTAACTAAGAAATTAACATTACTTAGAATAATTAATTATTTTAAAGTATTTTTCATTGTCAGTTTGGTAATAATGAATTAACATGTTAACTAATGAAGTCGTATGTCTCAAAGTTTTACTGAACAATAACAAATTAGGGCTCAAAATGTTTAAGTTTGAAAATAAATAGCCTATTAAATCTTTAAGTATTAAGTATTTGGTGCTGTGATGAACAACATTGAGATTACAAAACGAATGACTGTTTTAAAAACTACACGCGGTTTCTTTTGTTTGCGGGGGTTTCCGGGGTAATGGCTGCATTCTGCAGTTCATCAGCACCCTCTGCTGTCATTGAGCGGCACTTCATTAGCGCGTCTCCTTCACTCGTTCATGTGCTTCTCATTTACACCTGAGCACGTGTCCCTTTGACACAGAATAGAGAGGTTGAGCATTTATACGGTTGATGGGCAAAGTATTCTTGAGTGCATTATAAAAAAATATTAATTGTTAATAAATTATTATTGACGATATTTTAAAGTGCCCACGATAACAATATCATGCATATTCATTATCATGATAAATCGCATTATCGAAAATCGGCTAATGTCTAGTGTGTGTGTGTGTGTAAAGCCGGGTGCACACTGTACGATTTTGCCCACGATTTGGCCGTCTGGGACAAATTTAGCAAATCCTACAAGATTCCTCAGATCCTAGGCTAAAATCTGACGTCTTTGGTCGTTAGGTTGACATGTTCACCGGCAGCCGATTAATGAGCGCTGCAATCAAATTTTACCTCAGACGAAATTCTGGCAGTGTCATAAGATTTGGCACACAATCCTGCAGTCTGACTTCTCCTACGACAACAGTCAAATATCTCGTTTTTCAAGACAAACTATGACCAAAACGAGAGCTAGAGATTTCTTTGTAGCCAGCGTTCCAGTCCCGCGTGTAATGCAGCTCACTGTCACCGAACGCGTCATTCATTGATGATATAAAACTCCGGGTGAGTATTTTTGTGCGCGTCCGTTTTTAGCGCGCCTTCACTATCGTGCAGTCTGACATTAATGTCAACTGAGATCTTACAGTGTGACATGGCTTACATCGGGATCATGTTCGTACAGTCTGACAAGGAACATTCGCAAAGGATTTTAAAAAAAAAATAATCGCACAGTGTGCAGGACCCATAAGAGAGGCGGAGGGAGAGCTAAATGCAGCTGAACCATGCGTGCACCAGCGGCTGGTGTTGATTCTGTGGCGGACTGCCTCAAATTAGTGTATGTATGGGAAACACTGAGATAAGCAAAAATTACGAACTGTATCTTTGCATTTATTTTAAATTCATTTCAAAAGAAAAAATAATTCACCTCATGAATATGTGCATGTGTGCTTCCATTAACTGTATAATGTGAATAAAAATGGATATCAGACTAATAAAGTTCATAATAACTTTGCACAGTTACTATCTTCATTAAAGCTGCATAATGTAATCTTTCAATAATGTCAGGGTTTAGCATTGTCCTTGCATATAAGGCTGTGCAACATGAGTTTTAAACCTTTGAGTTTCAAGTCAGTGTTCAATAAATAATTAAGTTTAGAAATGTTGTGCGCATTTACTTATTATTAGTGTGACATTTTATCATACAAATGAAGGGGAAAACTTCAAAATATTGGCCACAAAAAAATCGGCAGCACATATCGGCCATCGGCACTCTACATTGTGCACCTTTAAAGGGTCATGATTCGGATCACCAATGTCACAGCAGTTTGGTGGTTTGACATACGATTCGAATCGATTCACTGATTCATAACGGTTCAAAGCTTTGTTTCGAAATCGGCCCATCAAAGTTGTTTTGTTTTGTTTTCCGCACAAAAACTAAATTCTCGTCGCTTTATAAAACTATTGTAGAGCCACTGTAGTGAGGTGGGCTTTGTAACGACGCCTTTAGTGCCTTTATGGGTCTTGAGAGAGGAAATGACATTGTTGCCAATGGTCTTTCTTTGCCATCGGATTTCAACACCAATATCTTCATTTGTGTTCCAAAGATGAAGAAAGGTCTTACGGGTGTCGAAATACATAAGGGTGAGAAATTATTGACCAAACTTTCTTTTTTGGATGAACTAACCCTTCAACGAATCACCCTCCATTAGGCCTGATTCAAAATCTAAAACAGAGGTGATCATGAGAATAAATCATACTTACTACTCTCTTCTTCGCTTGTCTCTGCACTCTGTCTTCTATAGCAGCTGATCTGAAGGGAAAAACAAATTAATTAATATTTCACAAAAAACAAGCAGATGGTAATTTAAGATTTATAGAATGCGGAGTACAATGAACCTGGTGGATAATATAATAAAAACCATTCACATACTCAGCAGTTTCAGTTGAACACTCATAAACATCCCTTTTTCCAATTTAATCTTTGTACTTACCTGTAATTAAAAATATATTTTAGAAAATAAAAAAGGCACATTGTCAAGCTTGAAATATCAACGCCTTGTCAAATATCAACGCCAATCTAATGTTGCCATAGTTAGCTGTCAGCTCAAGACAAAGTACATTTATGTTCATAACATAGTTATTTCAAACTTTTCAAAGATCATTTACCTCAATACAATGAAGTCACATTTCTCAGGAAATCAGAAATAAACAACTACATTTTGCAAATAAAAAGAATGTTAATGTAACCTTGTAATGTACATGTTAAAATGACTTAATCATGCTTTCCGCCGATGCATTTTATAGTTGTTTTAAGACAGAAAAATGTCACCACATTACTTTTAAACAGATTCATCAAAGTCTTTATACATTATGATTACCCAGTGCTGAAGTTGCTAACGTTAGATATCTAACATTAGCTGGTGTGGGTATTTAACTGTTATCACTCTAAAGCTAGCAAATGCATAGCAGCCTAGGAAAACACTAAACAGTGAGCTATTTATGCAAAAAGCAACTAAAACTTACCAGTCTTCTGTGGGCAGTATCTTCAACTCTTCGTGTCTGCTTCGATTAAATGCAGATTTGAAAAGCTTGGCTCTGTTGGTCAAATTGAATGTAGCTATTAACGTAAGCTGAAAACAAAAAAGAACTGCTGTTATAATTACATTTTGTGTCAGAAATACAACTGGCACAAAAAGTAACGTTAAGTAAATGAAAATCTTACCTGGAGTCAAAATAATAATGAGAGATCTAGGTTACTCTCCAATGAAAGTCAACTTGCCTGAAGAAAACTTTCAAAAAGCTTGTTGCAAAAAACAACATCAACAACTAAAAAACATCGCCAAAGTAATCCATATGAATCACATGGTTTCCTCCAAGTCTTCTGAAGTTTAAATTTAGATTTTTTTTTTTTATAGCATTCAATTAACACGCAAAAACGCACAGCATCTGATAGACAGAATCTCTGAGGAGAGCTCTTTATTATGGGAACCAATCAGAGTCGTTCAACGGCTCTGGAACCAATCAGGTTTAATCATGTGTGGTTTGAATTTAAACACAAGTAAAAACAGGGATTTTTATTAAAGATTTATAATTTATGATCACTGTTCTCTGTATAGATCGGTGCTTATGATGCATTTCTAATAATATGATGTTAAAATTAGTTGCCTGTTAAACGTATCATGTAATGGACCACAGCTTTAAAAAAGAGCTATATTGTATAAATACACTAAAACTTCACTAAAAGTATGCTTGTGTTTAGCATATTTCTAAAAAAAAAGTGTTGTTTAAGGTGCACTATGTAGTAGTCTTTCCTGTAGCTCAATGAGTAGAGCATGGCGCTAGCAACGCCAAGGTCATGGGTTCGATTCCCAGGGAAAGCAAGACTTGACAAAAATGTAAAGTGACTACCTTGAATACAATGTAAGTCGCTTTGGATAAAAGCGTCTGCCAAATGCATAAATGTAAATGTAAATGTAGTATTTTTGCAGTAAAATATCCAAAAACCACTAGGCCGGTGTTATATATTTTGTTCAGTTGAGTTCCTACAATATCCCAGATGTTTCCAACTATTTGTAAATTGTGAGAAAATTGCTATTTTAACTAAGGACAGGGACGTTTCAGCATTGCGTTTGAGGGAGTCGCCTGTCAATATCGTCATATCTGCGTTACCCTCGGTTTCGACTTTTATTTGGCAGGAGAGCTTTACCCTTAGCAATGTGAACAAGTGAACGCACGGAGTAACGTCATAACATCATAACATCATTTTAAACACACTTAAATGTATCTAATATGAACAGAGCTGCATTACCTCAAAAACATAACCGGAAGAGCGGATCAGTGCAGGCGCCCGGCGAATGTGTCCCGTCCCGTCATAATAAAAGTCCCAGTATTCGCGAGGTGGGTATTTGTTTAACAATCGCTCCAGCAGCTGTGCTCAGGTCCACAACACTCAGTCCTGCTCTGCTTTACACTACAGTAACGTTAATAACCGCATGCATGAACGTGATTTCTGCCCGAGTCCTATTTTCCTCCGGCTGTGATGTGAAGACCACATCTCCCAAGATGCTGCGCTCACACTTTGCGTCATCAAACTACGCATTTGTTTTGAATAGGCGCTCTCCAGTGGACGGAAAGTTGCACCTTTAAGTATATATTTATTACCAATGTATTTCTAGTATACTTTTTAGAAATTAAAAGTATGCTTGTGTTTAGCATATTTCTTAAAAGTATATTTAAGCATATATTAATTACCAATGTACTTCTAGTATACATTTTAGAAACATAATAAAAGTGTGCTTGTGTTTAGCATATTTCATAAAAGTATATTTAAGCATATATTTATTACCAATGTACTTTTAATATACTTTTTATAAATATATTAAAAGTATGCTTGTGTTTAGCATATTTCTTAAAAGTATATTTAAGCATATATTTATTACCAATGTACTTTTAATATACTTTTTTAAAATATATTAAAATGCAATTCAGTATATTTTTAATGCACTTCAAATAAGCATGTTGAAAATACAAATTTATTATAAGCATACTACCTGCATTTCAAGTATATTTTTAATACATTAAATACTGTGCCTTTTCCACCTGGGATGGCTTACAACTAACAGACCATTTTCCATGACTGGCATAATGCTGAACTATTCAGCCACTGAATTTAAGAAATTCAACAACTATACCACTCCATCATGTACATCAGTCATTAAACAACTTGGACTCCTTCGCCGACCCCATTATATATTCACAGAAGTTGCTGTCGAAGGTTTGTTTTCTCCCGGTCTGATCATAACATCTCATCCAGCTGTTTTGGCGTGCACACTGTTGCATCTCGAACACGTCATCGGGGCGCCGTCACTCCTAGGACTGGTAGCGCTGGAGTTTCCATGACAACGCTAAACACTGACTTGGATGGAAGCCATAGAAAACATGGAGTTTATCACAGTTTACTACGGCCAATATAGAGACACACTGCTGCATATATCAAGATTGAACTTCTTATTGCACAATCTATCACAAACATCATGCCTCATACATGATCATATTCTAGAAAAGTGTTTAGATATGATGTGCATTTACAGAAACCTGGCACCAGATGTTTATTCTGTTTTAAATGAGACCTGTCCCCCTGGTTACTGCTACTTACAGAAATCCTGCAGTACAGGGCATGGTGGTGGTCTGGCTGTCATCCACCGAAGTGATTTGATCTTGTCCCCTATAACGCTGCCTGAGCCGTCTTTATTTGAATGGCTAGCATTTAAATATAAGCACCCTTTTTCCACTATGATGCTTCTTATATACCGGCCACTCAAACCAAACTCATCATTCATCCCAGAGATGTCCAATCTTCTTACAACTTTCTGTACAATGTCTGCTAATATCATTGTACTTTGAGATATGAATATTCATGTCAACTCTTCATTTCACAATTCCTCCAATTACTCAACTGTTTTAATCTGACACAACTTGTCGATGCCCCCACTCATACCAGGGGCCACACTCTTGATCTAGTCATTACAAACTCTGTTTATCTCAGTAATCTTCTGGTGTATGATCTGGGAGTTTCTGATCATAAGGCCATCTTCATGAAGATATATTCAATGTCCAGCCTCATCAAGCCCAAACGCCAAATCTGCTTCAGAAATCTGAAAAACATTAACCTAGAGACTATAGCATCCGATATCCAGGATCTCCTTTCTGTAATCCATCTACCACCTATGGACTCAGTGGACTATTATAATAACACCCTCCGAAGTATTCTGGATCTTCATGCCCAGATCAAAACCAGAACAGTCACTGACTACGTTTACATGGACAGCAATACTCTGATATTAATCTGATTAAGACAATACTCTGATTAAGAAGCTTCCATGTAAACAGTGATTTCTAATCACCTTAATCTGGTTAACGTCATAATCGAAGTAAACGCAAATTGAATTAGGTCATGTGGAGTAGAGTTACAGACATGTACACACCTTAATCTAACTATTAACATTGTGTAAGAGTTTTTGCTGCATTTTGTGACAGGACACATACATATGCACACCAGGAGAGTGCAGAGGAGGGCTTTGTGGGCAACCAAATCTGTCTCAACAATCATCAATAATATTGTGTACTAATATTGTGTACTCAACAATCATATAACACAATATTACAGTAACAAAGTACTCGTAATTCGGAATATTCACGTTTATCTGTATCTTACAGTCTTCAAATTCTGTTGCCATGACGTGTTGCGTCTTACATTCAGTGAACGCCTGTAGCTCAACAGCAAGAAAAAAACAAGCCAAACAATCCCGATTTTAAACCTTTTTAATCATTGATCAAAGCTATTATTTGAAATGAAGGCTTTCAAGAAGGAGGTAAGAGGCAGTGTCTCCTCAAAAAAACTTAAAGACAATATATAATATTACAAAAATAAATCAATGCAAATAAATATATAACAAATTGCATTAAAAAGTAGGGCTGTCCTCGACTAAGGATTTAGACAATCGAATTAGAATGTTGAATCTCTCTATGATCGACTGATAGTCGAATCATCTAAGTGTGTGTGAATGGGTTGGGAGGGGCACAACACTGTCAACAGAAGGGTAAAACTATTTTTTATTTTCCTTTACACACTGCACACAGCAACAACTTTTAATAAAGCGACCAAAACTGCCTGCCAACTGACAGACGAACTGACAATGGCTTTCTTATTTAGGTTTAAATAGCCTAAAAGGTAATGTGGTGGATAAACATTCATAAACCGTTTTCTCATAACATGTTAAAGGCGCGATCGAAATACAGAACATCACACAAATATATAAAAGAACATTTTGATAAATAAACCTAAAAAAAATACCTGCCTAGAGAGGAAAAGAACACTTTGAGTGCGTTTATATGCACTTTCTGAAGCCGATTGTGCCTAAAGCGGGTGAAGACGTACGCGAAGCTCAGCCCCGCGCACCTCAGGATCTCACTCACACCGCCACCTGACGCGCACATTATATACATGCAAGCTCAATTTTGAATTGACTGACAGATGAGCCGCACGAAAGCGCTCTGTGGTGCAGCAGGATTTTAAACAACTTCCAGAGTGGCCGCGGACAGGCGCTGAATGCTGCCGCCGGTGTGAGTACACTCACTGAACGTGTTCTAATTTTAAAGGAGCAGTGCGAAGCTCAGCGCCCTTAAAGGGGTCGCACACCGATGCTCATCTCAGCTCAGCGCCGCGACACGTCTTTAAAATATTGAGCACCCCCATATTGCCAAAATGGTATGATCCTTGTTTCATAACACCCGCGAAGATCGTGAGATCGGTGGTCGAATCAGGCATCGAATCTTCGACTTTTCGGGGTCACCCCTATTAAAAAGTATAAAAATCACTCATTGTAATAAAGTAACACTGTCCAACAGCGAAACCAGCAGGTAAAGTTACAGCGGGTTTCCTGAGCCCATTGCATTTTTCAGCTTTTTTGGTTCCTTTTCACACCAAACTGATTGCTTTGGTCCGAACCAGTTGAAACGAACCAAAGCACAGGCACGTGACAACATCCACCCCAGCTAACAATTTTAGGTTATAAAAACGTATCCCTAACGTTCCCATTAAGTTATAAAAACATTTTTGAATGTTCTAGGAACATTGAAATGTCCAGTTTGTGGAACGTTGTATTAACGTTCTCATTTGGTTCTAAGAACGTTAAATAACGTTCTTATAAGGGTGTGGAGTATGATCAAATAAAATATTCCTGTTTTCTCCTTTAAAGTACTTGCTTTTGTTTATTGACATCTTATTCTTTCTTTAAAAAAGCTAAAACCACTTTTATAATTGTCTTTTATATTTATATTACATTTATATACACTACATAATTAGTTTACTAGATTTTTCTTCTGATTGTAAAAAAATAAATAAATACACAAAAAAAGCATTTAAGTGCCATTAAGTTGTCTCTGGATATACAAATTATGTATCTGAAGTTTGAGAAAAAAGCTGTATGACTAATTTGTAATGACTTATACTTTTTTTTGTGTAGTAACATTTTTAAAACTTTCCACTAACAATGTAAGAATAACTTTTTATAGCAAATGTTTATAGAGCGCTACTCAATAGCAAATAACGTTGGAACAATGTTCTAATAACGTTACTGCAAGAACTTTTTTTGATAACTTTGAGAGAACTTTCAGAGAACGTTAGCTAACGTTCTGAGAATGTTCCCTGTTAGCTGGGATATCATTCATTGGCCATGGCGTATTTCTTAAACTGCTTTTCGATTGGTCAGAATTTACGTGTGGGAAAATTCCAACAGAAGAGGAAAAGCCAGCAAACTACACAACACAATGGAGAGACGACTGCACAGGCTGGTTTTGTCCCTGGCCATAATCTACTACATTGTGTGTATTTACCACAGCATGCAAACAATACATTTCTATAATGAAGTACGGATGCGGCTTGAAAACAACATTCTAATGCATTGCAAACGGCGAGCGTGCATCGCTCGTCACTTCAAGTGGAGGTGTGCATTAATTCTTTTTAACTCTGAAATGCTCATCTTCCGAAAATATTGCCAACGATCTATCAGGTAATGTCATACACATAATGTCAGTGCAGCTGATGATCAGTACTTTTGCAGTTGGTTCTGTTCAAGGTCGGATCACGTTCTCACCACAAACAAACATCTCCAGAGTTCGTTTGAAAGCGAGACCACCTCTTCAAGGAGGTCTCGGTACGCTTGTTTGGTCCGCTTTTGTTGCGCACCTGAGTGCGATTGCTGCTTTCACATCTGATCAAACGAACCGCACCAAAGAGGGAAACGAACTCTAGTATGATTCAACCAAACTAAATGAGGCAGGTGTGAAAGCACCCTAAGAGAGAGAAAAAAGTTGCATTTACTACAAAAAGATTACTGTCAGTTTTTCATAAGCGAAAATCACATTGTGTTTGATACAAAACTAAATAGTCAAAACTGAAGGAGAAAAATTACAGATTGTTTTCCACATTTCAATTTTCTTTAAAGTATCCTTGAAAAGGGGGTTTGACTTGTCAGACAGTGGTGGATTTTTCTTTATGTCCTTGGTGTGAACGGGCCAGTCCTCCAAGCAGGAAGTGGACTATCACCCAGTTTAGACAGTGGGGTTATGCCAGGCCAGCAACCTGTAAGTGAAGTTAGAAGTGTATCATGTTAGCCCTGCTGGACTTTTATCCATGGTGGTCACATAGCAGGAAGCAGATGCCATGAAGTTATTTAGAATTAAATGGAGGAGTCAGAGTGAATCAGGCCAGAGGAACATTTGTTGACACTGTCCTTTTCCACTATGTGACTTCAACAAACTCTCTCTCTTTCTCTCTCTGTGGGTGAGCTTACAAAGCCATGTCTGAAGCAAGCTCGCAACCACTGTGTATACCCTTTAATAACTTTCCTGATGGCAAAGTTTTTAAATCAAACAGTGGAAGCCCTGTGGAAAAACTTTTGGTATAAAGCTGAAGGATGGGTGCATGAACTCAAGCTGAGCAGAAGAAGATGTGAAGATGATTGACAGTATGATTCTGCTCAATAAAGGAGAAAACAGCAGTGGACAAAGAGTTTTTTTTTCCTCTGGTCCTTTTCCTCCGTTGTCCCTTTTTCTTAAAGTACACAGACCTCCACACGCAGTCATGAGGAGACTTCACTACAGGCTTTGCCATTCATTTCCATAGTAATGGGAGAATAAAAGACACCATACCTCTTTCAGAACCCTCCCTTCTCTCTATTCTTCTGTCACTTTCTCCTCTTACAATGATTGAGCAAAAGTGTCAAAGGATATCTTAGAGGGCACCTTTGAACAACTATGTTTTGAATTGAAACCATCTCATTTGGAATAAAAAAGAAAGCAATTTTGCAAGGGCATTAGAGAAGTTTAACGCAGTTAGTGTCTCAGTCTGTCTGTAAAAAAAAAAAAAAAACATAAATACAATCGCTTTAATATTTCAGTTGTTTCAACTAGAATGCAAATGGTGACTTATGCATCAGCAAAGTGTCAGAAGAGATCTACATACTTACACTACATAGGTACACTGTCTCAATCTGTTGTCAGATGCTAAAGACTAATACAAAGACTAATAAAAGAAAATAAGAAGCGCAATTCAAGAAGTTGTGCCATTGTATCATGCTGCATTGCAAAACTCATCAACTAACCCCCGTAATGCAATTAACTGCCTGTGCTGTCAGTATTTTTATTATGCTGTGAACTGATTAATAATAATAACTGATAAATATTATTTTCTTCCTGCTTAGCTACTGTTTGGACGCTCTTGCTCATTGCTCCACACTTTTGCTCTGTCGTATCTATATTTTATCTCATAATTTCAACTTCAGCAAATCAACACAGTGCTCAAACAATAAAGCTTGACTTCAATGATAAAACTAGAAACTATGGGGACTGGATTACTACAAAAAAGCTAAATATTTCATCCAATCAGCTTCTCTATATTCCATTGGCATATTGGCATCAAAAAATTTGAATACCCCTACTTCCCTTTGTTTGTTACAGATGTCTGCACTGAAACCAATATCTCTTTTTTCCTTTTCTCCAACCCATTTTCTCTTTCGTGAAATTATGTGAGACTATTACTTTTTGTTATGTTTAACCTTTCAAGAGTATAAGTAAAGAAGAAAACACTCAGCGGATCATATTAAAGGGTTAGTTCACCCCAAAATGAAACTTTTGGACTTTGGCCCGAACCCAGAGTACCCCCCCAAAAGCTAGTAAGCATAGGACAGCCACCTGCTAAATACCCCCCAGAAGTGCCAAGCTTGGCGACTGGCATGAGAGCAGGGTCTGGTTATTTGACCGGGAGGGCTCTTGAGCGGCTTGTGTTGGCGATGGGCGGCCCTTGTTGATTAGTGGATCACTCGGTTCTCGAAGAGAGCAGGGTGTGGTCTTGTACGTGGGGGACCGCCCTTTCCTTGCTGCATGGAAACTTTCCATTTTCTTGCTGCAATGAATTGGTCTACTTCCTTACGTAGTGGAAACTTTCCACTTGTGAAAAATATCATTCTAGAGGGTTTTATTTACTTCCTTGCTGTGTGGAAAACTGTCCACTTCTCGCTGGGTGAAAGGTATCCACTTTCTTGTTGTTTTGTTGTTCTTTCTCTAATTTGAGACCGCTGCTACAGTGCCCTGCCAATTTGAGACTGCCGCAGCAGTGCCATGCCATTTCGAGACTGCCGCTGCAGTGCCCCGCCAATTCGAGACTGCCGCTGCAGTGCCCCGCCAATTCGAGACTGCCGCTGCAGTGCCCCCCCAATTCGAGACTGCCGCTGCAGTGCCCCGCCAATTCGAGACTGCCGCTGCATTACCCCGCCATGTAAAGACTGCCGCTGCAGTGCCCTGCCATCTTGAGATGCTGCTGCAGTGTTTTGCTCAATGCTGCTGCATCGCCCCGCCATTTTGAGACTGCCGCTGCAGTGCCACACCATTTTGAGACTACCGCTCCAGTGCCCCGCCAATTTGAGAATGCTGGAGGCTGCTGCAGTTCCCAGCCAGTTTGAGAATGCTGCTGCAGTGCTTTGCTTGAAGCTGCTGCAGTGCCCCACCAATTCGAGAATGTTGGAGGCTGCTGCAGTGCCCCGCCAGTTTGAGAATGCTGTCACAGTGCTTTGCTCGATGCTGCTGCAGTGCCCCGCCATTTTGAGACTGCTGCTGCAGTGCCCCGCCATTTTGAGAATGTTGCTGCAGCGCTTTGCTTGATGCTGCTGCAGTGCCCCGTCAATTAGAGAATGTTGCTGCAGCGCTTTGCTTGATGCTGCTGCAGTGCCCTGTCAATTAGAGAATGTTGTTGCAGCGCTTTGCAGTGCCCCGTCAATTCGAGAATGTTGGTGCAGTGCTCTGCTTGATGCTGCTGCAGTGCCCCGCTCAATGCCTGCCTACTGCTGCAACCCCTCACCTATTTCATAAACTGCCACAGCAGTTACCTACCTCAGTACTGCTACAGTGCCATCTTCCATTCAGTCTATTAAACAATTTTGGGGGGTCTTCTGGAATAATTATGCAGACTCCTCCCGTAATCATGAGCTTTTCAAATTTCCATGATTCTTGCTTGCTGTCTATTTCTGCATTATGTTTTTGGGGGGCAATCGGAGCTCGGGTAGAATATCCTCTCCGAGCCCCTCTATAGCAGACAGCAAGCCAAATCTGTTTACCACTTTCACTAAGATTATATGGGCACACAAACTCGTGAATACATCTTAGCCAGTTCAAACTCACCATGACATATTATTTGATGAATGTAATCTCTGATGGCTTCAGTCGTGGAATGTCAATTTTCTCACAAACATCATGGAGCTCTTGAGGTTTCTCTTCAATGCAAGTTTTCATACAATCCATTGCATTATATGTAGAATTCCACCTCGTTATATTAGGCACAACCAGCATGCATCCAATTCTGTCTTTAATGGTGTCAGAAGCTTGGGTGCTTCCACTCTGCTTATTCCAAAGGCTTTGACATTTGGCAAAAGCTGCCCTTGAAATCTTTTTAAACAAAGAGTATTCCACGGCTGCCTCAGCATCTCTGGTTGCAACCAAGTGGAGAGAATGGCAGGCACAGCGGTGATGGGCTGGCAAGTTGTAGTCATCCTTTTTGGTTTCTTTTAGAAATGCTGCAACATCAGTGAACTCAACATCTGCCTCTTCATCATTTTCTTCATCTTCAGTCACTTTTTCTTCAGCTGCGAACACACTAAATGCTGTCACAAAATGTGAACCATTGTCTGTAGTGGTTAACACAACTTTGTTTTGAATGCTGAATTCCAAGTGAACACTTTCAAGCATCTCTGCCAGGTTGTCATAAGTATGCCTTCCCTTGATCCTTTGGCAAGCTAAAGCCCCTGAAGAGATGGTAAGTGTGTCTGCATCTATCCAATGGACAGTGACTCCCAGATAGCTCTTGTGATTTGTAGACCATGCAACCGTGGTTGTTGCAACAAATTCTTGCTCAGACAGAACTTTACACATATCTGCCTTCATGGAATTGTACTGATCGTCTAGCATTCTGACTAATGTCTTTCTAGACATCACATGCCTTGAAGACAGTACTTGCTTGAAAAAGTTTTTAAATTCTGCTCTTTCAACAATACTGAGGGGATGAAGCCCCTGAATAACAAAATTCAGAACCAGATTGTTGAATTTTGCCTGGGACACTGGTGCCACATCCCTCATGAAATACTGAATTGGACTTGATGAGCTTGAGGAAGTCTGTTCTTGAATGGAGGGTGTCATCTTCTTAGAGAATTGCTGCGGCATTCTCAGTAACTTGTTAAGTTTTGATGGATGCAGTCTCTGATAGAAAACGGGGGGGAAGCAAAAAATTGAAGATTCATTCATTTTTTTTAAATGACATATACTTGTATCCCATCTTTTTATAACAATAATAAATAAATTACTATTATGCAAGTCAAATATTAAAGCCTAATATTATAATACAAGTTTTTTTTAGTAGTTAAAATGCCACTTATACTACGGGGCTGTTGAATGCTTGAATCTGATTGGCTGAAGAACGTTCTGAGGTGCAATTATTGTCTGGGAAATGCACAGCGAACGTAGTTCCAGGCAGCTCTCTTGACCGGATTACAGTTCCATATCACTTCGCAAGTTCGCATAGTAAACTGTCTGTAATAACGGAGATTACAGGACTAAAAAACAACAACATAAAGCAACTTAAAGGCTACAAATTACATTTTTTCACTAGCGAGGTAATAACAGCGCTGTTTAGAGACGCACAGAGGTAGCCAAACTCACACAAGCTCGCTTTCTCTCTCTCTGTGTGTTATTCTCTCTAATAACTTAATTAATAACTGCAGAAGATAGTATCAACGGCTCAAGTCTAGTTACCAGCTTTAAAATGACCTTTGGAACTAGCAAAAGAGCCGTTGGATGAGACGCGGAAGAAATAGCCCTACTCACAATAGCGATTTAAGTACAAAAAACAGGGCAAGTCCCTTTAAATATATCATCGGATCGATATCTTGATGTGTGCTAACCATAGTATAAGAGGAATAATTACTGGGCCGTTGGATTATTAGAAAAACTCACAGCACATTGTTACGCCCCGTCTAAGGGAAAAGGGTGCAACATGAAAACTCTGAAACCGGTGTAATGAAATAAAGATGAATTTATTGATTTGAATTGGGACCGAAGATTCAAGAGCTGACTGGGCCAAAATAACAAACAAAACTTCCTTGTTTTAAACCTCTTTCTTAAACCCTAAACCAAAAAGAAAGAAAAAGAAAATACAGTATATAAACCTAACTCCCTAACCAAAACAGAGATCAAAATAGTTTACAATAAACAAAAATGGCATCAGACTCCCTACTTTCCCAAACTCATTATTTACAATATTTGTACAACCAGGCAAACAAACTGAAAAGGGCAGTCCAAATCAGTGTCGAAAACAAGCAAAGGGTCAGATATACCAATACATTCCACTGATACAAACAGTGTCAGTTTTAAACAAACAAACAATACTCACAGTGTCTAATATTCCAAGCACAGTCAAACTTTTATAACACACAAACAAACTCTGCATACACAGGTCAAACTCTCTCTCAAAACACAAGATCTCTCAATCAATCAATCTCCCTACAGGAAGTGATGACAATCTTTTTAAAAGACTGTGGACCAATCAGGACATGACAGCAATCAGCCTGCAGGAACCAATCAGATGAACTTCCTGGTCAGACAGAGAGACTCACAAAACAGAGAGGTCACAAAATAAAAAACATAGGGTTGTAACACCCCCACACATTAGAGTAAACATGGTTACAAGTTTACAAATGACATCTGGACAAAGAGTCTGCAATAACATTGTCAACACCTTTCTTGTACTTAATTTGCAAATTAAAGCCCTGACAAATGAGTGCCCAGCGCATAAGTCTCTGGTTTGTGTTACACATACGCTGCAGAAAGATAAGTGGATTATGATCAGTGAATACATCAACAGGTTGAGAACTGGAGCCAACATAAATTTCAAAATGTTGTAGAGCTAACAAAAGAGCTAGTGCTTCTTTTTCTATGGTACTATAATTGAGTTGATGGCGATTGAATTTCTTAGAATAGAAACATACAGGATGGTCAATTCCTTGGACATCTTCCTGTAGTAGGACAGCTCCGGCACCCGTACCACCGGCATCCACTTCAAGTTTAAAAGGTCTAGAGAAGTCTGGAGCAGTTAAAACAGGAGCATTGCACAACAAATTTTTCAAAGATTCAAAGGCAAGTTCACATTGAGAATTCCAGTTAAAAGACACAGCTTTACGAAGGTTATCTGTGAGTGGCTTTACAACATCAGATACATTTTTACAGAAATTTCTGTAGTAACCAGCCATACCGAGGAAACGTCTGAGTTCTCTCTTAGATTTGGGCACAGTAAACTCAACAATGGTCTGGACTTTAGCTTCTAAAGGGCGGACGGTACCATGACCTACCTCCTTACCCAAGTATGTGACAGTAGCATGACAGAATTCACATTTTGCCAAATTAAGGGTAAGATTAGCTGCTTGAAATTTTGAAAACACTTCTTCTAGTGTTTGCAAATGACTACTCCATGTATCTGAGTAACACACTACATCGTCAAGGTAAGCCTCACAATTTTTCACATTGGCTAATACCTGATTCATTAACCGTTGGAAGGTGGCTGGAGCATTTTTGAGGCCAAAAGCTAGGACATTATATTGCAGAAAGGCATCAGGTGTGGCAAAGGCTGAGATCTCCGAAGCACGCTCTGTAAGTGGCACCTGCCAATATCCTTTAAGCAAGTCCAATTTAGTCACAAACTTAGCATTTCCAATGCGATCAATACAGTCTTCCATTCTGGGAAGAGGATACGAATCTGATTTAGTTAACTGATTGATCTTCCTGTAATCAGTACAGAAGCGTGATGTCCCATCAGGTTTTGGAACCAACAAACATGGGGAACACCATGGACTAGAGCTTGGCATAGCCAAACCATTTTCCATGAGATAACGGGTTTCTCGTTTCATTACCTCACGCTTTACAGGATTAACGCGATAAGCGTTCTGCTTAACTGGACGATGATCACCAACGTCAATGTCATGTTTCAAAACATTAGTCACAGTAGGTACATCTGAGAAAAGTGCAGAGTATTTGTCAATTAACTGTACAAGTTCATGCTGAGATGATTTAGATAAATGTGAGAGTTTAGAACTAAGACTTACAAGAGCATCAGAATTCTGCAAACGAGCACCAGAAAGACAAGCACTTCCTAAATGAAGACCATCCATGCAGGGAGAATATTCAAAAGGAACCACATCCACAGAAGTAACAGCAACAGGAGTTGACACTAGAGAACTGGCAGAATCTTCAGAGTTAGGACGAGAGACATACAGTTTAAGCATGTTTATATGGCATATACGAGTCTTTTTCTTTCAGGAGTTTGCACTACATAGTCGGTGTCACTTAACTTTTCTTCAATCACATAAGGCCCTGTAAACTTTGCTTGGAGAGCTGAGCCAGGCAAAGGCATCAATACAAGAACTTGATCACCAACCTTTAATAAGCGTTGAACAGACTTTTTGTCATATCTGCCTTTCATATGAGACTGGGCAGTTGTTAGGGACTGTTGTGCTAGTTGCCACACTGAGTGTAAACGTTCATGAAATGAACTCACATGATCTAGTACATTCTTAGAAGGGGTAGCCGACTGACTTGAAGAAAGTACTTGTTCTTGTAACACCTTTAATGGTCCCCGCAGAGAATGGCCAAAAAATAGCTCGGCTGGACTGAATCCAAGTGACTCTTGTACCGTATTGCGAACAGCAAACAACAGAAGAGGAACCTCTTCATCCCAGTCTCTCTTATGTTGGAGACAGTAAGTTCTGATCATGGTCTTAAGGGTCTGATGAAACCTTTCGAGTACCCCTTGAGACTGTGGGTGATAAGCACTAGATATGTTATGTTGAATGTTCAGCTCTTTCATTACCTTACGGAATACTCTGGACATGAAATTAGACCCTTGATCAGACTGGATAAACTTGGGTAGACCGAAGGTTGTACAGAACTTCACAATTGCTTTCACAATTGTAGGGGACTTCAATGAACGTAGTGGGATGGCTTCAGGAAACCTAGTAGCAGAGCACATCAAGGTTAATAAGTATGAGTGACCAGACTTGGTCCTTGGTAAAGGACCAACACAATCAATCACAATCTTCTCAAATGGTTCCTTCATCACTGGAATAGGCTTTAAGGGTGCTGGCGAAATAACCTGATTCGGTTTTCCAGCAACTTGACAAGCATGGCAAGAACGCAGAATTGGGACACAGTGGACTTCATTCCAGGCCAGAAAAAATGTTTCAGGAGATTATTATAGGTTTTCTTAACACCCAGATGACCAGAAAGTTCATGGTCATGAGCCACACTAAGTACATAGTCTCTGTAGGATTTTGGAAGAACTACCTGAAACACAGAACTCCAATCATGCTTCAAGTTCTGAGGACTCCATTTACGCATGAGCACCCCGTCATCTAAAAAATAAGCAACAGCATGATCTGGGAGTTTAGATTTATCAATCACAGCAGAAATACAAGACGACAAAGTATCATCAACATTTTGTGCCTCAATTAATTGTTTCCTGTCAAAAGGAAAGTCAAATTTGGGTCCAAAGCTCAAATTCTCTAAAACAACCTCCACAGTGGTATCCTCAACATCTGAACTCATGAATGAATTGGAGAGATCAATTTCATTTTCAAACTTGCGAGTTTGTGCTCGAGTCACAACATAGGAATGGAATACACTTGGGAATTCCTGAGTCAACACATCATTTCCTGAGACACAAGGTACATCAGTAACCTCAGGGAGACATGAAACTTTACTTCCTGCTAAATCGTTTCCAAGGATAAGAGAGATTCCTTTCAGTGGTAACTGAGTACGTACAGCCATTTTAACTAAACCAGTCACAATATCAGAACGCAAGTATACAGTATGCAAAGGAACTCTGACCACACCAAGTTCAATTCCCTGAACTAAAACATCAGAATTACAGCTGGACTGTGAAGTCACGGAAGTACATCTGCAAGAATGAATGACTGTGCAGCACCCGTATCTCGCAAAATGCGTACACGTTTGGATTCTGAGTCCAATTCAGAAAAGGATACTGCTCCTTCATAAACAAAGGGTTCAAAAGAGGGATCAAAGGACAACAAAGAATACGAAGAATGAGTACGCACAAAGGCCACACTTTTAGATGTATTTTGAGTTCTTCTCTGATTTTTCCGCTGCAGCACAGGACAAGCAGCAATCAAATGTCCAGTGTCATGACAATAAAAACACTCCCGCAACATCATGGAAGAATCAGAAGTCTGATCATCTCTTTGAACAGTCACTGCTGTTTTAGAATTGTGTCTGCGATCTACAACAGTGTGACGTGAAGAACGTGGGGACGGAAAATGAACTTTGTGCGTGAGCACAAACTCATCAGCAAATACGGCAGCCTCTGACAGTGACACAACTTTTTGTTCATTCAAATAAACTACTATCTTTTCCGAGACACCGTTTTTGATCTCTTCCACTAAAATTAGCTCTTTCAACTGCTCAAAAGTTGTAATTTTGCTAGCAGCACACCATTTTTCAAACAATGTGGTTTTCTCTCGTGCAAATTCAACAAATGTTTGACTGGGGTTTTTCACATGTTTCCTAAACTTCTGTCGATAAGCCTCTGGAACGAGTTCATAAGCTCTTAACACGGCCGCTTTAACTGCATCATAGTCCAAGCTTTGCTCAAGCGTCAGTGCAGAACATACTTCTTGCGCTTTACCTACAAGTTTGCATTGTAACAATAAAGGCCAAATAGTTCTAGGCCACTGTAATGTGGCTGCGATTCGCTCAAAAACAGTGAAATACGTGTCAACTTCACTCTCTCTAAATATAGGAACTAACAAAATTTGCCTACTAATGTCAAATTCAGGTCTTACCGGCAATGAATGCGACGTTGTAGGGAGAGGAGAGGAGGCACTTACTGGACTCTGCACCGGAGTATTTCCCTGTAACACAGGAGAGGGTGGACACCGAGCATGCTTGGACTTCAGTTCAAGCTCCAGCTCTTTCACCCGGATGTCTCGCTTCGTCTCAAGCTCCACAGCTCGGACCTGTAACAGCTGACTCTGATATTGTTGTCGGCTTAATTCCACTTCCAGTTCTTTTAACCGGATCGCCAACAATTGGTCTTTTGGTGCGGAGGGATTAACAGGATCCATGCAAGCCCCATCTTCAGACTTGAACTCTGCCTCTACAGACTCCAAATCCTCAGATAGTGCTGGAGACGCAACACCTGTAACCACACTCTCACCAGGCAAGATTCTTTTGTTTCACAAGCTCCTCATGCAGTGCCTCTTTAATCTCCCTTTTAAGCGCATTTCGAGGTACGACTATGTCAAAGAAATCCGAGATTAACAACAAATCGTCTTTGCGACATTTTTTCAAATTTCTCCTCCGTGGGTGCAATCGTAAATTTATCTAGCTCGAATTTTGACGTCATACCAATTTCCATATATCTTCCCTCACAAAAAGAAAAACCCCAGGCAAACACCAACAAAAATAAACTAGCAAAACAAGTTTGGCTAATAAAATATCTAGCCAACGGACGAGCCTCCAATTTCATGTTACGCCCCGTCTAGGGGAAAAGGGTGCAACATGAAAACTCTGAAACCGGTGTAATGAAATAAAGATGAATTTATTGATTTGAATTGGGACCGAAGATTCAAGAGCTGACTGGGCCAAAATAACAAACAAAACTTCTCTTTTTTAAACCTCTTTCTTAAACCCTAAACCAAAAAGAAAGAAAAAGAAAATACAGTATATAAACCTAAATCCCTAACCAAAACAGAGATCAAAATAGTTTACAATAAACAAAAATGGCATCAGACTCCCTACTTTCCCAAACTCATTATTTACAATATTTGTACAACCAGGCAAACAAACTGAAAAGGGCAGTCCAAATCAGTGTCGAAAACAAGCAAAGGGTCAGATATACCAATACATTCCACTGATACAAACAGTGTCAGTTTTAAACAAACAAACAATACTCACAGTGTCTAATATTCCTAGCACAGTCAAACTTTTATAACACACAAACAAACTCTGCATACACAGGTCAAACTCTCTCTCAAAACACAAGATCTCTCAATCAATCAATCTCCCTACAGGAAGTGATGACAATCTTTTTAAAAGACTGTGGACCAATCAGGACATGACAGCAATCAGCCTGCAGGAACCAATCAGATGAACTTCCTGGTCAGACAGAGAGACTCACAAAACAGAGAGGTCACAAAATAAAAAACATAGGGTTGTAACAACATGCAGTGATTGGGCTCGCAGAATTTAAGAACGCAAATCACACGCTGCTTGTGTAAGCACAGTTCGGTTCCACGTGAAACCAATCGCAACAAATCTATACACCAATTTAATTAAATAAAAGTTTTGTGATAAACACACAAAGCTATATTGTGATTTAATTTTCTGTTCGACTCACTAACTGTTAATTGACGAACAAAACAATGGCGTAAGCCTAAACGTGTCACATAAATGTTCAGTACAAAACTGGCTGACAGACCATTGCGAGTCCTTGCAATTATATCAGAAATAGAAATTTGATTTACAGAGCATACATTTAATACATTTAAAAATGGATATTACTCACTTGTCGTTTCCTTGAGATACATGAACTTGGACAAATAAGGCCATAGGTAATTAGATGTTTCTCCATCCTCTGATTCTGCTGCCATGTCTTGCTCCATTGTGGATAATGATGATGGGTGTGTCTTACGTTTTAGCTACTGCAAAATCTACACTGTTTAAAAAGCAACTGAGTTACTGCAAGCTACTGAAACATTTAGTTTAAGTTAGTAGCGTCGCTACTTGTAGTTAGCTACTCCCCAACACTGACAGTCACATCATGGTTTGTGCACAGAGCACTGTTTGGTGTCCTCTGATTGAACAAGGTGACAAAGAGCCCTTCAGAGCTGTGCAGTTGAAGAAGTCATCATTCTTAGTTATAGATTGCTCTGTCAAACAGAATGAAGTTCAACATACTTCCATGACATTTGCCTCTTAAGGTCTTTCATAAATGGTCAAAACAAGGGCAAATCGTGGCTGCATTAAAAAAATAAATAAAATAAAAAAACATTAGAAGTCAATAAGTAGTCAACAAAACAATTGGCAGTCTGAAGCTGAAGTGACACACAGTATCCACTCAGATTTCAGCACATGATGTACATATTTAACATAAAGCATATCATATCACCTCTGGCTCAATATATTTAGAAAAAAAATAAAAATGTTCATTCACTTGTTGAAGATAGCAAACATCTGTTTCCTTATTTAAAACAATACAACAAAAAAGTTTGTGTATATGTGTTTGTACATTTATTTGCTCTGCCACATAATCAATACTACATTTCTCTTTATGGTGAGCACAAACTACCAGATAGACTACCTGTTACACATCCTTGTTTCTAATCCAGACATGCATTATCCACAGGAACGATTGCACATACAAATTAGGTTTATCTCCTAATGGCATCCATAAAGCTCCAGCAGTGATCATAATAATATGTTGTTTGCATCCTGGTATGAGAGCCACATACCTGGAGTTATAATATAAAAGTGCAGTGTTAGCAAAAGTCTTAGCCATGTGTAGCCATAATTTATTCTGCTTTATATGTACTCAATTATACACCATTTTTTTGGATGAGAAACTATATATAGAAACACATTCATTAATTGTCTAGGGGGGGGGAAATATATAACAGTAACTGTATAACATAACCAATTGCACAGAACTGTTGGTTGGCAACAAGTAATTGGTGTGTCTACACAATTTATAATCACAATTCATGTCCTTCTGAGATGTAATAAAAAGTGGCCATTGTAATGTTATTATCAGGCAAAGAACCACATAACGTATGTGTTAACTGATGAGACTGAAGAGAGAACCTGCGTTAAAAAATTTTTTTCTTAATGCAGTTTCACTTGAAATATGTCATAATATCATCATATTGCTGCTTTTTAGACTTCCTTTTTGCGCCAACTTTTAAGGGTCAATGACACAAAGTAAAAAATGAAGACATTTTACATAATGCAAGGTCTTAGATATGCTCTCTTGGCACTCATATTGGTTTCAAATTGTTTTGAAATGCCATTTAAGTAAAGTTTAAATTTATTGACTTGTGGTGTAATTATCACACAAGTAATACCACATTCCCCTTGAGTGTACACATATTTATCTAAAATCTCGATAGATGTTTTGATCTAGATAGATGTTTTGAAATATTACTTTTTGATAATATAATTACGTTTTTTAAAAGTTATATTGTACTATGTGGCGTGACCATGTAACCTTGTCAAAAAAGTTTGATATTTAATATTTTAAGCAACTTGTTGACCTTGAATAGGTCCATAGAGTCCTCTCTAATATAATTTTCTTTTATATGATTTTTCTAAATGTTGGTTTCAACACATGCATTTGAACTGGCATGTGTTTTTCTCAATATTAACAAGCAGTCTTGCTTTCTGAGAAATATTAAGTTTAAAGGGGCTTTTCAGTTTTGTTTCTGTATGTGCTAGACATTGAAAAGATTGCACCCATCCGGCCATCTAAGGCTGAGTATAGCAGGTCGTCAACCCAGCACCTGGCTCTTGATGGAGAAATCTCCAGTTATCAAGAGAGCAACTTATCCAAGGATAAATAGATGCATTCTGCCCTCCAGTGTAATTCCAGGCAGTTACCTTCCTCACATGTGTATCTTCACAATAGAACACATTCTAGACCAAGCACTATTCCATTCATGCATTGGAGGTAATCTGGTCCCTTGTGAGAAAATGTGCTTGATTTAGCTGGACATGAAAACCTATTGTGTGGGCCTTTACGATGAACAGGTTTGACAGATGGAGTTTGGTGTCTGCTGTGACTGTAGGACAAATACTGGCATCTTTCATTTTTAAACACAAATGTTTGTTGTATGTGTTGTTTGTCCCCATTTTTATGCATTTCCACCTTTTTTCCTCAATAAAATCTGATTATGTAGGTGGAGTTCCCTTTGCTGCTGCCTGCCAATTTTAAACATGGCCTCACCTGTGTTTTCCCTTTTCAAGTGTTTCCAATTCCTACTGTGAACAGATTCGGCACAGTCTTTCATATCAAACATGATCCAGAACTCATTACCAGGGAAAGTAACTATGTGTGTTACTGTAAAACATGTTGTTTGTCATAGACTTTTGATTGTTTTTGAACAGTTATCACAAGTCAGTTGAAATGAAACTTCTTTTAAATGTTCAAATATGTAAAATAACTTGGATGCCCCAATATTAAAATGTTAAATGAATGAAATGGACACTAAATAGTATTAATTATTATTTTAAAACATTGTACACTAATCTACACGATTTTAATCTTGCTGTGGGACAATGTGAGAGATACCTATCACATTCAATGCATTATTGTAAATATCAGTAATATAGTGGAACAATCAAATAAAATAGATGTTTAGAACTGTAATATTTATTGCACAGACCCTAACTGGCCATCAAATAAATCTAAAAATAAATGATGCTCCATAAGAAAAGTCTACCAAAAATAGAAAATAATAATAATGAAAATATATTAGTCTAATTTACATAGCCTAGACTCTTTGTAGTGTCTTTCATACACTGCATGAAAAGTGGGATTTTCGTCAGTAAGCGGCACTGTAGATTGTCGTGGAAGATCAGGTTTACGACTGTACATGGCAGTTTGCAGGCGACACCGAAAACTGCCGTGAATTGTCAGAAATTGACGTGGGCCTTGCTTGGCAGTTGTCCCCCCCAAGACCCCCCTTCCCTTAACTCCAGGGGAGGCTTTAACATGTAAATGAACATGCTGTGAGCTATACAAATGCAAATCAGGGTAGCAGGAGTTTTAACCCATGTGACATTTTTCTAAAAGGTATTAACTTCCTTCTAAGAAAATCTCTTAGATAGATCAGGCTCAGTATAGCCTAATTATAAAATCTTAAACGTTAGCTTGAATTTATATATTTGATGAAAGTATTCTAGATTATTTATTGTGTGTCATTTGCAATCAGTCCCCGTGAATTAAGTGCGACTCGCAATTTTGACCAATCACCGCAACTTTTACCAATCATTGCGGTCTCCTGCTAATAAGCGGCGTCATACATCAGCAAACTTTATATATCATATATCATTGCCTGTCAAAATTAACGTGTTAACGCAAATTAATTTTAACGGCACTACATATATATATATATATATATATATATATATGTGTGTGTATATATTATATATATATATATATATATATATATATATATATATATATATATATATATATATATATATATATATATATATACATATACATATATATATATATATATATATATATATATATATATATATACAGGGGTTGACATTAACTTTTTTGCTCACTGGCCACCGTGGCTAGTGGTTTTCCAAAGTTACTAGCCACTCAGCATTTTCACTGGCCACAATTTTGCTGTTTGGAAATTACATTGTATATGTTTAAAGTTGACTTTGGCATATATAAATTACTTGATTTTGAATCATTTTACTTTATTTAGAAGATTTAAAACCCTTTCAAACTTTCAAATGCAGAATGACCCCCCAAATCTTGTATATCAGCTGGGATGTGCAGGTGGGCAATATAATAGATTATAACAGAATATAATAGGCTAATATGAGAAAGGTAATATGACAGGCTATGAGTTATTTTAGTTAGGATATATATATATATATATATATATATATATATATATATATATATATATATATATATATATATATATATATATATATATATATATATAATTTAAAAAATACCCTAAGCAAATTACAAAAACAATAGTTATTAAAAATAAAATAAAAATTCCGATACTAATACGACACAATGTAATTTATTGAATGTAATTGTCATTGGATACGACTTTCATCGAAAAGAATGTAACAAAATGTGGGCGTGGTCTGTGTTGTGAAATGAAACCACATAAAAAAATTCCCTTAAACTGCATTTGAAACATACAGCAAAGCAGCGACAGAGGAAAACACAGAGCCTGATATTATGCAAACATTTACCAATAATGTGGAAAGCGTTTTAAATCTGTTCAGTGGAAAATCCGCTGTGACGAATCTGTCCTCGTCTAACATCTGCTGTAAATCCAGGTAAAACTAGCTGCGTGCACGCGCCCGTCCCCAGATAACATGATCCCCAGTTGATCCGTAACACCGGCGGGAAGAAACAGCTGAATGCAATCATTGGGCTATCTCAGCTTGCTCAGTTTGCTGCCGATTTTAACGAGCAGTTAACTTTAATAATCTCCAGGTTGCTGTCCATAGATGATAGGTTGCTTGCTTTGGAGTCGAAAAACTGTGTGGAAGATACTAACTTTAAGAAGAGAAGACGAGTGCCTAAGAGAAGACCAGTCCTAAGATTGCGGTAAGACTGTTATCTAAGCTAAAATAACCTAAAGCAAAGCTTTTTAAGTAGCACAAGCTGAAATTAGCATTGTAAAAGAACAAATGTAAGTTGCTTTATAAAAGTGTTTTCTTTTTCTGGTCATTTTACAGGAAGCAGTATGCCGTCTTCACAACTTCGTCATAACACTCATTTCATTGTTTTCCAGCTGCATGTAAGACCTAGAGACAGTACGCAGGAGGTACAAACATCCAGTTCTTGCATTGCACGCAGAAGCTGTGAAGAGTTCAGCTCGGAGTCGATTGAGAAGAAAGAGGGTAAGATTTATTAGATTAGATCCGTTTTTGGTCAGTGTGACTATTTTTCAGGTGCATTTTACGCAGTACATCGCGCAATACTGATTGTCTTTATTGTTTGTTTTTACAGCTGCTACAAGCAAGAAAGAGTGTGTTAGCTGAGGATATGAGGTGGGCCTTTGGAAGTGCGCTACCATAGACCTGATGTCTGATGAGGAAGACGGCATCGTTCGCGCGGTGTCTGGATGGACTGTTTGACCAGCCAGGAGCTCGCCGAGCTCTGTGCCACGCTGCAATCGAGATTAAAGGCGATTCCAAAGAACAGGGCAACGCACGACAGACGTCTGAAAAATGGACTTAAAACAGACAGAATGGCGCTAGTTACCTACAGCTCTGAAGCGGAAAACAGAGACTTCATAGTGCTGTAGGATTTTGGGCTTCTCGTGAGCTTCCTATTGTCGTGTGGGCAGATCTCAAACGTTTTGCATTTGGTTGTGTGTTTGTGTTTGTTCTAATAAAGCTCTTTCTTTGAATAAACTGCA
Organism: Pseudorasbora parva; assembly: GCF_024679245.1. NCBI lineage: Eukaryota > Metazoa > Chordata > Actinopteri > Cypriniformes > Gobionidae > Pseudorasbora > Pseudorasbora parva. The sequence goes on along the minus strand of NC_090182.1, from coordinate 35,707,699 downwards.
CGTCCCTGGTATATTTTCCTTTCCTCAATAAATGAATGTCCTTGATGGTTATAATAGCGTAGTCCATAGGATAACAATGACATGAATATAACACATAATAGCATATCACATGAATATGAATATATACAATTAAAAAATAATATGCAAATCATAATTTTATATATATATGTGTAAAATTATTATAATTTGGGGGTTTAAATTTATTAATGTATTACCCAGGTTGACCAATAGTAACAGATCTGCCAACCAATCACGAGTGATATTTCTTGTTTCAATGTAGTAGTTTCAACCAATACTGAGTGAGGAAATTCAAGCCATTCCGGCAAGGCGCCGCCCAGAGCTGCTATTCATATGCTAATTAGAGCCATTAGCGCCAGCGCCAGCATGCCTCCGCAAGCTCCACATACGTCATGGTTCGTTTCCGTCAATATGTGGCACAGACGAACGCGACGTTCACAGGCTGTAAACTGACATTAATTGTCGAAAATCAGGGAGATTTCCGGCCGTTTACGGGGACGAAAATCCCACTTTTCATGCAGTGATATGTACTACTGTACTCCCAAATCGCTTTACACTCGTGTCAGGGATCTCTCCTCAACCACCACCAGTGTTGTGCACAAAATTGTACAAAAGTAGGAGCAGGGGAGGAGGAGGGATGCTGCAGGAACTAAAAAGGGGAAGAGATAAGCTGCTGGTTTTATACCTTCGTATTAATTGAAAGATTAGATGGGCGTACTCCTCCCAAAATTAAGTTTATTAACTTCACGAGTTTGTGTGCCCATATAATCTTAGTGAAGGTGGTAAACAGATTTGGCTTGCTGTCTGCTATAGAGGGGCTCGGAGAGGATGTTCTACCCGAGCTCCGATTGCCCCCCAAAAAGATAATGCAGAAATAGACAGCAAGCAAGAATTATGGCAATTTAAACAGTTCATGATTATGGGAGAAGTCTGCATAATTATTCCAGAAGACCCCCCAAAATTGTGAATGGAAGATGGCACTGTAGCAGCATTGAGGTAGGTAACTGCCGTGGAATTTTATGAAACAGGTGAGGTGTTGCAGCAGCAGTCTAGCATTGAGCGGGGCACTGCAGCAGCATCAAGGAAAGCACTGCAGCAGCATTCTCAAAATGGTGGGGCACTGCAGCGGCAGTCTTAACATGGCTGGGTAATGCAGCGGCGGTCTCAAATGGCGCGGCACTGCAGCTGCAGTCTCAAATTGGCAGGGCACTGTAGCAGCAGTCTCAAATTGGCAGGGCATTGTAGCAGCAGTCTCAAATTGGCGGGGCACTGCAGCAGCAGTCTCACATTGGCGGGGCACTGCAGCAGCAGTCTCAAATTGGCAGGGCATTGTAGCAGCAGTCTCAAATTGGTGGGGCACTGCAGCAGCAGTATCAAGCAAAGCATGGCAGCGGCAGTTACAAAATAGCGAAGCACTGCAGTGGCCGCATCAAATAGGAGAAGCACTGCAGCATCAAATTGGCGGAGCACTGCAGCAGCAGTATCAAATTGGCGGAGTACTGCAGCGGCAGCATCAAATTGGAGGAGCACTACAGCGGCAGTATCAAATTGTGGAGCACTGGGCACTGCAGCGGCTGTATCAAGCAAAGGATTAAGCTGCAGTCACAAATTAGCGAAGCACTGCAGTGGCAGTATCAAATAGGAGAAGCACTGCAGCATCAAAGTGGCAGAGTACTGCAGCGGCATTATCAAATTGCGGATCACTGCCGCGGCAGCATAAAATTGGAGGAGCACTGCAGCGGCTGCATCAAATTGCGGAGCACTACAGTGGCAGTATCAAATAGGAGGAGCACTGCAGAGGCAGCATCAAACTGGAGGAGCACTGCAGCAGCATTGACCTGGAGGAGCACGGCAGCGGCAAAATGGCGGAGCACTGCACCATCCAGTGTCAAAATGGCATTCCGATATGCCAATAAGAAATTGTGTAGCTTCTGGTTTAGCGTGATCTTTTCACCTGTCATGGCCCACAGTGCATTCTTCAAGATTTGCACAAATCTCTTTGCTAAGCCATTTGTAGCTGGGTGGTAGGGCACCAAGGTCACATGCTTGATTGCATTGTTCCTTAGAAAGATCTGGAATTCCTCAGATATAAACTGGGGACCATTATCACTCACCAGCTGTTCCGGTACCCCAGTCCTTGCAAAAAGTTCTCTCAGAACGGTCACAGTTTGAGTAGCTGTTGTGGAGGTCATGCTTAACACTTCTAGTCACTTTGAACAGGCGTCAATGACAACCAAAAATGTTGTGCCCATGAAAGGACCTGCAAAATCAATATGGACCCTTTGCCACGGTAACACAGGCCCTTGGTCTAATGTAATGGTGCCGTTTTTGGCATCTTTTGCACGTACTGACATCCACGGCAAGCTGCTCAATCTGTTGATCTATACCAGGCCACCTTACGAAACTTCTTGCAAGGGCCTTCATCTTTACCACTCCAAGATGTCCAACGTGGAGCTCTTCCAAAACTCGAGTTTGCAACTTAGGTGGTACAACAACTCTTAATCCCCACATGATGCAACCCCCATCTAGAGTTAGTTCATCACAGCGCTGATAAAATTGTGTGGACCGAATCTTCTGCTCTGCATTCCAACCAGACTGTATAGCTGGGACAATGCAGGATCTCTCCTGGTTTCTCGCCGAATCATTTAATCTGTAATAGGAGAACTCTCAAGCTGAGCAATTGTAAAAACATCCACAGGCGTGCTCACATTGTCTGCCTTTGTATCACCCCCATCCAATGGCAGACATGATAGCCTATCAGCGTTAGCATGTCTGTGCGTTTTTTTTTAATTCAATCTGGTATCTATGTCCTCCGAGAAACAATGCCCACCTTTGCATTCCTGCTGCAGCTGTCAATAGAACTCTCTTCTGAGGACTAAAGATGGAAACCAGAGGCTGATGGTCTGTAACCAAGGTAAATGTGTTTCCATACAGATACTGATTGAATCGTTTTACACCCCATACCAAGCTCAAAGCTTCCCTGTCAATCTGTGAATAGTTTTTTTCTCTTCAGCACTGAGGGAGCGTGATGCGAAAGCTATGGGACGCTCCATTCCATTCATCATCACATGCGACAACCCCGCTCCGATGCCGTATGACGAGGCTTCACATGCTAATCTTAGAGGTTTGTGTGGGTCAAAAAGAGTCAGAACTGTATCTGACTTGTAGCTTAGTGTCCTGCAAAGCTTGTGTGCATTGCCTTGTCCACTCTCATTTCTTTCCTGCTTGTAACAGGGAATTTAGAGAATGGAGAACGGTTGCTAGATTTGGCAAAAGCCTGTTGTAATAATTGATAAATCCCAGGAAGGACCTAATTTGCGAAACATCTTTCGGCTGTGGAGCCTTAACTTGTTGTGACACTTGTGCAGACCATTTGCATCAATTTTGTGTCCACAATATGTGATAATGTTTTTTAAAAACGAATAATTGTCACGTCTTGCACGCAGTCCCTACTCCTCTAATCTCTTTAAGACTCATGCTAAGTTCTCCAAGTGACTTCTGTCACTGTCACCTGTGACAATGATATCATCGAGGTAGCATTGGGTACCAGGGCAACCCTGAAGCACCTGATCCATAGACCTTTTCCACAAGGCCAGTGCTGAGGCGACACCAAAAACAAGCCTATTATAGCGGTATAAGCCCTTGTGCATATTAATGATCAAGAACACTTTTGAGTCCTCCTCCATTTCCAACTGTAAATACGCTTCCGCCAAGTCTATTTTGCTAAAAAGTTGTCCTCTTGAAAGTGTAGCAAAAATATCCTCTATTCTCAGTAATGGATATTGTTCTGCCTGCAATACAGACTTTAAAATCCCCGCACAGTCTTACAGTTCCATCTTTCTTAACAACAGGGACAACTGGAGTTGCCCAGGGACTCCAGTCAATCTTAGAAAGTATTCCTTCAGCTTCCAACCGATTCAGCTCTGTTTCATATTTCTGTTGCATAGCACAGGGAACGGGCTGTGCCTTGTGAAACTTTGGGACTGCGCTCTCATCCAAGGTTATCTTCCCTCTGATATGCTTCAGAGTTCCTATTCCTAATTGAAACACCACTGGACTTATTGCACAGGTGGCAACCTTGTGTGTGTGAAACTATAAACAGAACTATTGGAATGAAGATATGGAAAAAGGAAAATATTCATCTTAACAGCACCATCAGTTTCTTATTTCAAAGCAACTTGTTGGGGGGGGGGGTGTTTGGGGGGTTGAAATGCTGTTTCATGCATACTGAGCTTTTTACACTGTTAAAGACTTGGATTCCCATCCTAAACATGGACAAAGTTTCAAAAAAATAAGTTGGACGTTTGATGGAGTTTTCCTGTGTCAAAAATACTCCTTCCGGTTTCTCACAAGTTTTTTTGAGTATGGGTTGGCTTGACGTCAAGGGATCGGAATGTCATTGTATGGGCCAGTACGGGGTCTTCTGCCGGAAGGATGCGCATACTCGCAAGAGAGCGACCGGATCAGAGCGAGTCAGCAAGAGAGCAAATGTACCATAAACGCACTCACTGTCTCAGGACTTCATCAAACCAACAACGTCACCAAAGAAGTGTGTTTTTGATGGAGCAGTGACGATAAATGTTCACGATCGTGCTTTGGAAAACTGCTTCAAATGTCTGTGTGTAGTTGGAGTGAGGAAACATCAGTAAAAAACAGGATCATAGTTAATTTATCAATGAAGCATGCGATGAATGGCATGTGTTTAAATACATTTGTTTAGCGGACCACTATAGGTGTCTGTTTGTTTATTGTAGAACCACCCCAAACATAACGTTAAACTTTGTTCACACAAAGCACATTCAAATGCGCTACTCCATTGTTTTTCTATGTAACACTAGTAGTCTGAAATGCAAAACCGTTTTGCTTGCGATTGCTAAGGTTTAGTCACATACAATAAACCAAATCATGTCCTCACAATCCACAACTAAACAAATGTTGACAAGCCACTAAATACAGTAACATTACATACCACAGAGACGGATGTCCTGCTGTTGCTGCTTCTCCTTTTCAATTTATTTTAGCCTGCGGATCCGATTCTGGATCGTGTATGTATAAGTTGAATCTGATTGATAGCCATGGTTTATTTAGGGTAACGTTTTCTTTTCCACGCTTAACGCTCTCGTGCGCGCTCGTCATTCTTTAGCTCTGTCCACACGATACGCTTCCAGCCGCATGTTTTATTTTTTTGTGGAAAGACTCAGTACAGCCTATCTTTCTTTTATACATATAATACAACTAAAGACTTTTTGGAGATATTATAATACTCTATAGGTACTCAAGATTGACATGAGATTGACTGAAACTGAGTGTCCCCCACCCCAAGGGGACAAGGGGGACAAGGGGACCTGTTTTGTTAGTTGTATGTATGATCAAGTGTATGATACTTGCAATGCCTTAGCCACTGAATTGATGCAGGCGCAGGAGAAAGTCTGGATGGTTCATACTGATCAGTTGAAATTAACTGAAATGGATTGTATAGCAAGTAATTGTATTCTTTACACTAAGAAATTACATGCAAAAATCACACACATATTACCTTTAAATCCCCACACATTTGAGGATTTTAAAGAGATTTTCTCACTAACAATATAGCAGGCTGGGTCCATGCAACCAGATTTTCTGGAATGTGTCAAAATGGATGGCACTCTTAGGTGAAGACCACAGAAGAATGAAACATGCTCCACTATGAAATATAGAAATCCTGTCCTAGATGAATCATGTAAAACATTTCAGCACTCAGAAATGTTCCCTGCTAACGTATAACCTCATATTTCTGGTAGCTGTCATCTGAACCCCATACTGCACTAAAATGTATAACCTTTTTCCACCAAGGATATTTTAAATACATATTTTCCAACATGGTGAATGGATGTGACGTGCAGATTCTCTAGCACAGACTTGAATCTTCCATATAATATGGTCATTTTGTCTCATAATGTAAAATAATTTAGCAAATAACTCAGATTGTTTAAGGGTCATAGAGCATATATCATAACACAGGAACAGGGCCTGAAATTAAATTATTTGACCACCAATCCATCTGCCACAGTGACTTTTCACCATGTTTGTTAAAAAAAACACTGTTCTTTAACCTGTAAGAATACACATGCATCACTCTGAAGGTGTTTATTCTGTGATAACAACCAGCTGGGTGTACATTATCCCGCTTATTACACAGCTAACAGTTACGTTCATCAAGTAAATTAGACACAAAATATTGTCTTGAGTTTAAATATTTTATTAAATCTTCTGCAAAGCTTCCACAAAGAAGAACAGTTCGAATTTGTTTTTTTACCATATTGTTTAAATTAATGCTGAAAGGGATAGTTCACCCATAAATGAAAATTAGCCCCATGATTTATTCACCCTCAAGTCATCCTTGGTATAATATGGAGCTAGAAATATGACAAAATTATCTGAATTTGAATTGTATAAATCTGAATTATTGAATAAGTGTAATCTAACAAAATTGAATATTATGTTGCATTTTACATAGTACTGAATTTAAATTTTTTGAATGTTAAATATAGAACCTTTGAAATTGAACACATCTGAAATGTTTTTATGTCGAAATTGTATAGACGTGTATTTTCAAACAGCAGATATATTGTTCTGAATTAATAGACTGTAAATATTCAGTTCATGAAAATAAAGATTCAAGATTTCAGATGAAGAAGAAATTCAGATCATCAAATTCAATATTCTAAAATTCAGATCGCAGAAATTCAGATCATACAGAAAGTAGGCCAGAAGTCATCATCAGGGAAGAGTAAAGGATGTCAGAAAAATCCAACAGAGCACCATCTGATCATTTCATTTCCTATTTGTAATGGAATAAAGAGAAAAGATCAAACATCCCTTTTATACTTATTTTATTTTATTTTAGATTAATGAATGGAAAAAGAGACTTGGCTAGATTTCTCATTTATCGTGTGGTTTACCGCACAATTAAATGACTGGCCGGGTGCTGATAAATATTTTATATATCAGATAAACGTCCCCGGTTATGACTGTAACCTTAGTTCCCTGAGAACAGGGAACGAGACACTGCGTCAGCTTGACGCTACGGGGAACGCCTCCAGCGTGACCGGTGTCTGAAACGCTATCCAATCACATCAGTCCTACTGACCGGCGACAGCCTCTGACGTCATCAACGTGCGACCAGGAAGTATAAAAGGGCGCCTTGCAAACACAACCGCATCCACTTTGTCTGAAGGGACTGTGCGCAGGCAGGCCCTGAGGTATGGCACAGTGACGCAGCGTCTTGTTCCCTGTTCTCAGGGAACTAAGGTTACAGTCGTAACCGGGGACGTTCCCTTTCTAACGGGAACTCGAGCTGCGTCAGCTTGACGCTACGGGGAACGATATACCCACGCCACCATGCCGAGGGGAGTGCATGCCTACTGGCAGTGACAACTGTCAGGATGAGCAAATTCAACTGAAATGCCTGAACCACTCCCCCTCTGGTCACATTAGGCTGTCAGTGACAGCATTCCCTACGGTCATAGCCCGAGCCATGGCCCTGGGGCACCTACATGTACCCTACCCGGCCGCTCAAAGGCATGGAACCAACCTGTCCGACAGAAGGGGTTTCTTTAAGGGAATGTGGCTAGGGGACCCGAGGGCGCCCCAGCCAGTCACTATTCGGGAAGAACTTCACCAAATGCCACCAGGGAGGCTTGACCTGGCGTCACTATGCGGGACGCTTCCGTCCGCCAGCCCTGTCTGTTAACTCACAGAGCCTGTGGAAACTCACCTCTGGAGAGGCATCCAGCTGAGGGACTGCAACTGGCAGTGTCAGAGACGGGCTATCCTGGGGAACAGCGCTCAGCGTAGTGCTTTCCAACCCTTGCTAGCGAGGGGAGTTAGCTGCTCAAATCCTAGGATCTACAGAGCACATACATTACAGGGGTGCTCAGGAGGCCTGAGAAGGCCAACAGGCTGATCTCACCGGGAGGCCCCACGGGGCCTACCACCAACTGATCAGGCCCAGGCGGCCGTAAGCTCACAGACGACCCTCATAAGAGGGGAGCTCCTAAGCCTGCCTGGTAGGTACCATGCTGTAGGCAACCTATGCAGGCCCCTGTCCTGTAGGGACCGCATAGCAGCAGTGTTAACTCTTCGTGCTAGAGTATGCGACCGCCATCAGGTGCTGCCGGCTAAGACCGAAGCCTGATAGCAGGAACTACTAGCTGTCAGCTTAAGCTGTTACGTGTCTCCGTCCAAGGAACTCGATCTCCCCCAGGGAGGCCCCGCGAGGCCTACTGCCTGCCAGGCTACTCGTGACCAATACTGAGGCCGGGGAACAACTTCAGGGAGGCTTGGTGAAGCCCACTCCCGGCTAGCAGACCATGCTAGTCACCCTGGCTAGCAACCATGTTTTAATGTCATAGCAGCTGGGGACCTGGCTCACCCTCCGGGAGGCCTAGAGAGGCCTACTCCCTGTCACCCAGTGGCCGATGCCCTGGACCACCCCCTCAGGGGAAGCCAGATGAGGAACCCAGCAGACCCTGCGGTAGGCCTGGTGAGGCCTGCTAACTGCCATCTGGTGACTGGAGCCCAGGAACACCCCTTCAGGGGAGGCCAGATGCGGCCTGCTGTACCTCAGCAGGCCCTCAGGGAGGCCCCGCGAGGCCTACTACCCGTCATCCAGTGACTGAAGCCCAGGAACAACCCCTCGGGGGAAGTCAGACGAGGCCTACTGCTACCACAGCAGGCCCTCACAGGGAGGCCTGGTGAGGCCTACTACCTGCTGTCTAACACCTGAAGCACGGGAATACCTCCTCAAGGGAAGCCCGGCAAGGCCTGCTGCACCCCAGCAGGCCCTCAGGGAGGCCTAGGGAGGACTACTAACTGGGCTTGTAGCCATGCCGGCGACAAATGCTTGCTGGCGGGTTGGATGAATGCTGGCCGCTCCATGTCGGGCTGACAGTGGCTGTCTGCTTGGCTGACGAAGAACTAGCCATCCAGTTACCACCTAGGGACTCATCCCCTGGGAGGTTTCTCCCCTAACGCGCCGCCACGGCACCTGCAGCCGATCGGCGGCCCGTTCCATCACTTCCAACAGCTCCCCGTACATGGGACAGAATGGCTGGGAGGGTTTCGGCCTCGGCCGCTTCACCACTCTCCACTTCCATCCCTTGCTGAAGTGGGAGCTCCTCGGCTGACGATGAGGAGGAGTTATAACCCAACTCTCCCTCCGGCGGCCGCCCCTCGTGATCTGGCCCATCGCCGAGAACAACCTCCGTCTCTAGACGGCGGGCCAGATCCAGTTGGGAGCCCCAGGACATAAGTTGCTGCTCAGCCTCGGCAGAAGCGGGACCACTCCCAGCCGCCGGACCCCTCTTTCCTTGAGAAAAGGGCCAGACGAGAGCGGAGCGTCTTTAGAGACAGACGCTCACAGTTCGCGCAGGAGGCTCTTTCTTCAAGAACCTCCCGTGCGTGCTCCTCACCCAAGTAGAACACGCAGAGTGTATGTGTGTCCTCAGGTGTGAGAAACCTGGGAAACGGATCTGCACACTTTCTGAAGCCGTGCTTCCTCTTGTGCACACACTTGGACATGATGGGTTTTTTTTTTAACTTAGAATCAGACAAGACAGTCCCTGAAGACGAATTGGATGCGGTTGTGTTTGCAAGGCGCCCTTTTATACTTCCTGGTCGCACGTCAATGACATCAGAGGCTGTCGCCGGTCAGTAGGACTGATGTAATTGGATAGCGTTTCAGACACCGGTCACGCTGGTGGCGTTCCCCGTAGCGTCAAGCTGACGCAGCTCGAGTTCCCTTTCGAAAGGGAACATTTTTTTTCTGTGAAACGCATTAAGTTGCACAGAAAAGTTGCCTGCTCTAGGACCTGCCCTGTACAGTTCCGCGCTGAAGCTGAGATCGCTCACCATTATACATCACATCAGGATGTCACATGTCAACTCGACCCGGGACCGTTACGGGTTGTGTGTGAAAAGTGCACACATTACGGTATTTCGCTGGCAGTGTGAATGGACCAAATCTAGCGACCCGGTCGCATTATCCGTGTGTTTGCCGGAATCGCAGTGTGAAAGGGGCTATTGAGTCATTCATTCAAATGATTAATTCAAAACGCTGAATCATTCAGTACAAAACACCATGCTGAGTGTTGTTCCTTTGGAACTATTTTCGTCGGTGAAATCGTAGTTGAAATAGAACAAAAAAAGTTTTTTGAGTCTAAAATGTAAGTACCTAATAATGAATTATGCTACACAATTCACGATTGCAGTGTATTTGAAATCGTGATAATGTTCAGCAAAACAGCTCCGTTTATATTACTGCTCACTTGTTTTGATTTCTCCACGAATGTCTCTCACAAAGAGACAGGCAGCGCCAGCCTCAACGCGACTTTGTTACCAGAGACAGGCTACACTCCATTATCAAGCGCTGTGTTTACATTGAATATAATAATAAATAAATTATTATCTGGTTATTTTAATGTTTTATTTGTCCTGTCGGGAAAGTCAAATCCTCTTTGATTTGTCCCAGACAAAGATAATGTGGAGCCCTTACAGACAGACCTGTGTGTTCATTCATGATTTCTCTCGTGCTGTAAAGCGGAGGTGATTGGTTCATGTCATGAGCACTGCCGTTTGCTTGAACTGAGGGCTGCAGTGATCTGTGAATGTCACACCATAGACTGTTAAAAAATAGATCACGCCACATTAGAGCATTTCCCATTATTATTGTTAACAACTTCACCCCCCACCCCCGAAAAGAAAACTCAACGGATGTACATTCATTCACTCGTTCAAGTTAACTATTAGTGGACTAAAGTAGGGAATATTGAGGGTTTAGGGGGCGATTTTGGATTCAACCCTGGAGAACGACAGATGACGTCAAATGCTTAGATTTCCTTTACTAATCAGCAATTTGTAAATCACACACGAAAAATTAGGAATCTAGCCGAAATCTCTTTTCCTGTGCATTAATCTAAAATAAACAAAAAGTATAAATGGGCTGTTTGATCTTTTCTCTTTATTCCATTACAAATAGGAAATGAAATTATCAGATGGTGCTCTGTTGGATTTTTCTGACATCCTTTACTCTTCCCTGATGATGACCTCTGGCCTACTTTCTGTAAGATCTGAATTTCTGCAATTTAGAATTTAAGAATATTTAATTTGATGATCTGAATTTATTCTTCATCTGAAATCTTGAATCTGTATTTTCTAAAACTGAATATTTACAGTCTATTAATTCAGAACAAAATATCTGCTGTTTGAAAATACATGTCTATACAATTGACATAAAAAAACATTTCAGATGTGTTCAGTTTCAAAGGTTCTATATTCAACATTCAAAAAATTAAAATTCAGTACTATGTAATATGCAACATAATATTAACATTTGTTAGATTACACTTGTCAATAATTTAGATTTGTACAAATCAAATTCAGATAATTTTGACATATTTCTAGCTTCATAGTGAGGTCTACTTCAGTGTCCACTTAGGGTTGAATGTAATGCACCCATGGGATGAGTGCTGTGTGACATTCCTGTTCATGTTCATTGTCTCTTGTACTTCAAGAAATCTGTTAAATGATTTTATAACTTTATTCAGGAATTTCCCAATAAACATTACCAAAGCAAGATGCACTTTTCAAAAATGTACGACAATAATTTAAGAAAACGAGTCTTTCTAAAAACTCTGGACAGAGTAGAGATTTTGAAAATCTTTGTTTGCACGTTTGTATGTAATGGGTGTTTTGGCAGCCAACGTCACAGTATGCGCCAGAGCTCGCACCTACGTCAAAAGTGCGACCTACGTTTATGTGATCATGGAAGCATTAAGAGTAGCAGATACATTTATGTTGGTGCAAACTCTTCTCATGTGTTTGCATTTGCAAATACAGCTGCTCCATTATGGCTCCATTATGTGCTCGGAGGTCAGCAATTTTGCCTCAATTTCTCCATCCAACACGAAGAACTAGCCTGCATCATCGCTAACACTGCTGTGATTCTGATTGGCTTATTTGGGCTTGAGCTTCTCGTTACACTACAACCTACAGGTTTGGCATGCTCTTGACCATATACATGGTGTGCACAATGTTATTTTTTAAACTGGAAAGGTTGAAAATGTCAGTTTATGAAAATAGTCGCCCATGTGTAAACGTAGCCTTATAAACAAACACATATTAGGTGTTTCACGAGTTCACACTTACATATAATTATATAGAGTAATATAAATGCGTATTTGGCGTGCTGTCCGGGGGGAGGGATTCGAGCTCGAACTTGGCCCGAACCCAGAGTACCCCCCCCCCCCCCTTCGTGTAAGTGGTTAGAACTAAAAGAGCAAAATGTGGAGAAGGGGTGGAGGAGGGATGCTGATAAACTGTCAACAGAATGGAGGTAAGACTGCTGTGTATATATGTGCACCTCTCGTTGATTAGCTGAGTGCTATCCACCTGTGTCAATTATCTGAAAGCCCTCCTCCCGAATCTTTGTTAATTAACATCGTTTCACGAGTTCACACTTACATATAATTATATAGAGTAATATAAATGCGTATTTGGCGTGCTGTCCGGGGGGAGGGATTCGAGCTCGAACTTGGCCCGAACCCAGAGTACCCCCCAAAATGCAGAGAGCATAGGACAGCCGCCTGGCTAATTACCCCCCAAAAAGCTGAGCTTGGCGGGCTGGCATTCGGGAAAGGGCCCGGTTGCTTGACCAGGGGGCCCCTGATGTTGGTTTGGTGTGCGTAGGTGGTAGATTGTCTAAAAGAAGAAAAACGGGAAAAGAGAAATATGAGAGAAACAACAACAATAAAAACATTTCCTTACTGCGTGGAAACTTTCCACTCTTTCACGCTTCGTGGAAACTTTCCACTCTTTCACGCTTCGTGGAAACTTTCCACTCTTTCACGCTTCGTGGAAACTTTCCACTCTTTCACGCTTCGTGGAAACTTTCCACTCTTTCACGCTTCGTGGAAACTTTCCACTCTTTCACACTCTTTCACGCTTCGTGGAAACTTTCCACTCTTTCACGCTCCGTGGAAACTTTCCACTCTTTCACGCTCCGTGGAAACTTTCCACTCTTTCACGCTCCGTGGAAACTTTCCACTCTTTCACGCTCCGTGGAAACTTTCCACTCTTTCACGCTCCGTGGAAACTTTCCACTCTTTCACGCTCCGTGGAAACTTTCCACTCTTTCACGCTCCGTGGAAACTTTCCACTCTTTCACGCTCCGTGGAAACTTTCCACTCTTTCACGCTACGTGGAAACTTTCCACTCTTTCACGCTTCGTGGAAACTTTCCACTCTTTCACGCTTCGTGGAAACTTTCCACTCTTTCACGCTTCGTGGAAACTTTCCACTCTTTCGTGCTGCTCGGAAACATTCCACTCTTTCGTGCTGCTCGGAAACATTTCACTCTTTCGTGCTGCGTGGAAACATTCCACTCTTTCGTGCTGCGTGGAAACATTCCACTCTTTCGTGCTGCGTGGAAACATTCCACTCTCTTTTGTGCTGCGTGGGAACATTCCACTCTCTTTTGTGCTGCGTGGGAACTTCCCGGGGACTCACTGAAAAACATGAAAGAACAGCATGAGTGTTTGACTGGGAGATTAATTGCTTCGGCCGCTTGGTAATTTCTCCATTGGAGATTGTTTCTCCATCTAGTACTGATAAGTCTGAGATGGTGAGATGGCTTTTAGGGTCGAATTTTGAAGTGATAGCGAGTTCTGAGCATCTGAGAAACCCGAGAAAAGGCAAGGATAAATTTGGAATCGAGTGTCCGGGCGGTATTGAGAGGTTGGTAGCCTGTGCGTAGGGTACGGATACATTTGTTGAGGATGTCTAATTTTATAGGTTGTCTGGTGTCGGGACGGGTGGGCTGAGATTTTTGAATCCCTTGATCACGAGGGAGGTTTGAGAGTTATTTATCTCCTGAGAAGGAGCGCCATACATCAGTTTGTGGAAAACTGAATGCCGCTCAGGTAACCTTTAATGGACCCGACATGGAGGCCTTTTATAGTATTGAGGTGGGAAATAACCGAGGTGATTAAAAGGAGAGTAAAATCGGGGAATGGTATGTTGTAGGAGATGTGGAATGCTCTAAAATTTCTCCAAGCGGTCACATAGGATTGGAGGGTCCTAGGAGACATCACTTGGAGGATGGCATCGAGCGATGCATTGAGGAGGGGTCTTAGCGGGTGGGTTACGGGAATATTAGTTGCGAATAGTGAGGTACTGGAGTTGGGAATTTGTCCGCCTCTGGAGCCAGCGTCCTGAATTTCTGAAATAGAAAGCAAGACAGGGAGTCAGCAACATAGTTTCTGATCCAGGGACGTGTTTAGCAATTATGAATATATGTTACTAAATATATTATAAATGTTCGCAATATAATAATATTATAATATTGATCACAAACGAGGCACCTTAAAAAATGGCATCATAGCAGATGCATAGGAATGGATTTAATTTATGTAATGCACCATTGTGTCGTTGTTGCAATGCCCTTAAAAATGCTTTTAGTGGCCCATTATTTCTCCCACGGGAAAGCTGGTACTATGAGCTGTTAAAGCTTGAATAGTGCTAAGGACTGTCATGTCCTGAGCTCCGGTGACCATGGAGAAGCGAACCAACTACCTTGATAAAATCCCCCAAACCGATTGAGGGGGTAGCGTCTGTGAACGATTATATATCGATGGGGCACGAAACGAGATAGCTATAGCAAAATAGAGAAGGCTTTCCAATGAATTAGAAATATTAACCATAACCTGAGTTCGCCATGACATGCTTGGGTTATGGAGATGGGATCTTCTAGCGCTTGGACTGAGGACGCGAGCGAGAGGAGATGCGATATGAAGGGGCGACCCTGCGGAGCGATGTGCATTGCAAAGTTTAAATGGCCAAGCAGGGCTAGAAATTCACGTTTTGAACTGTTGGATTTTATGTTGTGTCTCCTCTGCTCTCAAAGACACGAGTTAGCCAGAGAAAACTGGGCTTCTACGGGAGCAGAGGGAACAGCACTGCTGGTGCAGTGGAGAAAGTTATTCAGGGAAACTGAGCTCCTGCGGGAGCAGAGGGAACAGCACTGCTGGTGCAGTGGAGAAAATTAGTTAGAGAAACTGAGCTCCTGCGGGAGCAGAGGGAACAGCACTGCTGGTGCAGTGGAGAAAGTTAGTTAGAGAAACTGAGCTCCTGCGGGAGCAGAGGGAACAGCACTGCTGTAGCCGTGGAGAAAATAACCAGAGAAACTGAGCTCCTGCGGGAGCAGAGGAAACAGCACTGCTGGTGCAGTGGAGAAAATTAGTTAGAGAAACTGAGCTCCTGCGGAAGCAGAGGGAACAGCACTGCTGGTGCAGTGGAGAAAATTAGTTAGAGAAACTGAGCTCCTGCGGGAGCGGAAGGAACAGCACTGCTGTAGCCGCGGATAAAAATAACCAGAGAAACTGAGCTCCTATGGGAGCAGAGGGAACAGCACTGCTGGTGCAGTGGAGAAAGTTATTCAGAGAAACTGAGCTCCTGCGGGAGCAGAGGAAACAGCACTGCTGATCTGGTGGAGAAAATCATTCAGGGAAACGAAGCTCCTGCGGGAGCAGAGGAAACAGCACTGCTGTTGCAATGGAGAAAATTAGTTAGAAACTTAATTCCTGTGGGAGCAGAGGAACAGCACTGCTGGTGGAGAAAATTAGCCAGAAAAACTGATCTCCTGTAGGAGAAAAATGAGAGAAAAAATTAGATGGACAAATGGGAAACACGTTGTGTAACCAGATCAATCAATCGATAAATCAACTTTATTTATATAGCACTTTTACGATGACGATTGTTTCAAAGCAGCTTCACGGTGTTAAACGGGACAATACTGCATCGGAATTTGATTTGGCTAAAAGATGAGACTCTTATTTTGAAATGTAGGCCTATATGCCTTATATTGCAAGATACTCACTAAAATTCATGAGGGACATGGAATACAGCCTTACAACTGTATACAAAATATGACGATATAAATCATGTTAATAAAATAATGTAATTGTTCACAAGGAGATTTGCATAAATATCCAAAGTGCTCTGAAGCATTCTGAAAAACTTGCAAGCTAGTAGAACACACAACAGTGCCACGTTCAGTTTTTTGAAACGTGAACGCTCAAGTGCCCACTAATTACATTGTATGGATCGCACACATCTGTTCATAGTCGCAAACGAGAGTATGGTCACGCTGTGACCGAGCTTGTGAGCGTCAGCTGGGAAGTATTGAATCAAAGCAATGATTATCAGCTGATTCCAATAGTGGCTGATTTGTTTGGCAAAATAAGCTTTGTTTACGTTGCCGTTATTTTAACGATTTAGCCTCGCGATACGTTTCTCGTTACCAGCAAGTTTGTTGTTCATCACCACGGCAACTGCATGCGCGTCCATGGTGTTTACACTTCTCGTGTGTGAAAGTGACCGTCTGTACTGTAGTAACTTATAAAGAGGCGGCGAGATCGCAAGAAAAGCTTGCTGCTGTACACGTCATTTAAAGACAGGAACTGTTGTTGTCCCTGTTGAAAGTCTGTGCGATGTACACTCTTTACGCTGTCCGAGTACTGCTCTAAACACACCACGTTATTAATAGAACATAGCTTATTTTGTCAATCGGTTAGAAGACAGAGACGAGCTTGTGAACGTGACGAAGAAATGATTACATCTCGTGAAAAGCATAAGTTTATTTTATTTTTTTTACCGTGAATGCTGATCGACGCGGCCCAAATAGGGGGTTTGAGGTAGCTTATAATTTTGAAAGAAAAAGATTTTAGCTTTGTAGAACTGCTTCAAGAGGCGTGCGGAGCCGTAGACAGCGTGAGGGGGCTGGCAGGCGGGGCGAATGGTCGGAAATGCCGCCCGTGCTGATAAACTGTCAACAGAATGGAGGTAAGACTGCTGTGTATATATATGCACCTCTCGTTGATTAGCTGAGTGCTATCCACCTGTGTCAATTATCTGAAAGCCCTCCTCCCGAATCTTTGTTAATTAACATCGTATAGTATTTACTTGTCGGACACATTTTGGAAGCTAATGCTTGAAACTGACAGTGAGCTTTAGATGCCCCATATGGTGTGGAAATGAATGGGTCTTTATCATCGCTTGACAACAATATGATCGCAAATGGACAAACAAGCGAACATGACACACAAGGATATTCAAGATAAAACCATTAAATATTAGTTCTCAGGTAATGTCTGTCATGAATAATAACATGCACTGAGCGCTCTTCTCGCCATCATTAGTTGTCATGCAAGTTTGTTATTGGGACTCAGCCCACAAGTCCTCAAACGGTTTTGAAATAACACTTAGCCCACCTTTAAAAAATTTTCAAGAAAATCAAGAAAAATGTATACACTGTAATTTTGAAACACATAATTGTTAGCCTGGTTGAAACCAGACCATTCTCAGTAGTAACTGAGTTATGGTCTGGCAAAGCTTCATAGACAAATAATTTCCAAAGGGGTGTCACCAACGGACGATGACGTATGCAGAGCAACAAAGAAACATCTGAGATAGCAATTCTCTGTTTGTGATTTCGAGGAAGATGTTGTAATGGCTTCTGACAACTTTTGCTGTTGTTGTAAAATAAATATGATAATAGCTGGTGTCCACCGCCACTCCATCAACATTTTTGCAAAATTTGAAAAACCTAATAGCATTACTCAAACATCTCGGATTGACGGTCGAACAGAAAACATCAAGCTCTGATTGCATTTGCACCCGTTGTAAGGCATTTGTATCGTTGAACGTGATTTGCAATATTTTAAAAATAAAATAATATTGATTAGTCTTTGGAAAATTGTGACTCATAAATTTAGTCATTTCAGATGTATTAGAACATTTTCAGTATTGATCATAGTTATGCTAGTCATTTATTTACAACTATTTACAATTTTACATGACTACCATATCTAGTCTAAGGAAATAAGCACAGAAAGGCTGGGTACAGAGCTGCTGTGTGGTGTTAGCACATGATCACACTCCCCATCCTCATCATCAAAGTAACCGGTGTAATCCACATCTGGTAGCCGAGTGCTGATTTGAACGAGTAATGTTCCACAGCGGCATCCATCTTTGTAATGTACAAAATCAGCTTCACCGTCACTGCGCTGTCGTCATTGTGTAAAGCCCGCCCCAATGTTTCTGATTTGTTCTGCGATTTTGATGTATTAGTAATGGGTTTGAATGGGCTCTTTGCCAGACTACTTGCAGAGCAAGTCTAAATTTGCCAGAAGTTGTCTGGGTTTTCCCAGGCTACATAATTGTACTAGAAGTGTGAAATTAATGTGGGGGGAAATAACAGGTAATCTACACAAACTGAGAAAGTCAAAAAGCGTTAGGTTGTGGCCTGCTCAACTAATTCTAACTAATACTAATGATGCAGTGCTGTTTTGTAACAAAATGCATACATACTCTTATATCTAATTGCTGAAACATAACTCACTACACTGGGTATGTTACAATAAAACGTGGAAGCTTCCTGATAAAAGCCATGGAACCATTTGTTAAATGTGAATAGGGCTCCCCTTTCAATTAGTGTCCTATTCAAAGTGCACCTGAAATCATTTCAAAGGAGCACAATGTCTACGGCCCATAAGTGAATCACAATATAACTATCTTCAGACTTTGGTTTTTACTCATTGTGCACATTGTGGTGGTTTTTGTAGCATGAAAAATAACTGAGCCCTAAAAGCCAAGAATATGCCAAGAGAGTTTGGGACTCCATAACAATATCCACATTATTATTATTTTTTAATCTAACATGAGTTTGAAATGTTTAACTTCATTGTGTCAGTCATTTGAAAGGCTTGCTTGTCAGATATTGTTTCCTTGGTTTTTCTAATTAATTCAGATTTATTTATTTTTAATTAGGGAGTCTGGGACAACATTGTTATGCAGAATTGTTTTGACATGTTAATGAGCAATTAAAATATTTAGCAACTTCAAAAAGACACATTTTTGTTATGTTTCAGAAGTTTCACAAATCATTTTATGACAAATATTTTGTGACAGAATTGACCAAACATCCAAAAGCATGCATTCTGCGTGCTTTGCTAGATGGGCTAGTTGTATGTACGTACATATGGTATTTTTTTTTAGAGCTGTAAAATGTGTAAAGCAGTCAAAACTGTCAAGAAATCACCCGTTACACACATAAATGAAGATCTGCTGCAAGGAAACATTATTTCCGACATCTGTGCCAAACTGTGATGGGCAACTGTGAGACAACAGGTCTTCACAGACCTGCTGTCAGGCAAATCTAGGTTGGCACAAAAGAAGAAAAAAAATGTGATGGCAATACAATAAAGAGATGTTTTTTGTTATTGTTGTTTTTTTACAGTGCTTGAGATGTGATGATAACAGTCCCTGAAAGAAAAAACAAAATAAAGCTAATAATATAAATAAAAAGGTCAAGCCCCTCCCCTTCAGATAAGCCTGTCACGGGACAAAAGGGTTTAGGGATCCTGGGTTTATCCGGAGCTACGATAAAGGAGATCATGTTAAATTAATGCACCTGGGCTGGGCGTACACGTGGTGTACGTAACACCCCCACCCCTGAATGGTGACTGGTGGGCCAAAACAAAATAAGGGTCCACCAGACACCACTAAACAAGAACATTTAAAAACATTTAGAGCAAGAACATTTAAAACATACTATAAGAATTTTTTTTTAAATAAAATTGCATAAAAATAAATAAGCCATGACACGCTTCAGAGCGCACACAGGAACATTTCTGCTAGAACAAAGGGAAGAACCCGGTATTGGTATGCCTCTCCCCTGAAGGCAAACCTCAGGAACTTCCTGTGTTGTAGAAGGATGGAAACATGGAAATTAGCGTATTTGAGATCTATAGTGACAAACCAGTCCTCGGACCTGATCTGTGACACGATCTTTCCGAGTGTAAGCATCTTGAACTTAAGCTTCCCTACAGAACGATTTAATAGACGCAGATCTAATATCGGGCGCAGCCCTCTTTCTTTGCCCTCTTTCTTTACTATCCTTGTTTGGTACAATGAAGTAATGGCTGTAAAACCCTGACTCCCTGATGGGAGGGGGGACCCTCTCTCTAGCTCCCTTTCGCAGAAGAGTCTCTACTTCTTGTGCCATAACCAGAGCCTGGGGGGAGCATGGGCTCCGACGCTCTGCCTCTGCTGCGCCCTGTGTGCGGAGCTTGTACTCGGCTTGGGCTGCTGTGCTGCAGCAGCCCCCGGGACCTGGACCTAGAGAGGGAGAAATTGCTTGAGCGCTGCTGCTTGCTTTTTCGACTCCTGAAACCTCTCGGTGACCGACTGTTCAGAGTCACCGAAGAGGCCAGCAGGAGAAACCGGCGCAGCAAGCAAAAAGCTCTTCTCCCTCTCTTGATTTCATTGGGGTTAAGCCAAAGATGCCTCTCTGTTCCCACCAGGGCTGCCATAGACCGGCCCACACACCTGGCCATTTCCTTGGTGGCACGGAGAGCTAAGTCTGCTGATTGCCTTAATTCATTAATCACATCAGCCCCCACTTCATCACTGCCATCCAGATCCCTTAGCAGGTCGGCCTGGTATGCCTGCATTATTGCCATTGTGTGCAGACACACCGTGACCTGACCTGCCGCCGAGTATGCTTTACCCACCAAAGCCGAAGGAGTTTTCAATTGTTTGGTGGGTAATGTCGGGGCTTTCAGGGACGATGTAGCTGAAGGAGAAAGATGGCTCGCAAGTGTTTCTTCTACCTTAGGCATCGCCCCATAACCATACTGTCTCAGTCCTAAGATGTTACTGTAAGTCGATGTTTAAAGGCTGAAGACACGATATGAGGCCGGTTTCCTCCAGGACCTCGACACCTCAGTGTGGAGATCTGGAAAGAACAGCAAGCTCCGGTGTTGAGGTTGCGCTGCACAGGATGGCAGAAAGCGTTAATCTAATTAGCTTTTTTCTGATGAGGCTCAGATCGTTCCACTGGCCACTCAATATTTAACCTGGCCACCGCCCTTGTGAGCACCTCAACTAGCTCCTCACCCGCAGGTGACTGAAGTGACGAGTCTTAGTTTGCGATGCTCTCAACATCCTGCTCCTCAGAACTGGATAGTTGGAGCACCGGTGCCCCGCCCGGGGAGGAAGAAACCACAGGGAAACCACACGCTTACTGAAGGCACAGAAGCTAGTTTCTGTTTGTGTTCACGGGTGCTTTATAGTTTCCGGGTCTATAACGTCACCCGCCTATGATGTTCCGTCTTCCGATTGGACTGATTCGACATGCGCTTCATGACGCAATCACGCAGAGGCATTCTCAAAGCGTTTCCATGCAGCTCGAGTTCCCTGAAAGGGAACAAAAACCCACAAGGGGGAAAAAAAATCAAACATCAAAACAGAGACAAACCAGGATCAGTGACAGGAATCAGGGGCAGGATTCAGGAACAGGTAACATGAACAGGTAACATCCACAGGTAACATCCACAAGTAACTTAGACAACCAAAATAACTGAACATAACTGAAATTTAACCAATCAGCTGTGAGTAAAGTGACACACATCTAATGCAATAAAGTCACTCCTCCTGTTTCTAGTCCACATTAAAGGTCACCACATAGCAAATGGTTTTTAAAGGTGCCCTAGAATGAGTTGAAACAATATGTTAAATTGTTCTCTGATATCTATGTAGCAACTCTCAGGTGGATTTTTAAATAAATTTATACACGCACTACGCCACCCTGGGAATTTCTCCCAAGGAAAATAATGTCAAAGGACACAAGTTCGTTCCCCCAATCAGACGCTCCGAAACATGGGTAATAGTACAAAATAATTTAGTTTATTCAATCATAATCATATAAAAACAGTCATTCTAAAACACAGCCAGACATAAGGGTTGGCTCTTGAAGTCAATCACACATGGGTCGATAATTTGGGGCTTACCAGCAGGGTCAGGCTAACGGGAATTGAATCTGCCTACAGCAGAAACATTTCTTTCACCAGTGCACACAGTCACAGACGCACACCACTCTCTACTGATGGACACAGCACACAGTGAAGAAAGCACCACCACCGTTAGAAAGAAAGAGCCGGCCTCCCTGCCTTTGGCACCCAGACCCTGTAACACAAAACAAACTGGATAAAAATGTCACAAGTATATGTGGCAATTATAAATGAATGTTCGCAGAGGGGTTCAATACCTTTCTACAGGACGCCAGACCTGGATATAAATAGACCCCGAAATAAAGATTTACATAAACACCAACTACGCCACCCCGAGTGATCTCATTTCCGGGGAACAATCCTTAATAATTGTGAGCAAAGCTCACAGGTTCGTTACGGCTGAGTCAGGTATCAGACATGGGTTGAGTACAAAAAAAAGATAACTTTATTTAAAACCCATTAACGATTTCAACACACAAACACTAATCAAAAAGGACAACAACAAAAAAAATACCACTTCAGAATTGGAGGCGAACACTCCCAAGCAGGATGAACACAGCGATCATACGTGCACACTCACACCACAGCACACCTCACTGTGAACACGGCACTCAGGAAGGAAACCCACCACCACAACACAGGAAGATGCTGGTCATCTGCAGCTAGCTGCCTCAATTCTGAAGGGAAAAAAAATGAACATCAAAAAAAGGACAATTTAGAAAAAAAACAAAAACAATCATAAATCATACAAATGATGGAAAACTAAATTCACAAGAAAATAACTAAATTCACAAAAACCAGTCCAACCCATCGGAGGTGCCGCATTCAACAACCACACTTATTGGTGGACTGGAAACAAATCACAGAAAAGATAATTTGAACCACACACACAATAAACCACTTGAAAATCAGATTAATAAACAGATATGCATATAAACAACGTACATCAAAATAAACATATAAAGCAATATAATTTAATTGCAACCAAAGTAAACACAAAGACAATCAAACGACTGGTGACAGTTAAATGGCTGACTGTTTATTGCAAGCCATTCATGGCTTTGAGTCACTTTTGTTACTCACGAGTGTTGAGTTTCACTAAAAGTCGAAGCACCACGTCACAGGCCCAGAACGGCGGGTCAGCTGATCCTGTACCACTGAAAATGCTACAGACATGCACATGTAAAAAAAAGAATGAAACGCTATGGTGCAGCGAACCCCTCAAACTGCAACAGACGAGTGGATACGCCGATTTAATGCAGCAGTGGATCGCGCACTCGCTCCCCTCATGTCCCAAGAGCAATGGAAATCAGTATAAAAGTGCCGATGATGTAAAGCAGAGCAGAAACGCAGAATTCAGACGACCGTTTGGATAAGACCAAAAGCCCACTGCAACGTCCTTTGCACGTTGACCTAAACCTGTTGTTTAAGACAGCATAAAACAGGTTTAACGTCCAAGCCCCCAACATTGATACACTTAAACCAAAAACCCAAGCCTACCTGTTATTTGGCGACTCATATAACACAGAAAATGCGGGTTGCACGGGTTTCCATAGAAACGGCTGTTGCCGAAGGCATCCCGAAAAGCTCCTCAGTCCACCCTTTAACGAAATAAAACCCTGAAACCCTGTATGCTGGCCAAACAAAACAGATCACAACGCAATCTCGGACAGCAGTTCCTACCTCTCAGACGAACACACACGCCCCGCCGGAAGTACGGTGGCTCGCTCACAAACGTGGAGGAAGACGCACACACATAGCGTCATTGTGACCACTCTTATATGCTACCAAATAAGGAGACTCCTCCTACCAACAACGTGCATACTGCTACATATACATAGAAATATTAGAGAGAAGAGACTGTATTGCTGGATTGACAAAAAAAATCAAGTTAAATGAAAATAGAGAGAAAAGAATGGTGTAAGAAAAACAATATTACCACTATAATCTTTCAATAGCAACTAAATCAAAATGAAAACAAATGGCAAAAAACAGAAACAAATCCAACACAAAAGGTTGACATATTGAAATCGACAAAACAAAATACCAAAAGTTATATAAAATAGAAAACCAAAAAAGAAACCAGGGATAGTACACCTGGCCAAATGTAAACAAAGAAAATAGAAATCAACTGAATAGTTGAAAATACAAATTCAAACAAAACAAAATACCACTCCAAGCCAAATATAAATGAAATAAGTTCAGCAAAGCAAAAGAAACAACCTAATAATTAAATCAAACAAAAAAAAGAATATAAAAGGGGAAAATCCGCACAAACAAAACAGCAATGCTATCCGTGGACCGGACGTGAGACACGCCCAAACTAGCGGTCAATACTCCCGGTGTTTTGGGGGAGAACACCTGAAACACAAAGAGTGTTACAATTATATGTGAATGCTATACATTAGCCCTCTGCCTAAACTTCATGAATACCCATTTAGACATACCAATGATGAAATGATGCGCACATAATCGAGGGTATACACACAACAACGGCAGCCACAAGAGTAGTATGAGACCCACGAGTGACTGGAAAACTCAAGTCATGCAGGAAGGGCAATGAAGCAGTCGGAGCTCACTATTAAGCAGAAACATGCAACCAGCGAGGAAGGGCAGTCAAGCAGTCGGGGCTCACTATTAAGCAGAAAGATGCAACCAGCGAGGAAGGGCAGTCAAGCAGTCGGGGCTCACTATTAAGCAGAAAGATGCAACCAGCGGCATTTAGTTACTACATTTAGAACGAATGATCTATAACCCTCTCCAGAAGCGCCTACCTTTCTCTAGTGTAGTGTCCACATCTGATGCCGGAAGCAGCAGCAACACAGCGTTCGCAACGCCTTAGTGACGTTGACAGTGACGTAATTCTAAGGCACATCTCTAACGCCTTTTATATCACCATAGTGACAGATAATTGGCTTACGACCCATATCTAATTATTTGGGAAGGCTTCCCCACTACATCTACATAGAGGGAATGTGGCTAATTTAAGGGCAAAAATTGTCCAGATACAGTTTCAAATGTCCATTTACAACCCTATAAATTTCACTAGGATATAATGCTCTGTTTTTGCCTTATTCGGAAGAGTCATTAATATTAATGTTGAGCTCTGCTCTGATTGGATTGGATTACCCGATAGATTGACACGCTCGTGTGTGTGTGTGAGAAGACTGCGGGAGCATGGTGTCTCACGTCACCAAAGTCAGCTAAATCCCAGCACATAGAGACTCTTTCACCTAGATATTATCATATAGAGACTGTGTCTGTTCCCCGAATTAGTAAATACAAAAAACCATCAAAACCGTTCAACAGTAAAAATTTAATTGATGTCTAACAAATAAACAACAGATATAATACGGATGAACAATTGATAAAGCTTGGGTTGCTGAATATTCGATCCCTTTCGCCAAAAACGCTTGTTGTCAATGATATGATTATAGATCATAACTTAGATGTGCTGTGTTTGACAGAAACTTGGCTAAAACCTGACGATTATATTACTTTAAATGAGTGCACCCCCCGAGATTATTGTTACAAACATGAGCCACGTCTGAAAGGTAAAGGGGGAGGTGTTGCTGTAATTTATATTAATATTTTCAGTATTACTCAGAAGTCTAGTTTCAAATATAATTCCTTTGAAG
This sequence comes from Pseudorasbora parva, assembly GCF_024679245.1. Taxonomy (NCBI): domain Eukaryota; kingdom Metazoa; phylum Chordata; class Actinopteri; order Cypriniformes; family Gobionidae; genus Pseudorasbora; species Pseudorasbora parva. The sequence continues at coordinate 35,682,157 of NC_090182.1, read as the reverse complement.
TTTTGGTGCTTTATGTAACGCTGTGTAGTGTAAATGATAAATCCCATTTGACATTTGTGTTGGCTACTGTATACAGGCCACCAGGGCACATTACAGACTTTATCAAAGAATTTGCTGGTTTTGTATCGGAGTTAGTATTAGCTGTAGATAAAGTACTAATTGTTGGGGATTTTAATATCCACGTAGACAATGAAAAAGACGCATTGGGATTGGCATTTAGAGACATTCTAAACTCTATTGGAGTTAGACAACACATATCGGGACTTACTCATGGCCTTAATCATACTTTAGATCTAATAATGTCACATGGAATAAATGTTGATACTGTTAAAATTCTGCAGCAGAGCGATGACATCTCAGATCATTACCTAATATAATGTATACTTAATTTACCTAAGGCTGCAAAGCCATCCCCTCGCTTCAAATATGGCAGGACGATAACCGCTGCGACTAAAGATTGCTTTGTACATAATCTTCCTCATCAGTTCCATCTCCTCAGCATTACAGATAGCCAAGAGGAACTTGATGTTGCAACAGAAACTATTGACTCTCTCTTTACTAGCACTTTAGACATAGTTGCTCCCCGGCGCTTAAAGAAGATTAAAGCAAATAATCCAACGCCGTGGTACAACGAGCACACTCGGGCCCTTAAAACAGCTGCCAGAAAAATGGAGCGCAGCTGGAAGAAAACAAAACTGGAGGTTTTTCGCAATTTGTGTAAAGAGAGCATGATGGCATATAGAAAGGCCATAAAAACTGCTATATCTGCTTATTTTTCAACTCTTTTAGAAGAAAACAAACACAACCCTAAGTATTTATTCGATACAGTGGCTAAATTATCAAAAAATAAAGCTTCAGCTTCTGACGTTTGTAAACAACACAGCAGTAATGACTTTATGAACTTCTTTACTAGTAAGATTGATAATATTAGGAATAAAATTATAACCATGCAGCCGTCTATTACAGTCTCACTTCAGACAGATCATTGTAGTGTCACTGAGGAAAAATTACACTCATTCACTACTATAGGAGGAGAAGAATTGGCTAAACTTGTTAAATCATCAAAATCAACAACATGTATGCTTGACCCTATACCGACTAGGCTATTAAAAGAGATACTTCCAGAGGTCATATATCCTCTGCTTAATATCATTAATTCATCTTTGACATTAGGATATGTACCGAAAACTTTTTAAGTTGGCTATAATTAAACCACTTATTAAAAAAACACAACTTGATCCTAAAGAATTAGTCAATTACAGGCCAATCTCGAATCTACCGTTTCTATCAAAAATACTAGAAAAGGCCGTGTCTTCACAATTATTTTCCTTTTTAGAAAGAAATGGTATATGTGAGGATTTCCAGTCAGGATTTACACCGTCTCATAGTACTGAGACTGCTCTAATTAGAGTTACAAATGATTAACTCTTATCATCTCATCGTGGTTGTATCTCTCTATTATTGTTACTCGATCTTAGCGCTGCATTTGATACTATCGATCACAATATTCTTCTGAATAGAATTGAAAATTATGTTGGCGTTAGTGGAACTGCTTTGGCATGGTGTAAATCGTACTCATCTGACCGTTATCAGTTTGTAGCAGTAAATGAAGAGATGTCACACCGATCACAAGTTCAGTATGGGGTACCGCAAGGCTCAGTGTTAGGACCGTTGCTCTTCACCCTGTATATGCTACCACTGGGAGATATCATTAGGAAGCATGGCGTTAGTTTTCATTGTTATGCTGACGATACTCAGCTCTATATTTCCTCACGCCCTGACGAAACCTACCAATTCACAAGATCAACGGAATGCATAGCTGATATAAAAGATTGGATGAATAGTAATTGCCGCATTACCACATTCTATCATCTTAAAAATATATCTCAATTACGGCACATGCTTTCAATGCAAAATGCTGAACAGTTAGTACATGCGTTCATGAGCTCAAGGCTAGATTATTGTAATGCTCTACTGGGTGGTTGCCCTGCTCGCTTAATAAACAAACTCCAGCTAGTCCAAAATGCAGCAGCTAGAGTTCTTACTAGAACCAGGAAGTATGATCATATTAGTCCAGTTCTGTCAACACTGCACTGGCTCCCTATTAAACATTGCATACATTTTAAAATCTTGCTTATTACTTACAAAGCACTAAAAAGTTTAGCTCCCCGGTACTTAAGCGAGCTCTTAACACATTATACTCCATCACGTCTATTGCGGTCTCAAAACTCTAGCCAGTTGATAATACCTAGAATATCTAAATCAACTGCAGGCGATCGATCCTTTTCCTATTTAGCACCTAAACTCTGGAATAGTCTTCCTAGCATTGTTCGGGAAGCAGACACACTCTGTCAGTTTAAATCTAGACTAAAAACACATCTCTTTACTATGGCATACACATAGAACATTTTTAACTTTCATAATTCAAATCAATTGACTGATTGTTAGGCTGCATTAACTATGTCAGCCGGAACTGGGAACACTTCCCATAACACCTGATGTACTCGTTACATCATAAAAAGAGTGGCATCTACGCTAATGTTAGTCTCTCTGTTTATCCTGAGGTTTATCCCGGATCTGGGCCCTGTCCGGATCGGATGGTGGACCTGCCTGGACATGACCAACGCATCCTGGAGTGTCTGCTGAGCCGTGTCAAATGGTGTCTCCTCCGAATTTTTGCCTCACCGGCACGACAAAACCCGTCTTCGGCGCAATAATTCCGATCTTCCATGTATTCATACTCTTGTGTAATCGACGCCCCATCCTAAATAAATATGTCTCTTCCGTGATACCCTGAAATTTTGAATATTCCAATCTAATATGATTTCTGACCTGTAAGGTTGCCAGAATAATAATCTTACACGGTGTGTTAATAGGCCAGAGGAGAACTGGCACCCCGACTGAGTCTGGTTTCTTCCAAGGTTTATTTTTCTCCATCACGCCCCGATGGAGTTTTGGTTCCTTGCCACTGTCGCCTTTGGCTTGGCTTGCTCAGTTGGGGACACTAAAAATATGATTAAAGTTATTCAACTTATTATACAAATAAAATGTATGAATTAGATCTTATTTAATTCTATAAACTATAATACTGATCTGACAACGCCCCGATGGAGTTTTGGTTCCTTGCCACTGTCGCCTTTGGCTTGGGTTGCTCAGTTGGGGACACTAAAAATATGATTAAAGTTATTCAACTTATTATACAAATAAAATGTATGAATTAGATCTTATTTAATTCTATAAACTATAATACTGATCTGACAACATTGTCGTATATGATAAATTAAAATAAGCTGATAACATCACTGTTTTCTCCAGTACGACTGCACAGTCAAATCAAAATTTTTCGCAATATTATCCTGTTTGACACTGTGAAGCTGCTTTGACACAATCGTGATTGTAAAAGCACTATATAAATAAAGTTTATTGATTGATTGATGTGCGTGAGCCAAAAGAGAATGTAAATCCCGTCTACTTTGATTTGATTGTCTATTTGAGCGTCGTTAAATCACATTCATTTCGACTGTCTGAACATGTCAATCACGCGGTGTCAACCAATTATACTGCATGAGAGAGGGCCGAGCTAACTCTCTCAAACACACACACACGCACACACACACACACACACACACACACACACACACACACAAAGTGAGGCATAAAGCGCGGCACACGCAACGACTCCGCCAAAAATGGTTTTCAAAGCAACGTGCGGGCCGCACTAAAACTAAACTCTGATGTCTAGTAGGGGGCCACAAAATATCATCCTGCGGGCCGGGAGTTTGAGACCCCTTGTCTAAAGGGTTACCTCCCTGCAGTACACCAGTATGTAGTGGGAGTTAACATACCACATAGCTTCTAAGAGGGTGATGGGTTCCATGGGGAGAAATGGAAAAAGGGGCACCAAAACACTGCTGAGTTCTCTACTGGCGGTTATGTTGTCACAAGAGCAATAAAGGACAAAAGGTGTGAGGACTCAAAACGCAGATGAATATATATTTATTGACAAAAAATAAAGACACAAAAACAAGAAAAACCAACAAGGAAAAAAAGGCCTTCAAAGGCTGTGTGCACATTGAAGGCGAAGTGCGCGGCCGACGCACCGAGACTTGTTTACAATGGAAGGTATATCGAATTGCATCACCGCGGCGCGACGAAGGCTGTCCCAATTCAAAGGTCCTTCGAAGGCTCCTTCAAAATACAGCCTGCAAATGCGTCCTTCTTTTCCCTTGAAATGAAGGATACTCGGATGGATGCTTCGCAGCCTTGCCAACCCCAGAATTCTTTGCGCACCGCGACGTCAGATTTTTTAAAAGAAAGCCAGATTACATGTATAAATGTTATGTAAGCATTGGGATTCAATTTACTCCAGTAGCCTAATCTAATGTATCTAATGATAAATAAAAAAAATGCAATAAATGTTCAAATGTTGACTAATATGTAACCAACATGCGATTTTATATAGTTTATACTCTTTATCATGTACATAAATGGACCGAAGTAAACATCTTTAGTTGTTTGGTTGTTAGGCAGTTCAGTTTTTTACTGCTACTCTTTAACGGCAGCTGTCACAGTTGCTAAACATTACAAATGCTGCAACAAAATAAATTTACTCTGTATTTGAGTTTAAACTTCATCTCAGAGGCAAATATTGTAGTTTAATGAAAAACTGACTTTTTATACATGGATATTAGATTTTGATATTGTTTAACAATTATGAACATTATAGAATCTAAAAATAAAATACACTAAAATATGTCTCAAGATCCGGGATAGGCACCATTGGTCCTAGAGGGCCGCTGTCCTGCAGAGTTCAGCTCATAGAACAGTTATGCATGTTAAAATATTTTATGGTTTGATTTTGAGGATGTAAGTTCATTAATTTATTCATCACTCTTTTTGAAAACATCTTAGCGACATGGCAGCCATCGACTGAGTCAGCACTGCCTGTTGGACAGGTGGAAATATGCACTGATCCCAGATGATGTACCACTGACAGAGGCTATACCAGGGTCTCTATTGTGCAGCCCATCCAGGGCCTCCACCCAGCTCAATAAAAGTCTACATAAAACCCATTCTTCCATTCGGATTTATGTACAGTTCATTTAAAATTTTATTTAGTTTTTCACATCTTAAATGTAACTTATCTTGTAAATCCACTCAATTTTAATTTTCCCTCAGTACTACGTCTGGGACTGCTGTGTAGGCTTAGGTATTCTCCGAACCAATTTTTACTGGTCCAATCAGCGAACAGAGGGAGTGGCTGAGAAACGATGACGTTGATGTCGAGCGCTAGTTTGAGATGTAGTTCAGTAATGGCGGCGGAGAAAGATGCAAACTAAACCATTCATTGCATTGTGGCACCGCTGCCGAATATCCAGAAGTTAAAACCGGAGCAATAACAGTTTTTGCTGGGGTTTGTTGGTGGCCATGATGTTGTGGCCCTCCAACAGGGTAAATTCAGGAAAAGTTTGATTTTCCAGATCGCTTCGTTAGTGATGAAGGAGTTGGCTGAAGCTATTCGGACGGTAACAGTTTCTCGTGGGGTCGGAAGGCAGTGGTGGAATGTAACGAAGTACAAATACTTCGTTACTTTACTTAAGTACATTTTTCACGTATCTGTACTTTACTTAAGTAGAATAAATATTGCATACTTTTTACTTTTACTTCGTTACATTTTGCAGCAAATATTTTACTTTCTACTCCACTACATTTCTACAACGTTTCGTTACATTTTCGTTACATTTTTTGATCAGTTTCAGGGCTCGAGATTAAGTCTTGCCCGGATAATAATATACAATGTAGCCTACGTTATAGGCTAATTAATTGACGGTTGCGCTGTTGAGGCTCGCGCAGCCTCTCGAGGACAAATGGAAACAAATCAGCCCCGCTCACACAAAGAAACTCAGTAACATACTGCATTAAAAATTCAAAATGTTTAGTTTTTATATTTTATAACAGTTATAAAAACATAACATGACACGACCAACGAGTGTAGTTGAATACCATCACCACAGAAAATGTGACACTGATTTAATTTGACAGTTCCATAAACAATTAATTAACATCAAGTCACTTACATTTTATTGATTGCTTTATTGCTTTTGTTCTATTTCAGCAGCGAAAATATTTCCAAGATCAGATTTCCACATAACCGTAACGTATTGCACAGCAACAGTGCGTTACTGAATCAAAGATTCAACTGCCCTATTCATAAACAACTGCCTCATTTCTGAACGACTGCCTCATTTATGAACGAATCCGGCGTTTGAACGAATCGACTCAATGATTCTCTCATAAGGATTCACCTGCCGCCATCTACTGGTGGTTTAGTTAACTTTTAGTTAAAACAATCTCATAGCATTATTTAGTGCAGTTGTAATTTTTCTGTGTTAATTATTTAATTTGATTGGTAACAACCCTATTGTATCTTATTCTAATTTAATTTATTAATCAAATTTAAGAATATAAAGGGAAAGCTGAAACAAAGCCTATATTTAATAAGATTAGGGGAAAATGTCCTTTATAAAAGGTAAAAATTTCATAAATATGAAGATTTAAATACATCAAAGCTGATGAGAATGTTGCTTCAGAAAAATTACATTTAACTTTGCAGATAACCAGAACTGTAAGTCAGAATGTAAACTAGACAACAGATGGTAAGAACAATTACATTAACCCAAAACTAACTAAATTAAAATGCCACCCCTCATACTGTTTTCTTCTTTTTAATTATTAGAATTAGACATTTAGAGAATACATTCTTATGCAAGTACTTTTACTTTTAATACTTAAAGTACATTTAAAATCAGGTACTTTTTACTTTTTACTTAAGTAGGGTTGTCGTTGTAGTACTTCTACTTTTACTAAAGTAAATATATTTCTGGTTACTTGTACTTTTACTTAAGTACTGAGATTCAGTACTTCCTCCACCACTGTCGGAAGGTATTGCCATCATTTAAGTTACAGGGACTGGTCAGTTATTTCATTGCTGTCCGTCTCTCACCACCTGTGTAAAAATCCCCGGCCGAGTTACCTACTGCTTTTGACAAACGCAAGGTCGTGTTGATGTAACAGCTGTCCGAATCCACATCTCTTGAGTTTTCAACAATATATCACTTCAAAATTCACTGTTTGTAATAATTTTTGACCACTGCAGAACACCATACGGTTGCTTTGCTGTTATTAGGATGCATTTATACACTTGTATTTCCTTAAAATGCTGGCAAGTATTTAGAAGAGCAATATATTTCATCACCGCTCAAACAAATTAAAATAAAAGCACTTAAACATGTGAATTGGTCCGTTATTTATAGCAGCATTTATCATACCAAGCATATGACATTTTATTTACAGCATACAATGATGTTATGGGCTACGTGAGCGCCGCGTTCCTGATTACAAAGCTCTCCTGTCCACCGTGGCGTGAATAAATCACAATCCGAATGCACGAGTTTTAGGTTTTATCCTATAGTTTTATTACTGAGGTGGCATGCACATGTCCACTTTTATTTTGTCGGATTTCCATGAGTGAAACAGGCGAATTGAAAGGCGCATGAAATTCGTCACGACCAAATGTTAGCGATTTGTTATGGCAGATCCAGAGTGGCTCAGGGCAGATCCAATAGTTTTAAACCTCAACAGGGTGCCCGCCTTCGCGGAAATAAACCCTTGTCAATGGAGAGTGGCCATACTCTATGTACAAATGAAATGTACAAGAGTCTGGTAAAACCAGGCTAGTAAACAAGTACTGTAAATAAAAATGTTTAGAACAATTTATTGTTTCATTTACAAATTAATTGACATGACAATATGAATAAATGTAGCCTACAGAATAATTTATTTAATTTACAAAACTTGCATGACAAATATGTAAACAATTTCTTGGTTTAACTTTAAAAGTTTAATTTGCATTACAAAAATAAACAATGCAGAGAAATAACTTTATTTTACAAATAAAAGCTGAAGCCCCCCTACAATGGGCCTAGCGACGCCCATGGTCCTCAGGGGTGGAGGCAATGAGGACAGGGGGGTTTAGAATGCCTGTCCCAACACCTCATCCATGAGGACAAACAATGGCCAAGTTTCCCACTTCCTCACCTGCAAGGCAGGGGTGGAATTTTAAATATATGATGCAGCTATACATGTATACAAAATACTCCAGAAATCATATTTCTAGATACTCAAATTTGGTTAAAACATTTGTAGACACAGCTTTTATGACATACTATTGCATTATCAACTGGCTAAGGGGGGCTATAATACACGATAACCTAGTGGAAATAAATGGGTCGTTACCTCCAATCCACACTGGCTGAGTTTTTCGTCCGGGTAAATAAATACTAATTTGCTGCCCTTATTTTAATAAAGCTCTCTGCTAACTGCTCCATAAAACAAAACAAAATATTATGTCAGATCCCCTAAGTAAAGTGTGCATAGACAGTAAAGTGTGCATAGACTGCATATGCTCTGGAACTAAAATATAAAATATCTTAAACTGTGTTCTAAAGATTAACGGAGGTCTTACGGGTGTGGAACGACATTAGGGTGAGTCATTAATTACATAAATTTCATTTTTGGGTGAACTAAACTTTACCGATCAACTAAAACATGCACTGGGCAGTTTGCGAATCACAACACAGCTGGGTCAGCTAACCAATCTGAGCCCATTGGATATTTTTGAGGGACCGGCATCATAGAACCCAGAAACGATCAGACCGTTTTTACAAGGAGGGACAGGGCAGTGTAGAATAAAGGTAAAATATATGAAAAATAATGATTTTTTTTTTAAACGAAGCATGAATACGTTACAGTTTAGTGTAAATTTAATTTAGTCTTAGTCTTGTGCTAAATGTCCTTGTTAGTTTTAGTCATATTTAGTAATTTACATATCTTTTTTAGTTATTTAAGTTTTAGTCGACTAAAAGTTGTCATTTTAGTCTAGTTTTAGTCAAAGACAACAATGTATCTAAGGGTGTTTTCACACTTGGGTCCTCTTTAAGGGGGCTTTCAATAGAGTCCTGCAACGGGTCGGCCTGCGGGTACCCACATAAAAGTGGCTAAAATGGGTGGATTGTGACATTTATAAAATGCACGGGCGGGGATTTGGGCAGATAATCAACTCTGTGCGGGCGGGTAGTAGCGCGGATGAAAAATATGTGCAATATTTCTGTGGCAAGGTGGACGAGCGAGAGAGCGAGCGAGACCGGGGCATGATGGCGCATAAGCGTCACCTGCGAGCCACACCTGAGGGAGTCCTCTGAGGGAGCTCGGAGGCATATAAGGACGAGCGACACAAATAAAGGACGAAAGATCACCAGACCTGGATTTGACGTCGAGTTTTGTTTACATTTATCATGTGTGTGTGCATGGCAGTTGTCCGTGAGAAGCTGCCTGTTACTTTCATTTTGTTTGATTAAAGTATTTTAAATGTTCACCGGTTCCTGCCTCCTCCCCCCTGGACCCGTGCAGGACTCTGGTTCAGTTCGGTTGAATCGTACTAGAGTTTGTTTCCCTCTTTGGTGCGGTTCGTTTGGTCAGGTGTGAAAGCAGCAATCACACTCGGTGCCCACCAAACGCGGCCCAAACAAGCGTACCAAGACCTCCTTGAAGAGGTGGTCTCGGTATGCTTTCAAACAAACTCTGGAGCAGTTCGTTTTTGGTGAGAGCCAAACCTCAAACAGAACCAGCTGCAAAAGTACTGATCACTTTTCTACTAAACCAGCTGCCGTAGTCAGCTGTGCTGAGATTATGTGCATGACATTACCTGATAGATAGCAATATTTTCGGAAGATGAGCATGTCAGAGTTAAGAATAATTAATACACGCCTCCGCTTGAAGTGACGAGCAATGCGCGCTCGCCGTTTGCAGTGCATTAGAACATTGTTTTCAAGTCACATCTGTGCTTCATAATAGAAATGTATTGGTTTGCATACTGTGGTCAAATACACACAATAATTATGGATTGTTAAAGATTATGGCCAGGGACAAAACCTGCCTGCGCAGTCGTTCCTCCATAGTTGGCTTTTCCTCTTCTGTTGGAATTTTTCCACATGTAAATTCTGACCAATCGAAAAGCAGTTTAGGAAATACGCCATGGCCAATAAGTGATGTGGATGTCATGTGCCTGCATTTGGTTGGTTTCAACCATAGACAGTAAAAAATTGGACACAGCGACCAGCCTCAACGGCGGAAAGTGAAGTCAATTAGAAGCACACATCCTCATATGTTGACGACATAGATGTGACGCGGGCCTCCTGTCTGACAGTTGTAAGTCTTCTAGTAGTTGTGGAAAGTGAAATCTGAATCATGTTAAATGTTTTTTTCCTATTGCTTTTGGCTCTCTATGGGCTTCTCCACATGCTTCTCCCTTGACTTTATTTGACTTTATGTCTCCATGTCACCCCGACTGCCACATAGACCTGCGAGTGTCTCCTCCTGTCTATGGTAATTTCTCTACTGTGCGACAGAGTCACGTTGGTTATGATGTAGTCATTAGCCTATTTTTACAAAAACAGCTTCTACGGGGTGATAGTGTAAGATTCTGTAATGATAAACAGGAATGAAGCAAATGCAATGCAAAAAACAATGTTTATTGAACGGATACTCAAGGGTAATGAAAGATCATTGCACAAACGCTGCTGGACGGAGGCAGTGGAGCGGGAACACAGTAGGGCTGTCAATGAATATTCTAAATTCGGTAGGTGAAAATTAATATTCAAACAAAAAATAGAAAAAAAGTGGAAAAAGAAAAACACCTGCGGTAGTAGAGGTGTGGCTGTCTGCTTTGCTCATGGGCTCGCTCTCGTTGAGTAGAGAGATAAAGTTGAATGCAAGCTATGTAAGATACAGTTAGCATGTTTTTGTAAGATACAGTTAGTACTGAAGGGGGGATTCTGAAATCCACTGCCGCTTCAATATACCTGTATATATTTATATCCTAATTAACTTCATAATCAAAACTTTAATCAATATTGATCCTATATTATTATAATGCATCTATCCAAGTATGATTTTGCTTTTAGTTTCTTGTTTTCTAAACTGTGTATTTGGTCTCTGAGCAGTGACTGTAGGTCTGGCCTAGAGATGTGTGATGTGTCACTAAACACTGGCAACAAGGTCATGTGTTTTGATTTTTGAGGTATCACACACCCCTAACATGCCAGGAGTGCAGTGACAGGGTTTGCTCACATAGCCCGGCTTCCAGAGATGAAATATGGATTTGTCTTTCATTCAATTTTTTATGTTTTATTCCTTTTATATTTCCATTTACTGAAACACTAAAGACTCAAGATGAATATTGCTTGTACTATTGTGTGTCCCTCTCACTAAAAGAAAGCACATGTTATCAGTATGTTTTGGTAAGAACTGGTTAGAACTGGAGCTTAATCAGCTCCAACCTTGGAGGGACTGCGTATCTCTGTATGTGCGCAATATTCTATGTTACAGATCAGTGTTGAGAATGGTGTACAATGGGCACCCTAAGCGATGGGTGGACTTGTTATTCTGGGCAAGCTGGCGCCTGCTCCAGATCTGGAAGGTCACTGCGGGCCTAATTCTGGGGTGAAAGTGTCAACAAGTGACACGTCTATGGAAACGTGCATCAGATTAACGGCTAGAGTGGAAATTTACCAACCATCCACATTGCAGTAATGATGTGGATAAGACCTTTAAAACAGTATAATTGTTGGGACAATTGTATGTACGATAGGGCGAGGCAACGAGACAGTGAGAGAGGGAGCGCGGCCTACGAACTCCTTTTGAGACTTGAAGCTGGCTTCTGCTTTTGAAACTGCATACTATTCTTAAGTAAACTGTTCTTTTAAATAATTGCAATCCTGACTCTGTCTTCATTGCTTCACTACTGGTCCTGGGTCATAAGCTGTTAACCCCTAACAGTACGTAACCATGCCTCTTTTTTATTTAACGTTAAACAGAAGCATTACTTAAGTGTAAGGCTACTGCACTGACTGTTGCATGAATAAAGGATAAATGCACTGCTTCCACTGGTTTGATTATTTACTGTTTCATATCAAGGAAAAGTTCCATGTTTACCATAGCAGAGCTTGTTCGATATGCTGTAAAACTTAAATTAATATTAATATTATTTGTTTTAATCACTGAATAAAGCCTGCTATATTTGGGAAAAGATGCGACCTTAAATTGCTTGCACAAAACTAGGCATGTGCCGATATCAATTTTTCATGCTGCGATTAATTGATGACGTTTTATCACGATATACGATATTATCACGATATTTAAATAAGTTGCAAAAAAGTGTTGCCATAGCATAACAGCTTTAAGAACTATTTTTGTAAAAACAAAAATAACTGAATGTTTAAATACAATAATGCACCAAAAATATATACAGCTCTGGAAAAAACTAAGAGACCCCTCATTGAGAAATCAATGTTAAGTGGTCTCTTGATTTTTTTATAGAGCTGTAAAAGTACAATTTTCAAACAGATTAAAGTGCAAAAGAATTAGGCTATAAAGAACAACAGGTAGGCTTACAAATTACAATAAGGGCTCATTAGATAATGCATTAACTAAGATTGAGCAATAGCTACATTTGGTACAGAAAGTATAATGTTTTTGTTAATGTTAGTTAAGAAATACTGATCATTGTTAGTTTTATCTAAGGTCCATTAAAAGATATTTTGATTTTGATTTTAATGTTATTAAAAAGTAACTAAGAAATTAACATAGAATGATTAATTCTTTATAAGTATTTTTCATTGTGTTTGGTAATAATGAATTAACATGTTAACTAATGAAGTCGTATCTCAAAGTTGTACTGAACAATAACAAATAATTAGAACAGTTCTAATTATTAGGGTTGTAGTCCAGATTAAAACATAAAAATGTTTAAATTTGAAAATAAATAGCCTATTAAGTCTTTAAGTATTAAGTATTTGGTGCTGTGATGAACAACATTGAGATTACAAAAACGAATGGCTGTTTTAAAAACTACACGTTTTTGTTTGTTTGCTGGTTTCCGGGGTAACCGGCTGCATTCTGCAGTTCATCAGCGCCCTCTGCTGTCACTGAGCGGCTCTTCAGCAGCGCGTCTCCTTCACCGGTTCAGTCATGTGCAAACGCACGTTGGGCTTGTTTATATCTGAGCGCGTGTCCCTTTGGCAGAATACAGCGGTGTTGAGCATTTATACGGTTGATGGGCAAAGTATTCTTGAGTGCATTATAAAAAAATTATAAATTGTTAATAAATTATTATTTACGATATTTTAAAGTGCCCACGATAACAATATCGTGCATATTCATTATCGTGATAAATCGCATTATCGAAAATCGGCACATGTCTACACAAAACTCTTTATCAGCACTCAAAGTTTGTTCATTTAAACTGTTATGCGCAGAGAGCGTGAGGGCAAGAGAGAGAGAGTCTGCGGTCTTGACCATTATGATGTGAGCTCCAGACTGTCAGCTGCGTTCATCGCACGTGTACCCGCAGAGAACAGACTACCTATACAAGTAGTTATGTCTCTTTGTAATAATTTGTCCAGTTATTGACGTAATGCGCATAATGCACAACAAAATGGACAACCAGATGTTCGAACAGTCCAAATATTCGTGTTTTTTTAGAGATAATATTTGAATGTTTTTGAGCAATTTTGACAGCCCTAGAACACAGACAGCAGGAGAGTGTGATGCAGGGACTGAGATGGTAAATCCTGATGAACGGAGTGATGGTGAAGGGGAGTCCATGGTGAGATCGATGACAAAGAATCCAGAGTCCAGAACACAGGAAACACGAGGAACAGGCATGCGACATTGGAGACTCAAACAACGATCTGACAACCTTAGCTGTGTCCCAAAGTGAAGGGTGCGCGCTTCGAAGGCCATGCACTTCGAAGGCCAGGCCAGGCCACGCCTTCAAAGTGCACGAAGGGCGAACCGAGGGACAGGGTTGCCAGGTCTGAATAATAAAACCCCTCCAATTGTTATTCAAAAGTATCGGAATCACGGCCAGAATGGGCCAAAATGCGGGGCGCGGGCAGTAGAAATATTGCTTAAGTAAAGACAACTAAGCCTGTGGACTGTATAGGCTACAACCACCCTAAAGCAACAGTAGCCTAAATACAACCCCATTCCAGACTTGGCAACAATGAACCGCTTCGTTAATGGCCTAGCACAGGGATCGCCAACTGGCGGACTCAGGTCCGGATCCGGACCGCGAGATGCATCCATCCGGACCGCAAAGCCTTTTGACGTAATGAAATAACTAAATGCCAAATGCGATTTTAAAAATAAATAAATAAATAATCACATTTATATCACGCAGCTCAGTAGAACCGTTTTTTCCTATGTTGCCACGGTTGCATTGACAGTTAAAGGGGTCTCACACCGGACGCTCAGCATTGTTCTGTGTCGGCCACGCATTCAGCATTTGGAGGATCGATCTTTACTTCGTAGTGCCGCTGTAACGTAAACGCACTTCAAATGTGGCCTTCAGAGGGCGCAGCCTTCACATTGGGACAGCCTTCGTAATGCCGCTATGACGTGATCGCACTTCAAATGCGTCCTTCGAAGTGCGTGCACTTCACTTTGGGACACAGCTATGGAGAGGGAGAGAAGGCATTAAGTAGGCTGGTGATGATGTGTAGCTGCCGCTGATCAGGATCACGAGCGACCATGCCAGCCAGAAGTTTCAGTTTTTTTATTTATAAAGCACATTTAAAAACAGTCACCAGACTGACCAAAGTGCTGTACAAGTACAAGCTACAGCGACATCTCACAGACTACAAGCACTAATTTAAAAAGAAAAACTAAACAAAAGTGAAAAAAATAAGTGTTTACAACATACAGGGCAGAGACATTAGCACACATTAAAAGCTAAGGAAAACAAATGGGTTTTCAGCAGTGATTTAAAAACTGCCAAAGAGGAAGCTGCTCTAATTTGTGTCGGCAAGCTGTTCCACAATCTAGGCCCCACAACGGAAAAAGCTCTGTCTCCTCGACGTTTGAGCCTAGCACAAGGAACCGTGAGTAAATTTAGATTTCTAGATCTTAGGTCGCATGACGGGTTATGGGAATGTAGAAGTTCAGTCAGGTAACTTGGAGCAAGATGATGCAGACATTTGTAAACGACTAAGAGAATTTTATAGTCAATTCTAAATTTGGCTGGTAACCAATGGAGAGCTCGTAGGAGGGGAGTGACATGGTCAAGTTTTTATCTTTGTTTTAAAAATTTGGCCACAGCATTTTGGACCAATTGTAGACAAACAAGCTGGGACTTTGAGATACCACAGTACAATGAATTGCAGTAATCCAAGTGAGATGTAATAAATGCATGAATAGCTGTCTCCATGGATTTTTCTGGAACGAAATGTTTAATTTTGGTGAGAAGGCGGAGTTGAAAAAATCTAGGCGATTCCGCAGTGAATTGAGTGAAATGAAACTGAATGTCCACATGAGATGGAACTTCATTAAAAATAAAGTTCAACCACACATTCCTAATGTTAGGATCCAAAGGAAGACTGTGTTCTTCCATTAACAGGAATAGTGCAATATCTTGCCATCGTCCTTGGCATGTTTTGTTGTTGTCCAGCTAGCACGAGACAATCAGTGTCATGAGTCGGTGGGCGAGGCTACTGGATTAGACGAGCTGTATAGGCAGTGTTTCGTCACACATTGATGAAAGTATGAAGCACAGGATCGTTTGCTGAGCCTGGTGTCTATAAAAGCTTTTCTTTGACTAACAAGGAAGTTTTCAGCTCTAAAACTTAGAGGATATTCTTATATTACCATGAACTTTTATATATCAAAAGCTCAAGGGTAAGTTGATTTCTCAATTCATCACCCCTTAAAAAATTAATCAGAGTGCTGCTTTAAGACCCAAATTAGACCAAAATCTCAGGCATCAGACATGAGGCATAAGCTTGCAGCAGGATTCGCACTAGCCTTCCTAATGAGTGTCTTCTGGAGTCCAGAGAAATAATCCCATCCTCTCCCTGTCCAGAGCACACTCATATCACTGATTTTCAGGTAGCACGGCCAATTTTCCATTTTAAAACCCAATCTGGTCTATATAACTCACTGCCTTGCACAGACGGATACAGATGGGCCAGTGAGGTCCTGATGAAGAAATCTGCCCTCTACTTACCACACACCTAACAACTTTGATTGATGGCAAACTTAACAAAGCATTTAAGAGTGTTCCCTGGTGCAAACTCTTACTTGACTGCCGACAGGCTAGTAAAATAAATCACCTTTCAGAAAGTCAAACTTCAACACACCTCATACAAAAACCTACATTTTACACGAAATTGCCAACATTTACACAAGGAAAAATTATTTGTCTGGGAAAACATTCCTTTCTGTAAGCAAAGCAAAACATATCCAATTACTTTGAGTTTAAATTTATAAAAGAATTAGCAATTTGCACAGCATCAACATTAAATAAAACTGTTTTTGTTTAATTTGACACAACAACAGCAAACATGTTCATCTCACAACTTATCTGCAACACATTCTCCAGACTTCCAGCAAGTTCCTTAAATCCCAGCGTGTCCTAAAAGCTGCAGCTGAACTGGTTTAACCTCCTCACATTACAGCACTACCCAGGTCTGCCTACATTGAATTCAAGTCAAAAAGCTACTAATGGCTCAGCCTTCAACAACATTCTAGCATTCATCAAATTGGAATTATACGCCCCTTTCTGCTGATTGGTCAGGCGAAGATCAAACTCTTCCGTCATCAGTTCTACCTTAAAGAGTTATGGTGTGTTCGACAACGGCTGCGGCTGGATGAATGCGATCGGCGAGAGTAGCCAAGTGCAGTCGGGGAGGAGCTCAGCGATTCCACAGTTTCTGTCCACAAGGGGTGTAATGAACAAAATAGATTGAATAATACCCAGATGTTGTCATTTTTTTCTTTTTTTTCCCACAATTTTGTTTAAGATAGATGTAAGAAATAATAAAGTTAATTTTATCACACTAAGGCTTGGCATTATCATGTAATGAGACTTTTTTTTTATTTCCGTCCCCAGAAATTAGAGGTCAGGGTGGGACATTCAGTGCATCCGGTGCATCAAGTAATTTCTTTAATTTCCTTTAATAAAATCCTGAATTTTGGTGCATAACATTTATTTTGGTGTGTCTTCTACAAAATACTACTACTAACACTGCAAGTATAACTCCCTTAATCCACCACGATGCAATGGAAACATTTACTAACGTTTTTTACACCTCCTGTCCAAACAGTTACGAACGTTAAACTATGATTCTAAAAAAAAAGAGATATAATTTTTCCATGTAATTATATGAGTAGCAAAACAATAAAAACATCTTGTGTGGGTTAAATTATCAAATGCGTGGCTATATGATAAATTGTTAATAAATTGGGATAAAACAGGGGCAGAGATTTTCTGTCCAAAAATCTTAACGCTTGTACATTTTATTTTTGATGCTGAATTTCCATCTTTTAATGTCTCAATGGTTCTCATGTGAGATATAAGATTGTCTAGGTCATGCTTGTTCTGCACGGGAGAAAGAACAACAGGATTTCACAGATTTCGACAAATGTGGGTAAGTTTGTGGCTTCTGTCCAAAAGTTTACGAACATTAAAATGATACGAACGTGGTAAACTTTGGTTAAGTAAACATTTAAAAGGATCATTGTGGTGAAAAAGGATAAGAGTGTGTTGATTGCTAGTGGTTATGGACCGAGAGGGGCGTCGTGTTCATCGTGAAAGAGCATGCATGCATAGTGGTTGTATACATTTTGACAGATTCTGCACATCTTTTTCATACATTAGACGGAAATTTTTAGTCTGTCCAACTTCGAACGTTGTTTTATGAGTATTTTTTGACTCAATAAGCTGTTCATGAAAGTGAACAGCGTCAATGAATTTGCTCACTTTTTCCCGTTTTGTTTTGTCCAATGTTCGTAAGAATATATCTTAGGCTGCCAAAGTTAACACAATCTCACTTATGCCATTAGAATAAACTGTCGGCGTTAATCGCATAGATTTTAAACAACTGGGCTATAATGTTAAGAAAAGAAACACGCAGTTCCCTTTCAGTCGGTCACGTTCGACGTACGTCAGAACTGAACCGACGAATGGGATCTTACTTTAGAGACCAATCCTACTTCGAGCATCTAACAACGAGCCAATGAAATTTGGCATGCGATCACGCATTCCACGCTCCGCCCCGTAGCGCGGGTATAAATAGGAAGTGGAATGGTAGATCAGCGCTTTCTACTTCGGAGCCGAACAGTTTCATTGCTGTTTCTACGAAGAGCTTTCTGACTACGAGTCAAAAACACTATTCCTGTGAAAGAGAGTTTGCCAGTGCGGGTGATACGGCGCGTCAGCGAGAGACC